>NW_020176571.1:19179068-19214933 GCF_003031525.2 Neophocaena asiaeorientalis asiaeorientalis | reverse complement strand
TTGTTTTTTTTTTTTTTTTTTTTTTGGTCATCAAATAGCAGTGTTTGGGTCCAGTCTCTGTATTTTAAAGAGGATAAGACAAAAGCAATCTATCCCTAATTTACAAGTTCACAGAACACACACAGTATGTCCATAACCAGACCATTGATTTGTTGCCTGATCTCGACAACAGGGCCTCAATTTGATTTCACCACTAAGTCTTCCACATTCAGAGGATGCAGGGTTGCACGCATCACTGACCATAAAAGGAATTAAAGTAACAATGTTAAATTTTTAAAAGAGGAGCTATTGTAAACTGTGACTTCCTCATTGCTTTTGATAGAGGGTTTTGTTTGTCACTTCTCTCCAAACAAAACAAAATTCAAGCCAATGAGGATGAGGATGGAAGTCTTGTACAAACAGTACCGTTTTTCTTGAACTTCAGTAGAGCAAAAGCAACCTACATGCCTTGCCAAAGTCAGTACTTAAATCTCTCTCATAAAACTTAAAGAAGACCCTAATTTATACAATGCAGGTTACAAGATTAAGTGAAGGATGATGAATCAGATAAGCCGGCACAGGGCATCCTGAGGAATAGTTTAATGGATATAAATTGAAATTCTATCACACAACGAAGAGTTAAAAAGCAGCCACTAATTTCCTTTCATTCACCTCCTTTCTTCAGTTTCACCTTGAAATAGCGTCAACAATGTTTTACCCATCTTTCCCCAAGACAAATGATCAATAAGGGACAGAGTGTCCAAATACATATATATGTAATTGGGATGCAATGAGTATTTTTTATGTTTAGGAAGAGCCTTAATTGTGACGGTAGTTTTTAAATTAAGTGATGGTTCCTGAAATCCTCTAGGGACGAGCAACAATATTTTCAGGGAAGTTAATTTTACAATAATGTGGCTCATATAGCCACGGTTGCCCACGTTACTGAATCAGCCTTGCATTTTCTTTTGCCTGAGAAATAGGGCAGAGTCTCCTTGTAACATGGTCCTCCTTCAGCCTCGTAGCGAGTAAAGTAACGAAGTGAACCAAACACTTAAACATCCCTAAACCCCACCTGCTGAAATGCAGTTTGGTAGACTTGGCAGTGACAATTCAGTTATGATTAACTCTTGATAGGTCATATGAGTGGTGAATATTGATAATTAAGATTAGAATTATTCTATTTTTTCCACCCTAGATCCTTAATCAGAGAGAAGAATAGATTGCAGTTTAGAGCATGGTCCAAAGTAGCTACCATAAGAAAGAAACTTTTTGACATCTTTTAAAATTTAGTAGATGAGAATGCTGCTTTCCAGTCTATCATATATCTGTTGGCAGTTCAACGTCCTTAAGCATACGATTGCATCTCTTTAGTTTATTTTAAAGTGCTGGGCAAGTGTAGCTCAAGTCCATTCTTCCAACCAGCTGGCAGCCCTTAAGCCCAGAAGCAGAGCCTGAGACAAGGACTTGGGTACAGGTAGTTTATTTGGAAGGTGAGAGAGGTGGGAGAGTGAGCAAGGAAGGAAGAGAGGCAGTAAAGGATGCATCACTGACCTTCTTCCTTTTGCAGGCACTGGGGCTCAACCCTCTGCAGAACCATGTATATTGCGCCTCTGAAGGACAGGGGCTGGGGTACTTACCCCTCATTAGCTGTGGATTCTGCCCAAGGACATTAGCTCTCCTGCACTTCTGGGTCTGCCCTTCTGGCAGCTTGATAAAGCACTGGTGGTTTGGGGAAAGGGCTTGAGACAGAAAAATTAAAGATGGGGTGGGCACTCAGGCTGGGATGTTGTGAACTTGCATGAGAGCTGTCCTTCACTACAGCAGATGTAATCGGAGGTGATTGAGAGGATACAGTGTGGAATGCCAGAAGCATGTACTTCATTCTCAAATGTAGCACTTTTGAGCTCATTTTATTTTACAAATTTTTCTCAATGTATATTCTGGTAAAATTGATGCTCCAGAGAGCATGTTCATCCTGTGGTGTTGAGTGGTCCTGGTATACCCATCTAGAAGCCCAGAAATAAATGCTAATTTGGAAATCATAGTGGAAGATACACTAATAGCCAAAGAGTTGTCTAGCGTGGTGGGGACGGGTAGCACTCAATGGTCAAGAGAAGAGAAGGTAGCTTCAAACTTGTTTTTCATCTGTTCCCTTAGCTTCTCTGGATTATATTAATTTCTCTGTTTCAGCTCCTACTGTAGAACGGAGTCTTAGATTCTCTCTATGTAGTTACCACTGAGAACTGCTGGGTGCATGAGACATGACTGTGGATCACTCAGCTCATAGTAGAGCAGAAACTTGGCCTAGGTTCTCTAATTCCAAGCCCAATGCATTTTCTGTTAACCAGAGAAACAAATATTGGCTGAAATTTGGAAGCAATATGTCCAGACGACAGTCTATTTGATCAAATAGTGTGTTATACACATTACAATCCACTCACATTCTGGGGAGCTATGTCAAGAATAAAGAACCCAGGAAATGAGTCTGAAGAAGAAAGTTTGGGTCTGATTTCTATCACTTAAGGGCACAGGAAAAGCATTTTTGAGTACTTGCTTTAAGGAAGGCATGAGCATATTTATTGCAAATCAAGGAGAAAGATTTGGGGTTGGTACAGGCTGGAAGTTGCCTGTCCAGAAGGAATCCTTGTCCTCAGTATTTTTCTCTTAGCCACATTTCCAGGTTTTCATCTGTTCTCCACTAAAACCCTTAGGAAAAACAAAACGACTGGATTTGCCAGGAGTTTTAGTGGGGAAAGTTCTCTGGAAAGTTAGCTATGAGGGAGAAAGAAAAGCAGTACTGGGCAGAGGGAGAGACAAGTCAGATGCAGTGGCAACAGAACCTCATCTGATCCAGTGGGAGCTCTGGAGCTAGAATGACACATCAAAGTTGGGCCCAAGAGAACAAGAGGCAGAGCCTTTACACCCTCACAGAGATGAGTCCTTGCATGAGGATGAGTAACTTTGAGCTAGGTGGCTCCTTTTCACCAAGGGCGATTCCTGGAGAGGGACCAAATTACCAGTCACCAGAAACCAACACTCCCGGAGTGGGGATGAGAACCTCAGTCTGACGGGGGTGTTGAGCAGTGAGCCCTGGTATCCACAACACGAAGTGACAAAAATAACTCAATTTCTAGAGCTATCTTAAATACATTTTGTTTTTAAAGTATGCTTTCATCTCCGTGAAGCCCAGATGTATGGCTGTTCTTGGATCCCCCCAAGATACAGCTTTTGTGTGTATATATACTTAATACATTATATGTACATATAATATGTTTTGTGTGTATAATTATATATATATATATCGTATTTTATTTATCTCACCATATAATAACCTCTCCTCCCATTTCTTGAGCTAGCCTGAATCTCTTACCAAACAAAAAGGGAGAATCCATTCCACTGATCACCAAGGAGAAGAGAACAAACCTCAAAGGGCTATGCCAGAAGATGCCAGAAGAACACCATTAATCAAATTTAATATTAATAGACCCACTAATGTTAAATCAATATCGAACCTTCCCATTTATGAATGAATTCGCTGAAGTCTTTCAATCCTGTACCTAATGGGTATTGATTCTTTCTTTATGAGAATTTGAGTGGAATATCCATGAGGGCAAGGTTTGGATTAATTTCTATGAGAAAATTCTAAGAAAGTTACCTAGTCCCTGAAGATACACAGACTGAAGTGACAAAATAATTTTAGGAGACATCTGTCTGCATGGCCTGGTGACATAAGGATGGACTTCGAATCGAAGAAGGCCCAGATGTGACTAATGGCTCTGCCACTGTGTTACCTTGGGCAAGTCCCTCAACCCCTCTGAATATCCATTCTTTGTTTCTAAAATTGAGACTGCAACACATTAGTTAAAGAGTTGTTGTGAGAACTAATGAAATCATACACACACAGACGCACGTCACCAGTGGTAGTGCTTGCCACGTAGTAGCAAGTACATACTATCCATCCTTTTATGTTTATTATAGCCAGTCCTTACTGACTGAGTAGTCTTGTTAGCAGTTGAATGTAATTAATACCCATGGAGTCGATTCTCCCTTATTCTGCAACCAGATTCCAGGAGCCCTTGATCTGCTTTGGGAATATATATTCAGGACTGGGCTAGAATCCTTCCTTTAACCATAGCCTTCCTGTAAAGCACACCTGGTCCAGGAATTTCCTTGCTTGGAGCATCTCTTCCAAGTGGATCAGACTGAGGGCCTCTGCCAATGTTGAGCTCTAGAAGGATGTGGTTAGATTAGCATCACTTCTGGCTTTTTTTTTTTTTTTCTTGGCTGCGTTGGGTCTTCGTTGCTGTACGTGGGCTTTTTCTCTGGTTGTGGCTAGCGGGGGCCACTCCTCTTTGCGGTGCTCAGGCTTCTCACTGCGGTGGCTTCTCCTGTTGGGAGCACAGGCTCTAGACGTGCAGGCTTCAGTAGTTGTGGCACACGGGCTCAGTAGTTGTGGCTTGCAGGCTCAGTAGTTGTGGCGCACGGGCTTAGTTGCTCCACAGCATGTGGGATTCTCCCGGGCCAGGGCTCGAACCCGTGTCTCCTGCATGGGCAGGCGGATTCTTACCACTGTGCCACCCGGGAAGTCCCCACTTCTGGCTTATTGCAGGTATTCAACACGTATTGGGTTTCCTTTCCCACCTTTGGTCCAGGTACATCTCTTGAACTCTTCAGAATCCCAGGAAGATTCCCTGAGATTTTACTGAACTCACAGGAAATTCCTCAAAGCAGTATACCAATGACTAATGGAGCACATGGTCAGCTTCTAGTTTCCCTGTTGGGCCCTTCAGGTGCTAAACTATTACAGACCCTGGGCCCTTCAGGTGCTAAATTATTACAGCCCCATCGTCAGAGTTGGATCCCAAGGACTGGGAACTTCTGTCACAGGTTCAGCTCCAGGGAATAATATTTCTGGTTTTAGGTCAGCCCTGTAACAAAAACTGTAAAACCGCCCCGTAGAATGTGGTGGTAAATGCCGGCACCCTGGGGGGCCATGCCTACTGCCTGCATTCAATTCTGTAGTCTCCAAGCACAAAAAAATAATCCTGAATTCGATGTGTTCTTATAATCTAGGGAAGGCCTTTACAAAATGTTGGAACAAATAGTGTCCCAAATTGGTTCCGTAATTAAGGTATGCAGAGCTCGGCTTCAAAGATCCCTGACGTCTGTTTTAAGGGATGCTGTTAGCCAGCAGATAATTGTACATAGTAGCTATAGAGCCATTAGAGGAGCTTAATCTATACAGAAAGCTTTGGATATTAGGAGCTTCTGGGACATCGCTTCTACAGTAATGCCTCATCTGCAGATATTACCCCAAATGTGCACTTTTCTCCATTATATTTTATTTTTTAAAGCCAGAGACTTTGCATTTGGGTACAGTTTTGTAACAGGATGAATAGGTACCCCAAAGATACTTTGGTTGCTATGAAAGGTAAAAACATGATGAGAAAACTAAGAAAGATTTCAAGGATACAGTTCTTATGACCTGGTAAACACGTGTGGGGTGGAGAAGCAGCCCCAGGATGGCCCCAGAGAGGAAACCTATTCGCGTTAGAGTCAGCCGTGCGCCAGGCACCGTTTAAGGCACTCTATCTTATCCTTAAGAAGTCAGGCGAGTAGGAGATGTGAAATTCAAAATGGATCCAGGAATTTTTTGTTTCATTTTGTTTTGTTTTACTAAAAACCTCTGAATTGTACATTTTATTTACCTATTTTCTTTTTTATCATTTTTATTGGAGTGTAGTTGACTTGCAACGTTGTGTTAGTTTCTGCTGTACAGCAAAGTGACTCAGTTATACATATACATATGTCCACTCTTTTTTAGATTCTTTTCTCATATAGGCCATTGCAGAGTTTTGAGTAGAGTTCCCTGTGCTCTACAGTAGGTCTTTATTAGTTATCTATTTTATATAGAGTGGTGTGTATATGTCAATCCCAATCTCTCAATTTATCCCTCCCCCTCTTACCCCCTGGTAAATCCAGGAGTTTTGTTTTTCCTAAGGGTTTTAGTGGAGAACAGATGAAAACCTGGAAATGTGGCTAAGAGAAAAATACTGAGGACAAGGATTCCTTCTGGACAGGCAACTTCCAGCCTGTACCAACCCCAAATCTTTCTCCTTGATTTGCAATAAATATGCTTTTATAAGTAATAATTATTGAACAGCTGAAGGGGGAAACTAAATCATCTCAAACAGTGACAGAGCTAATGAGAAGAAGAATCCAACATCCTTGCTCAGTCACTTTAAATAGCATAGGGATTATTATTGCTGTTATTACTAGTGTCTACTCACGTTCAATTCATCCCACCTACCTCCACCACACACATACACTTTTAACTTTTATAGTGAATCTCTTGCATAACAGGCCACATACAAAGGCTTGGTTAAAAAACCTCCTCCCAGCCTGTTGCAATATTTATAAAGCCCTGGCTTTTAACACACAGCAAGAAGGGCTTAGTAAAACAAAGGGCATCATAATTTATTGTTTTAAGGTTATTGATTCAATAAATTAACAATAATTTCCATGAAGGGTAGGAAACCTGGTGCCATAAAAGTTTATTTATTCCTACTTTAACTAGCATTGATTAGAGTATTCAAATTGTCCCAGTGCTCTATAATCACTCTTTATAGGTGAAATGCCCTCCGCTGTGCAGGAGACAGTAAAATAAACATTCTACCAGAAGCGACAATGGCTCCTTTAAAAACCAGAAACCCTAGATTTTTTTTTCAAGAGGGAAGAAATAGTTCAGATAGAGCTTTTAATACATGCTGTGTGCATGTTGGGCTCTGTTCCCTGATATTTTGCAAGGACATAGTTTTAGGAGGCTATTGCCATGGTTAGCAAACAGGTAGGATCTAAATGGTGATATTTATATCCCATCCCTCAAACAAAGAGATCTTGGGTTTAAACTATCATTGTATGTGGCCTTTAAGAACAAGGTGGATTTTTTTTTTCACGCACGTATTGTTTCAGTGCTTTTGTTCCTCAAGTGGTGACTAAACCTTCAAGGTGACTTTGTGAGGGCATTGTAAAATTGTAAATAACTTGAACAAACAGGTACTGCTTTTTCTTTTGTAACCACAGGGCAGATTAATTTGAAGTAACTATCTGAAAAGAGAGAACAATGGGCCAGCTAGCCCATTAGGCATCCCAGACCTGCACTTGGGTTTCTCCTGTCCTCAGGATCACCTCTCCTTTCTAGAGCACCAATATGGTAGCGTCACGCTTCCCTTTTATATCTTCACCCGTCCCATTTCCCTCCTCTCTAGACATCCGGATAACGGATTGTATTTGTCGGCTTTCGTGCTGTATTTTCCAATGTGATTTCTTATCTTTTCCACCAGCAAGGAATCTCCAAGCTGAAATATGATTTAGAAACAGGCGTTTGCAGTAATTAATAAAATGAAATGAAATAAAATACAATAAACCTCTTAGTCACCAAAAGGCTTATGATTTACATAGGCTTTAAATGATCGTTGGTGTTAGATTGTTTCTAAGAATGCAGCTCAGGAATTTTAAGTTGTCAGATTAACTGCTGCATTTACTGGTCTGTTTGATTAGGTGAGCATAGTTTATATTCCCTCTTGGAGACCTAAATAGCAACCATTTCCTACCAAAACAGCACTGAGAACAAAGGCCTCATTCAGAGTGCAGTGGGCATTGCTCTATAGGCCTTTGTATGTGAAACAACATGGTTTCTAAGCACCTCGAAAGGAAAAGGTGCAACTAATTTTTTCACTATACACGTAATAGGCAGAAAAAGAATCACGTTGCATACCAAAGAATATATCCTATCAGAAGTGCACGGAGTGTTTGTTTGTACTGCTGGGCTCTCCAAGGCTGGAAGAAAAAATTACTGTGGTCATTTCTGAAGGACAGCAGACAACAGAAAACACTGTTGGGAGGGATGATCTGGTCTCATCATTTCAACTACTCACAAACGCTCTAGAGATTGATGAAGATTCTTTTAGTCCAGAGCCGTCTTTTTAAGAACCTTCCATGGGCTAGGCTCTGTACTGGGCGTTGCGGGCATAAAAGCCCATCAGGGGGGCTTCCCTGGTGGCACAGTGATTGAGAGTCCGCCTGCCGATTCAGGGGACACGGGTTCGTGCCCCGGTCCGGGAAGATCCCACGTGCCGCAGAGCGGCTGGGCTCGTGAGCCATGGCCGCTGAGCCTGCGCGTCCGGAGCCTGTGCTCCGCAACGGGAGGGGCCACAACAGTGAGAGGCCCGCGTACCGCAAAAAAAAAAAAAAAGCCAATCAGCTTCATGACACCAATTATTTCAATGACAAAGACGGAGTACAGAGGAGGGATGTCTTCTTCAAGAAGATGACCCCTAAGCTAGATCCTAGAGATAGGAGCTAAGGCAGCAACTCCAGATAGAGGTGATGCACCAGCAAGGCGTGGGAAATATCCATACAGGAATCTACAAGGGGTTACTGATGCTGAATCATAAGTGGAGTTTAGGACTGAAAGAAGATGAAGAGAAAGGAGAAAGCGGGATCCACAGAGCACTTCCTGTGCCAGGCTAAGTAGTTTGAACTTGATCCTGTAGGAGCCTCTGCGCCTCTGAAGGGTTTTGAAGGGCAAGGAGGCAGATAAAGCTGGCCAGTCTGCACGATTCCAGCTCCAAAGTGATTAATTGGTTAGTTGTTCATTTGGGGTCCCAAAGTGAATCTCGTTACACTGGTAATATACGTTTTCCTTTTTTTTTTTTTTTTGCGGTACGCGGGCCTCTCACTGTTGTGGCCTCTTCCGTTGTGGAGCACAGGCTCCGGACGCGCAGGCTCAGCGGCCATGGCTCACGGGCCCAGCCGCTTCGCGGTATGTGGGATCCTCCCGGACCGGGGCACGAACCCCTGGCCCCTGCATCGGCAGGCGGACTCTCAGCCACTGCGCCACCAGGGAAGCCCAATATACATTTTCTTGACCTGCCTTTCCTCGCTTCACTGTCTACACTGTTTGAATTCACAGATAGCCACTCAACATTTCCCTTTTCTTGCAAAGTTAATGTATCATTCGTTGAGGGACGTTATTTGTCACCCATGAAGACACACACCAATCATTTTATGAAGGACTTTCAAAAGGATAAACGTGCGATACCACCAGTTCCTTAGTGTCTGAGGAATGGTATTCTTGAGGAGTTTAAAGGAAACTCAGAAGCGTCCCCCAGGGCTGTGGGGGTAATGCAAAATTGCACAATAAAAGTTTTCAAAAACAAGATAAACACAATCTGGCTTTCCCCATCTCTGCTGCCATATTCTGGTAGTTATTTTCTCTTTCCAATGCATTAAGACGAAGGGGCTATTTGGGTGAAGCAAATGCTCTTACAGTTACATACACTGGAAAAACACATGTTCTGTACATATCTGTTATGTCATTCAGATGTAAAGTATTTAACTTTTGATCCCAAACTGATCACATCGGCTAGTCTAGTGTCTCGGCAAGACAGCTGTGTGCACTTGCCAAGACAGCCAGGTTTTAACCTCTCGATTGAATGACCACCCTGCAATGGGAGAGCTACACTCAGGGTGAAATGGGCAATCACCCGTTTTAATTGAGGCTGGACTTGATTTACTTCTACCCGTAGTTCTCGCCACTTCTGTGAGGATGAGAACCATCCTGGGTGCCTGTTCGGTGTGCCGCTTACTAGACATGCCCTCTGTGAACTTTGCTTCAGTAGGTCTGGTTTGGGGTCCAAGGATCTGTTTTTGTCAAGCTCAGCAGCTGTTCCTGCACTTCAGGGAACTTTGGGAAACATTGCACAAATGATCAAGTACATTGAGTAAGACAGCATTCTTCAACTCGCCATATATGTAGCATTAAGCTTTAAGAGACGCTATAATGTAGCATCGAAATAATGAGGAAAGCGTTGGGGTTACACATTCTATAATTTCGTTGGTTATTTTAGTAGAAGGAATGAAAGCAATATAAAAAGCCACTGTGCCAACTTGTTTATTGGGTCTCCAGATTACTAAAGTACTGCCAATTAGTTTGCAGTAAGAAAAAATTGTGGGTCAGGCGATATTTTTTTTTCATTACTGAGTGAAATAAATTTGTTATTGGTGCTTCAGTTAAGAAAAATAAATCATTTGTTTCTTCCAAATACAATGTATTACATGCTTATGTGACAATGAAGGTGATCTTTTGGGTCTGTGGTACCTGCTCTGTCATCACCCTCATCTATGCCATCCCTCCATAGAAACCATTACAAATAAAACTTACCTAAGGCAAAAACCTGCTTGCCAGCAATGGTTTTTTTCAAACTAGTTTTAAAGCAGCTGGATACTTTTTCCAAAACCTCAGTATATAGACAAGTAGGAACAGCTATATTTTCATCGGAGGCTAGAGGAGTGGGGTAGGGGAGCATGTCTGCAGGGTTTCCCAGCTCTAAATCAGTACCTTCCTAATTCACCAGCCTCCCTGTGGTTGGAGAGGAGAGTTCAAGTCATGAGGATAACAAAGAGTTGATGTTAAATGGAAAATGGTGTTTTGGTAACTCCTGAAACACCTCCACAGACAGGACAGAGCAGAGTTTGAAAATCTCTGCTAGAGTTTTTCCCTCAAGGGTGATAGCCCTGTTCACTCAATCCAAACAGCACCTACCACATGCCAGAGACTAACGAAAGGTTTATCATAGGGCATTTTCGTCGCGTGCTATCAGAGAAATTTTCAGAGTTTACATCCTTTCACAAGGAACAATTACAATTTTAATAAAGCACATAGGATCTCAAGCAGCAAAGAGAAGAGAGAGTGTTTCTACTTCATTGATAAAGCATGCATGCGCTTTTAGAGTAAGGTCCCACCGGTAACGGTGATATCCTAACTTTGTGTGTGGGAAGCCTCTGGGGTGCAGCTAGATGGGCTGGAATTAGAAGGCATGGCTGTTTCTGTTTAACTTGCTTTGCACAGAGCTGTCTGAAGGTGGACACTCAACAAAAGCTGCCCGTCTTAGCATCCAGAGATACGGTTGTGATCAGTCATATTATTAAATTATTCCTCTCATATTAAGTAACCACAATTTCAACACAGGCTTCTCTTGATAGATGTACAATTCCTATAGCCTATTGGAACTATATTTGGGGTGTGCTGTGATTTCGTTTGCTGTGCCACTCATAGTGGAAAAAATATGCCACACTTTTTTAAGCAAACAGGCTTCTTTTCACAGTGGACAGAGAATACTGTTAAACAGAGGAAACACAGTATCCCTTTTCATAGCAAGAGATCAAATGTCTGCAGAAGAGTTTAATTTATACTTCGCCATGTGCCAGAGCCCAGTCTGAGACATAGCAAGACTTCAGTACTTTGAATCAGGTCATAGTTTCCACCCTGGATGACATCATCCCTTTTAAAATAGAATAAATGGAATTCCACATTATACTATGGGTAGGGATTATAGAAAATTAAAAGACGTATAGTGTCAGCGCACTAAGTAATTGTGACGTTGAGCTGGGAAAATAACACTTAGGCAGCAAGTTCTTCTTGGGTGTTATTTGTGAAAGAGGTTTTGCTCAGCTTTCCAGGAGAGTGGAAGAGAAGTGTTGCCGTGTAGCCCAGAAAGTAAAAATCTATGCCGTGCTTGCTTGAAGTTTGCCCTTTTCAAAATATATGTAAGCATTAAGTTAGATCAGAGGTGTGTCTTGATTTCACTGTCCACCGGCCCGGCTGTCTGACGCTTTCTGGATTTAGTTCTCTGGTTTTCGTGTGTTGGCGATGAGGATTTTACAGAATGAAGTTCAACCGCCTGCAGCTTGCGGTGGATGCAGTTAGAGAGATGGGGAGAAACCCTGTTCAGCCAAAAGAAGTTCTGAAGTTAAAATATGATCGCATACTCTGTGAATGCCCTCAAACGCAATTATCCCACATAAGCTGAATTGTTATAAAAACCAGAGGTTTTTGGTTGGTCTGTAGAGAAATTGCCTGGAAGAGAAAGCTGTAACGGTCACAAGTTAGAGGGAGGACCTTTTCTTCACAATGTACTTTTGGGCTGACTTTTGACCTTATTTTGTACAGTTTTGTAAGTGAAGGAATTTGCTATGTTTCCTGAACAAATGAAGATACACACTAGACCCGCCTGCAACGGGTGTATTACACATAAGCCTTCTTTCTGTTGATGGGTAATGAAAAGACAGTATTTTCATTCTCTTGCGCTCTCTTTACAATCACGTTTGTGGCATTAAATGGTTGCGGTGTTGAGATTTGCACACCTTTTAAAAAGAGCCCAGTGAGCAAGGCCTTCCCTTTGGGAAGATTATGGCTGGAAAAATGGGGGTTCCGAGAGAGTGAGTACAAATCCACTGCAGGTGAGCCAGCACACTTTAATCACATAATATATTTATAATACATCCCTAGGAATTCATGTTTGCTTTGAATCTACCTACCAGATAGGCCACGAGGAGATAGAAATGACTTACCGTGGTCTCTAGTGCCCAGCGCTGAGTATATGCTCTGCTTCTGTTCACACATAATCAGCAAGCAAAGGAGGAGGTGGCAGCTGCTCAAAAGAGCTCTTGGGAGGGAGATGTACAGGTGGGAGTTTTTACATCTTGACACACTGATAAGATTTCAGCATGGCTTCAAAGCTTATTCCAATAAATGACCCACGCCAGTATTTCTTTGAAAATTCTAATCTGTTGCTAAAACAGAGCAAACCAAGTTCTCCTTTGTGGACTTGAGTAAACACATTCCTCACCACCATCAAAGACTGTGGCAAGAAGAGGGAAGGACCTGCCTTTGTGATTCAAGAGTCCTCCACGAGTATTCTATGCATATTTGTGGGAACAGTCACATCTTTCAAAGAACAACCCAAACCAAATACTTCTGGTAATCTCCAGGCTTTTAATGTGTAACAAAGAAGGGTAATGGGTTCAGGTGTGTTATTTGGAGCCTTTCTGTGACTGCAGGACCAGATCAATAGCCACACTTGCTCCTCTGGGGCACCTGCTTATGGAAGGAGCTCAGAATATTGGAGAAAGAAGCGTTATACAAGGAGATGGGGAAACTGAAGCAATGAAAAGTTCTTGACCTGGTCAAAGTCAATATGACTGGTCAATAGAGGAGCAGAAAGCAGAGAACTTGCATTGTCCAGCTCTAGCTCTCTGCTATGACATCATGTACAGAATACGACGCCTTCGAGTTGGTAGAAAGGGTGATCAGGGTGGGTCTTGAAGCCACAGAGTCTAATGTGTTCCACAGCAGAGAACACTCTGTCCATTTACCCAGATTACAGTAAGTCTTACTCTTTGTGAAAGTTTAAAAGAGGAAAAATGAGCCCTAGTCTGGGCTCTATGTTAGCAGCTTCTATGGTACTCTTAAAAATGGGTAGCAAATTGAAAACGGCTTGGTGATGGAAACAGTGTTAGGTTTCCCCAGAGAAACAGAAGCAATAGAAGTGTGTGTGCATGTGCGTGTGTGTGTGTGTGTGTGTGTGTAGATAGATAGAGAGAGAGATTTATTTTAAGAAACTGGTTCATGTGATTGTGAAGGCTGGCAAGTCCAAAATCTACAGTGTGGGCCAGCTTATTGGAGACCCAGGGAAGAGGTGATGCTGTAGGATGAGTCCGGCAGCAGTCTGCTGTCGGAATTCCCCCTTCTTTGGGGGAGGTTGGTCTTTTTCTTTTAAGGCCTTTAACTTATTGGATGAGGCCATCCCCGATATGGAGGGGAATCTGCTTTACTCAAAATCTATGGATTTAAATGTTACTCTCATCTTAAAAAAAACCTTCATAGAAACATCCAGACTAATGTTTGATCACATATATGGGTACCATGGCCCAGCCAAGCTGACACATAAAATTAACCGTTACAGACACAAGGCAGGGTAATTATTGAGATGGGAGATGGGAGACTCCCCAGGAGTCCCCAGGAATACTAGATGCCAGAGACCAGGCAGCAGCTACAGCCCCCTACCTGATCACACAAGACATGGGAAATATATTCTCTGATGGAAACAGGTACTTTTCCTTTTTATTGATTATGGTGGGACATTTTCTGAAAGTCATTTAGAGTAAATTTCATACCCAGAGAAAGTAATATATGGGAAGAAAGAATGTTGGAAAGTTATCAGCAGAGAACGATTACACACTCTCATATAGCACGCAAACACGTGTATAAAGCGTTGGACCAAATTTGAAGTAAGTAAGCCATATCCAAATGAAAATAGGGAAGTGAGAAAATGAAATTCAAGTAAGTGTTCAAACATATAAACATCCATTAACAAATATATAATTGAGCTCCTACTGTAATGTGACACATTATCAAGTCCTGGTTAATCACCCCTTTTGGTAAGATTGATAAAGTTTTAAACACTTTAATAATGGTATAGGTAGAAAGATGTACTTTGGAGATCATTATGTCAACAAACCCCACGAGTAGATAAGTGATAGTATTACTGAATATATGTTATCTCTATATCACATTTAAATCAAATGGTGCATATGCCATAGCTACTGTCTTTTTGGGTGTGGGTATGTATGCTTACACAGATATGTACTTTTCTCTTTCTCTCTTACATGTGGGCATCTATGTATGTATGTATGTATGTATGTATGTATCTATCTATCTACCTACCTACCTACCTATCTACCTCTCTATCTATCTACAAATGCATGAGGATATGAACTCGATTTCTATTGTGATAATACTAATCAATGTTTTTTGAGTACCTACTGTGTGCCAGGCAGTGTGCTAATCTCTAGGAATATAATAAGGAACATAATGATCATGGTTTACCTTTTGTACATATTGGAGCTTATATTTTGGTGAAGGAGAAAATACAAAAAATAGACAAGAATAAATACAATAGTTACAATTAGCATTTAAGTGTTATGAAATTAAGGGAAAGGGGCTTAAGATAGAAAATTAGGAGACCTACTTTGTTTTTTAATTAATTAATTATTTTTTTAAATTGAAGTATAGTTGATTTACAATGTTTCAGGTGTACAGCAAAGTGATTCAGTTATACATACATATATATTCTTTTTCAGATTATTTTCCATTACAGGTTATTACAAGATATTGAATATAGTTCCCTGTGCTATACAACAGGACCTCATTTATCTATTGCATATATAGTAGCATATATCTGTTAATCCCAAATTCCCAATTTATCCCTCCCCGCCCCACCTTTCCCCTTTGGTAACCATAAGTTTGTTTTCTATATCTGTGAGTCTATTTCTGTTTTGTAAATAAGTTCATCTGTATCATTTTCTATTTCCACATAAAGAAGATGTGCAAACGTAAAATAGATAGCTAGTGGGAAGCAGCTGCATAGCACAGGGAGATCAGCTCGGTACTTTGCGACCACCTAGAGGGGTGGGATAGGGAGGGTGGAAGGGAGGGAGATGCAAGAGGGAAGAGGTATGAGGACATATGTATATGTATAACTGGTTCACTTTGTTATAAAGCAGAAGCTAACACCACTGTAAAGCAATTATACTCCAATAAAGATGTTTAAAAAAAAGATGTGGTATATATATGTGTATACACACACACACACACACACACACACACACACACACACACACACATACTGGAATATTACTTGGCCATAAAAAAGAATGGAATAATGTCATTTGCAGCAACATGGATAGACCTAGAGATTATCATACTAAGTGAAGTAAGTCAGACAGAGATATGCCTACTTTAAATAGCAAGTCAAGGGGAATTCCCTGGCAGTCCAGTGGTTAGGACACCAAGCTTCAACTGCGGGGGCATAGGTTCGATCCCTGGTTGGGGAACTAAGATCCTGCATGCCACAGGGCATGGCCAAAAAAAAATTTTTTTTTGAAAAAAGAATTCTCAGACATTAAAAAAAAATAACAGATCATGAAGGAAATCTCTGAGAAGTTGATATTTAGCTTGAAGCCTGGAGGATGAGAGCATTCCAGGCAGAGAAAACAGTAATTTGAAGCATTTTCAGAAAGGAGGACTTGAGACATTAAAAAATAAAAAACCCAGAGACACTAGAGTGGTGGTCACATACTGAGGAAGAGCAGGGGCAGTGTGAGTTGAGACTGGGGAGGTGAACAGGACCTCACAGGCCATGATAAGGGCTTTGGACTCCATTTTAAGAGCTATGGGAAGACACCAAAGCAGTGGAGTGACATCAGACCAAATTTATATTTTAATAAGCTGATTATTGCTGCTGTATTGAGCATGGCAGGATGAAGGGTAAGAATGGAAGAGATGAGATCAATCAAGCCTAAAATAGCCCATGCAGTGAGATGACAGTGAACTAGTCTGTGGTGGGGGCAGAAGAGATGTAGAAAAACAAACTGATTAAGATGTACTTTGGAGATAGATTTGGCAAGACTTACTGTTGTATGGATGTGGGGCGTGAGGAAAAGGAAAAATCAAGGATGACACCTGTACTTCTCACTTGAGAAACTGAGTGGATGGTGGTGACATTTACTGAGAAGGGGAAGACTGGATCTTCTGATGGGGAAACAGTTTTGAGGAGGAAATCAAGAATTTCATTTTGGATATGCTGAGTTTGAAATGTTTGTAAGGTATCCTATTTAAATAAGCGATGTGGTGTGTGAGTATGCAGCTCAGAAGTGAGGTAAGTTCTGGAGTCATCAAAATTAAGATGGTATTTAAGCCCATGGGAATGATGAGATTTCCAAGTGGATTATTTAAAGAAGTTAAGAGGCTTCCTATTTGAGCCTTGAATTCTATTTAGAGATTAGTTATAGGAGAAGGATCCAGCAAAAGAGAATGCCAGAAAAGTAAAAGGAAAATCAAAACAGTGTGTTTTTTCAAAAGCCAAGAAAAGACATAATTTCAAGACAGAAGCAGTATTTACCTGTAACAAACACTGCTGCAAAACTGCATGCATTGTGAATAAGAAAGAGTCCACTGAATTGGGAATCATGGAGTTCACTGGTGATGTTGACAAGTGATTATGCCCTCCCTTTGAAAGTGCTTGGAGTTGGGAATTCCCTGGCGGTCCAGTGGTTAGGACTCTGCTCTTCCACTGCAGGGGGCACAGGTTTGATCCCTGGTAGGAGAACTAAGATCTCACAAGCCGCACGGTGCAGCCCCCCAAAAAAGTGCTTGGAGTAGAAACTGGATTGTAGGGACTTCCCTGGTGGCGCAGTGGTTAAGAATCCGCCTGCCCAATGCAGGGGACACAGGTTCAAGCCCTGGTCCAGGAAGATCCCACATGCTGAGGAGCAACTAAGCCCATGTGCCACAACTACTGAGCCTGCGCTCTAGAGTCCACAAGCCACAACTACTGAGCCCGCGTGCTGCAACTACTGAAGCGCGCTCACCTAGAGCCCATGCTCCGTGACAAAAGAAGCCACCATAATGAGAAGCCCGTGCACTGCAACAAAGAGTACGCCCGCTCGCTGCAACTAGAGAAAGCCCCACGCAGCAACGAAGACCCAATGCAGCCAAAAATAAATAAATAAATATTTTAAAAAAGAAATTAGAGGGCTTCCCTGGTGGCGCAGTGATTGAGAGTCCGCCTGCCGATGGAGGGGACACGAGTTCGTGCCCCGGTCCGGGAAGATCCCACATGCCGTGGAGCGGCTGGGCCCGTGAGCCATGGCCGCTGAGCCTGCGCGTCCGGAGCCTGTGCTCTGCAACGGGAGGGGCCACAACAGTGAGAGGCCCGCGTACCGCAAAAAAAAAAAGAAAAAAAGAAATGAAATTAGATTGTAGATAATTGAAATATAAATGGGAGATGAGGAATTTATGTACATAGGTCTTTCTTTTGAGAGATTCATATTCAGATATGCAGGAGAACAGAAAAATGGGGTAATTGCAGGAGAAAGATGTGATTTTATTAATGGTAGATACCAAACATGTACATTTTCTGAGAGCACTGACTTCTGATTTGCAAGAAAGTACAACAGAAGGAACCAAGAAGTAACACTTGAGATGGAAGAAGAGAAAGAATCAAGAGCACACATGGATAAATCGAATGGCAGTTTGTAATATGACTCACATGGAAAAACCCTGTAATAAACATTCTAATATACTTTTTCCTTTCTAACTCAAAGCCATTCTAAACAGATTGTTCAAGGTTTAATAGAATAACTCAACCCATGAAATGACTTGATGTCATTGTAGTGTAACCTTTCAGGGAAAGAGACCTTTACTGAGAAAGTAATTCAACTATAGCATTTCTTAAAAAGAAAATGTAAATGTATCTTTAATTTCCTGATTCTTCCCTT
Source organism: Neophocaena asiaeorientalis asiaeorientalis (assembly GCF_003031525.2). NCBI lineage: Eukaryota > Metazoa > Chordata > Mammalia > Artiodactyla > Phocoenidae > Neophocaena > Neophocaena asiaeorientalis. Next base: position 19,196,768 of record NW_020176571.1, on the reverse strand, counting down.
CTGAGTCTGGAATGCCCAGTTGATCTACCTCAAGAGGCAGAGATGGCAGAGAAATCTCTCCCCACCCTCTGTAAAAACCAGCCCACTAGAGCTTGTAGCACTCAGGACCACAGGCTCTCATGATTTCATATGCTGATTTTAAAATAACCCTATATTAGCCCAAATTTTCATCTCCAAACTCAGTGCTCAATCAACGGGACTTTCTTCATTTGTTTAAAACTGAAGGCAAAAGACTTACTCTCAGTCAATTCAGGGCTTCCTCCATTTGCCTTAGGATTGTTTTTTGGTTTTGTTTTGTTTTTGATTTTTTTGTTGAAGTATAGTTGATTTACAATATTGTGTTAGTTTCTGGTGTACAGCAAAGTGATTCAGTTTTATATATATATTCTTTTTCAGATTCTTTTCCATTATAGATTATTACAAGTATTAAATATAGTTCCCTGTGCTAAGAGTAGAACCTAGTTGTTTATTTCATATGTAGTAGTGTATACCTGTTAATCCTAAACTCCTAATTCATCCCTCCCCCCTCTTTTCCTCTTTGGTAACCATAGGTTTGTTTTCTACGTCTGTGAGTCTGTTTCTGTTTTGTAAATAAGTTCATTTGTATCATTTTCTTAGATTCCACATATAAGTGATATCATATGATATTTGTCTTTGTCTGACTTACTTCACTTAGTATGATAATCTCTAGGTCCATCCATGTTTCTACAAGTGGCGTTATGTCATTCTTTCTAGGGCTGAGTAATATTCCGCTGGGTATATATGTACCACACCTTTATCCATTCATGTCAATGGACATTTAGGTTGCTTCCATGTCTTGACTATTGTAAGTAGTGCTGCTATGAACATTGGGGTGCATGTATCTTTTCTAATTTAAGTTTTCTCCAGATATATGCCCAGGGGTAGGATTGCTGGATCATATGGTAGCTTTATTTTTAGTTTTTTAAGGAACTTCCATACTGTTTTCCATAGTGGCTGCACCAATTTACATTCCCACCAACAGTGTAAGAGCATTCCCTTTTCTCCACACCCTGTCCTGCATTTATTATTTTTCTCTTTTTATTTTTAAGATTTGGAGGGATTATGCGGTGCCAGGATGTGGGTTTGGGAGTGGACCTGTGCCTCTCTCCTTTGCAAGGTACCCATGTTGTCGCCTGCTGGGATGCCCTCATTGTTATCTGGTCTTTGGTCATTAATCCACACAGATTATTGCTATAAACTCCTTGTCCTTTCAAACCCTGGGCTTTTTGTGCAATGTCTGAGTTCTCTTGGATATCGGGAAACATTCCTCCGGTATCACACAGCTGTGGGTTGCAGCAAACTCCGTGAGGCTGTCTCACTGCCAAGTGCCTGAACACCTCTATAGGCCTTTCTGCTCTGGAGTTTTGGACTACAAGAAAAGAAAGCAGATCTCTCCCTGTTCTCACATTCCTCAAAACTATCTGGAAATTTCTACCCACTTCCTAAGAGTTGGCGTGTGGTTGGGGAAGTGGAGACCCCAGGAGGCCTGTTTCTCTAGCACACTACATCATAAACCCTGTACTTTAAACTGCTCTCCTTCCTGAGTCAAAAAAAATATTTATTTAGTTTGAATACAGGGTAGCTCGATTCTTTCTCTTCTTGCAAATCTGTGGTTTATGGCCTGATCTAAACTTGTACCTTTTTTAAAAACAAATTTATTGAGATATAACTCTGAGACCATGCAACTCATCCATTTTCAGTGTACAATTCAATATCCTTTAGTGTATTTGTAGAGTTATACAACCACCAGCACAATTTCTAACCTAAACTTTTGAAACTTTCCACAGCCAACGATTTGATTCTTTTTTTTTACTTTTCTTGAGGCATTGGAAAGTTTCCTGAATGAAGAAAATAAGCAGGAAAAGAAAATGCACATGGGGAAACCTTGATTAATATATCAAAATATTAATCTGCCACAATGTGTGGGTCTCTGTGGTCTATAGCCGGCCCTTCAATACAACGAACTTCCTGTGTAACATGGATGTAGAAAGCTGTATAAAGCGCGGTTTGGCTTGTTTGCAAAAGATCTCCATCTTTCTCTCCTTTTGCTCATCCCATCTTTAAGTTTACAGATGTTGCTTTTACATGAGTCGTCAAAATTTGGGGAATGAAGCTGCACAGTGAACATACCATTAGGTAACTTATTCCATCTCCTATTTCTATAACGTTAGCCCCAGTTTCACCTCATATGGAATTTGCTCTGAATTCAGATTTTAACTACATTTTCTTGTCCATCCAGATGTTGCCACGATATTATAAGAGCAGTTGGGCCTGGGGCAAGTTTCACCTCTGTGATAAGGATTTGTGTGGGTACCTCTGGTTCAAAGCATGGTAAGATTTCAGGAGTCCACAAGCCATGAACGCACCACATGTGTTGAAAGATATGCCTGAAAATGCAACGTAGTGTTTTCAGCTAAGCAATCGCATGCTATGGCTCAATCATGCAAAGCCATAGCAGGAGATCATGACCCTACCTGTACAATTTGTTAAATTCGTAGATACAGGCAAATCTGACTATGGATCTAAATTACCTAGATTTCTCGATGATATAAAACTGAAGAACCACAATTTTGTCACGAAACCTTGCTTACCTGCTCTCGCATCAGTATGTGGCTAAAAAAAGGAAAGGAAAAAACTTCCTTTTTATGGAACTCTGGCATTTATATTTCTTATTTTCCTTGAGAAAGGGAAATGGAGAAAGAAGTGAAAAGAAATATTGGAAAACCTGCCAGACTAGCGATTAGCAGTTTGCTTTTGTTTTTGTTTTGCTTTGGTCAAATATGAAGGCCAGCACGGCAGGTAAAATATTTTACTCTTTGTTTCGCCAGTATTTAGTCCTTATGGCTGTCGTGCCTCTGTCATATCTCAGGATAGAAATTTCCTTACGGGCAACATGATTAGAAATACAATGAGGTGATGGACTGACTTACACATATTGTGAAATGATTACCACAATAGGTTTATTTAGCATCCATCATTTCATACGGATACAATAAAAAGGAAAGAAGAAAAAAATAGATATGCAATGAGGGCTATTAAATATATTTGAGTACAGGCAGCAAAATTGCCGTGCGATGCATCTCAAGAGACAGTCCAAAAGTATTATGTGTGCACACAAATGAATCCTGCCCACACACAGTCCCTTCCTCTGGTCTCATTTTGTCCTTCCTTTCATGACTAATTCCTTCAGTGTCAGTTTAGCCTCCTGATGTTGGCATATATTTGACTCCTAAACGTGTACCAACATCAGGAAGCAAGCCCGGATGGGAAAGGTGAAGGGGTGAGAGCAGAGAATAGACAAGACCAAAAGGAACGAAATGAGAAACAAAGGAAAAGCTGAGGTTTGAAAAACTTCTTTTCTGTGGTCGTTTTGGAAACTGGCCTCCGACACACGTCATGACTCTTTCACAGTGGCTCTGAAACTGAGGGTTCAGCTTTCACCCATGAAGAGAATCGCCAGTGTACCTGTGGTTATTTGAAGATAATACATGATATTTGGCGACCTTCTAAGATGGACAGCCACGATTCCATTTTTTTTAATAAGCCCCATGCAGTGGAAAAAATCCAGATTTTAAGTTGAAAAGTTCTCAAGGGCAGTAATCTAGTAGTAACAATAGCTAACAACTACTGAGCGTTCACTGTGCTTTGTGCCAGAACGTCATGACCTCCTGACTCTACTATGATCTCATTTAACCCTTACAGCGAACATTGGAGGAATGCTCTGTCATCCTCCCCCATCTCACAGCTAAGACACTAAGGCTCAGAGTCCAGAGTGCTAACCATTACACAAGAATAGATACATGTATATCTATTGTATATGTATGTATAACTGAATCACTTCGCTGTACACCTGAAACTAACACAACATTGTAAATCAACTATAGTCCAATATAAAAGAAAAACTTTTTTTTTTTTTTTTTTTTTTGCGGTATGTGGGCCTCTTACTGTTGTGGCCTCTCCCGTTGCGGAGCACAGGCTCCGGACGTGCAGGCTCAGCGGCCATGGCTCACGGGCCCAGCCGCTCCGCGGCATGTGGGATCTTCCCGGGCTGGGTCCCGAACCCGTGTCCCCTGCATCGGCAGGCGGACTCTCAACCACTGCACCACCAGGGAAGCCCTAAAATAAAAACTTTTTTAAAAAGGGAATTCTCTGGCAGTCCGGTGGTTAGGACTCCGTGCTCTCACTGCCAAGGGCCTGGGTTCAGTCCCTGGTGGGGAAACTAAGATCCCACAGAGCAGAGCGGCCAAAAAAAAAGCATACGAAGTATACATAAGTATATATGCTGTATCCAAGAAGATAGTTTAATATCTTTACATTTTCCAACTAACTACATACACTAGATATAATGGACATTTTTGATGCTAGTTAACATCAAAAGTAAAAAAATCAATCATCTAATTAATAAGATTTTTAAAAAATTAAAACAAACAAACAGAAAGAAACTAAGGCTCCCAGAGGCAAAGTACTTTGCCTGAGGACACACGGTCACTTAGAGGCTCTAGTGCCTATACTCCTTAGAACTGCGCCCTCACTACTCCCTCTTCATAGCCCGCTGCTTCTGATTCTGAAGAATTTTTTTTTTTTTTTAAAGAGTATTTGTCTCAGTTAAAAGCTTTGCAGAACAAGCAGTATAAAACCCTGGAATAAGATGTTTTTTAAAGTTCCCAATTAATTTTCCATTTATCAGACCCTTGAGTACCACATGGAAACCCAAGAAAACGACCAACTCGAGTCCCCTAAGGAAGAGCCAATGGAGACATTGTCTCACCTCCACCCGCCAACCCCTCTGAGCACAGCATGCTCCCAGCAGAGCCTGTGGGCAGCCCCGGACAACGTCTTTGAAAAGGAAGCTCTTTTCCCACCCTGTACTTAACATTCCTGTGACCTTCTGTGTGTACTGCAACATAGATTCATTCTTTATTTTAAAATTTCTCTTTTTTTCCCCCCCAAAAAGTCCCAGACTTTGGTGGCTTTTGCATAGCTGAACAACTGAATATGTGTCTCCAAAGATAACGTTAAGAGGTGGGGAACTGGGGTTGGAGTAGGCACACACACACACGCATCCTTGGCCTTATGAAAGTAATTTCTTATGAGTGTCAAATGGTTAAATGGTTGCTGGCCGAGAGAAACAGAAATGAGGAAGTATCCAGGACAGATAAAACTGAGCTGATTACAATGGAAGCACACACACACACACACACACACACACACACACACACATTCATTTATTGAAAAATGTTCAGGCCACCTCCATGCTGTATTTTTTTCCTTTTTATTAAAGTATGATATACATGCAAAAAAGTGCATAAAGTTTGAATGTAGAGCTTGACAAATTTTCACAAAGTGAACACACCAATATAACCAGTACCGAGTTTAAGAAAGAAAACACTATCAGGGCCCCAGAAACCTCCATTTTCCCCTCCCAGTCACTGCCTACCCTAAAGGTAATCAATCACTCTCTTGACTTCTAACCCATAGGTTAGCTCAGTCCATTTCTTAACTCTACATTAATGGGATCATACAATACGTACTTTTTGTGTGCCTGTCTTCTTTGTATGTAGCAATAGTATATTCATTCTCATTTTATGTTATTTTATTCTGTAAACACACCTCAACTTATCTCAATTCTATTGTTGGTAGAGCCTTGGATAGTTTCCAGTTTGAGGCTATTATGAATAGGGCTGCTATGAATGTTCTTGTACATGTCTCTTGGTAAACATATGTTTCTACTTCTGCTGAGATAACCATAAATGTTAAAAACAGGTTCCTTACCTGTTTTATACTCTTCTGAGTGATATTTATCCCATGCATTTCTGACTCTATTATTAAAGCAATTCAGTTGTCTTTTCTTTTTAATCTGCCTCCTTCTTTGCTTTCCCTCTTCCTGAACTTCCTTTCTTCCTAAAACAAAACTGACCTCAGACGCTGGGAAAATCAAAAATACATAGCTCCAAGCTCATCATCTGAGGATGTAATAATGAGTGTGTTGTTTTAAATTACTTTCCATCATGGTCCATGCTGTCTCCAAAGGTCAAGCCTTCATCCCTTGTGTGTTCCGTGGGAGTACATGGCACATGTGACCAAAAGTAGAGGAGTTTCCAACAAAATTCAAAAAAACTTCTGGTCTTCTCACAGAAGTCTTTTTTTTTTTTTTTTAAGGTAAAAGAATCTACATTTGATTCTCTGAATCTAGCTCATTTTAATATGAGCCATTTCTGTATGCAAAGGACTGCTGACACCAGCAAGTTTTATAGTACTGATTACTATGGAAACATTTATCTATAAATATAAAATCCTTTAAAGCTTAGCCTTTTATCTTTATAGAAAAAGGCCTGTTTATGTCACTTCTAAGATTCCAGCTTTAATGTAGACATGAGCTATTCTAATGCCAAACAAGATAACCTCAGTGTTGGAGCCATGCACGCTTTGAAAATTGGAATTTGTGCTAAAACTATCATTTTTTGATAAAATATTAATAATGAAATAAAAATATTTAAAGAAGTTCACTTAAGCCTATAGCCCTGGTCTGTTGGATTCTTTTTGTTGAATTTAACATTGTGAATATGTCTCACTTCTTTTTCTCTTCTAATTCATGTTCTCTTCCATTCTTTGTGCAAGTGTGTGTGTGTGTGTGTGTGTGTGTGTGTTAGTTGCAATGACTGCCAAAGTGGAAGTAATTCATTCATTAACCTTTTCCTTTGTGTGTGTGTGTGTGTGTGTGTGTGTGTGTGTGTGTTAGTTGCAATGACTGCCAAAGTGGAAGTAATTCATTCATTAACCTTTTCCTTTGGCATATTTATGGATTTTTCTCTTTCAAAGTTCCTGTAAAACCAGATATGATGATGCAATGTCTTTGTATTATTATCACTTCCTTTCTTGTTTCTCTTTTACTAAAACATATCACTTTAAATAACTAGAGGTTTACAAGAGGAAATTATTGCAAAATGAGAGGGGAGAGGTTGCCATGCGGCCCAAGGGAGAGCACTTTATAATTTCCTGCTTCCTCATGGGATAGGTAAGTGAATTGAGATGGAAGTGGGAAAACTTGGGGCAGAAGGAAAGCACCTGAACAAGATAATTATTGTCCCCTCTTTTTTTATATAAATTGGAAAATCCAGGAGTTAAGGGGCTAGCCCTAAACGAGCAGCTCTCTCTACTTCAGCACAACCATCTAGATTTAACATAATTATTTCTCAAATGTATTCATGCCTCAAATCTGTCTCTAGTCCAGCAATTTTGAGTTATGCCCAAATAATTACAGTCTGAGTAGTTAAAACCCTCTGAGACACTTCTACATTTCCGTTCACTAGCAGAAACCCCCCCATGCTTAAAAAGTTATAATACCAAAATATATGTCAGTACAATTGTCCAGCTTTCAACCAGTGTTTTATCAGTGCAGTTTTACAGAACCCTAGAAGTAAAGAGAAGAGGAGAGAGTTGCTGAGGTGCAGGAGAAAGGCACGCTCTGCAATTTCGTGGGTCTACCAGATGTCACTGAAGAGGTAAAGTGTTAAGGACGAAATCCAGAGAAGCGGCTTCTCATCATGGCTGTGAGGGTGGGAAGGAGATGCCAAAAAAGTGTGGCTGTCACAACTGACCCAATTAACTTTTTAATTGCCAAATTCCTACTTATTTATCTTGGTGGTACATAAATAGAGGTTCAAAAAATATCTTTGAGACACCATCCATTTTAGACGACGTTTTAGATGTTGTGAGGACTGACTTCGGTTGCTAGATAAATCTTCAGTCTGAGGGAAGTAAGAGTCCATTGACAGGATATATGGGAGTTATTATGGCAACATAGAATTGTAAAATCACAGGGTTGGAAGAGGGCCAGAGACTTATCTATTCTGACCACCTGGGTCTTAGCCATAATTTTTTAGAAGCAAAGAGAAAGAACATATTTCATAGATATTAAACAATAAGGGTCACAGAGTCAAATCTCTTTTCAGTATTGTCCTTTGATCTGCTATTTTCTCGTTCCTTTGAGCACCAGGAAAAAGGATTCAACTATGGAATATTTGTCCAACGCTGCAGATAGCAGCCACACTTATGGGCTATGCGTTGTTATTAAGTGGCATAGACAGGGCCGACTCTGAGAAGATTGTGATATAAGGAATGATCGCTGGCACACTCCTACCTTCACTATATCTCTCTGTCCTTTCTCTCCGCACATCTCACCAACCCCCTTTTCCCTACTCCACACCAAGATGTGTCTTGCTCCCCGGCTTAATCCAGGCTTGAATTCTTCACTTATAGTAACAGAAATAATAATTTTATACGCTTCACAGTGTTGAAATTACAAGATTAAATAATGTCTTTAGTTCCATATCCAGCACATATTAAGGCCTCGGTAAGCAATGACTTTTATTATTTCTGCCAACTGCTGAAGATGTAACCCATCCAAGGGTACTGAGAATGTAAGATAGTACTTGAAGATGGGAAAAGCAATTAATGGATGGGCTTGACATTTGCAAGCAGAGTGTTACCTGTTCAACACCTATTTATTGGGCATCCACTGTGTATCAAGCCCTCTGCTTCAGGGCTGGGAATAGAAGATTTAAAAACACTCGTTGTTCTTAACCTGATGGAGCAAATGGTCTAACGAAGGAAACCAAAACCAACTATGAGCGTTAGCCACACAAGTATTTGTATAACACCAGTTGTAATTAGAGCAATGAAGGAAAAATAAAGGGAGATATGAGCATGTATAGCATGGGGATCAAATTTCAGAAGTGAATCGGGAAAGCTTGTCTGAAAAGTGCCACTTGAGTTGAGTTAGGCAAGGAAGAGTGGTGGGGTGGGAGATGACTCTTCCTGGCAGCAGAAGTGGGTGTGCCTCCTGGGACTGGCCTTGGGTAATGCGGAAGGAATTGTAAAGAGAAGAAATTGGCCTGTGACCGTCTTCCTTCCTCCTCTACCCAGCCCCCAACCTCTCTTGGTTCAAATGCCACCATCTCAAGTTTCACAGTCCAGCTACTTCTCAGGTTGAATTGCAGAAGACTGGGGCCCCTCTTTTCCTCCTCACAAACTAGACCACTGCTCCCCTTTGCTTCCCTTGCTTAAGAGGCACTGAATAAAACTCAGCTTGCTGTCTCTTCGTATGTGCCACCCCGGTGCATCGACTAGGCCTCCAAGGCCCAGATTTGACCTGAACACACCTTTCAATCCCAAACCATATGAAACTGCAAGGTTTGCTAAACCTGATATGAACCTGATCTTATTGTTATTTTTTTAACTGAACTGTCAACTGAATTTAAACCATTTCAAAGTAAGCCTAAAGAACTTGTTTGAGCCAGACCTAAGCTCACATGTTTTTTAAAAAACTAATAAACCAGAACTAAATCAGAATATTGAACCTAAACAATCATTTCATTTAGTTTGAGCACCCATCCTGAAGAAAGAATATTGATTATGGGACAATTGAAAGATGTTTAGGTTAGTTGCAACCAGAATCATGCTTCGAGATGTTTGGGAAATTTCAGAATTCGTTTTCATTTTTCTGAAGAAATTTTTGACAAGAAGTGTATATTTTTTGTTGTCAATCTTGGAATTCTACATTTCCCCCTGCAATTTTCAAGGAACTCTCATCACTATAGGAACCCCCAGATCGAGATTTATGGGAAAGTTAAATAAAAATTAAAGGTTTGATTCCTTCTTGGTGCTCCTTCTGGCTTTCCATAATAACTGTGTTTTGTTTTAGAGCTGGTAAAGGAAAAAGGGATTTGGGAATGTTTTCTTTCTAGTCAAAAGCTTCTCTTATGTGAGGAGACATGGGAAAACCAGATGAGATATGACAGTGTAGTGATACGCAAAAAATTTTGACCGAAAATGTAAAGTCCATTTGAAAAAGCAGTGACTGACCTTGACAGCCCTTCTAGGTCTAGATACTACAGTGAGTAGAATCTTCTCCCTTTGGTGCCAATAAGAGCTAGTTCTATGGGGTCAGCATTAAGCAGTTTCCACTTAATGCTTCATCGCTTTGTGAGGCGTTTCATAACTTGACTTTGGGTTTTAGACACCGAGCCCTGGGTAAAAGCACACAATTTCCCCTTCATTTAAGCTCCAGTTGAACTGAACCACTGGCTTAATGATAACCTCTCCATTAGTATTGCTAACAAAGAAAATTTCAAGTTGATTTACTTTGCGTTTCTAATGATCTGAACTAGTTTTTGACTTTTGAACTAAGTGGAGTTCTGTGTAGGATCTTGCACAGATCAAAATGGATTCAATTGCAAGCAAAAAAACCAGTTTGGAACGTCTCTTATTTTGGAAGGAAAAATAACATTTCTTAGTCCCTTAAGTTCCAAAATTTTTAAATATTTTACCATTGTCAATGGTATCATGATAATTCTGGGACATGAGTTTTTAGTGTGCCAATTTTTCAGATCAGGAAACTGAATTTTCTTTGGGTGCAGTAACTCCATTTCACGTGGCCAGTAGGGGGCAGAGCCAGGATTTGGCTTGTTTTTCTGATTCTGCAGTTTTACTTTTCATGGTGCCATGTGCACCAACAACACTAGGACAAAACAAATAGCACAGAAAGCCTTTTATCAAAAGCTTAACGCCCTCCCAGTTGGGTCCTCCATCTGTAGAACGGGGTGTCCCCACAGCACGTTGTGTTGAGTTAGTTGTGAGTGCGTGTAAGACAAGGCTTAGATTTCCTCTATCATTATCTTCTGGGAAAGAAAGAACTACACTGGAAAGGACTTGTTCTGAAAAAGTGTCCTTCTTATACTTCTCACTCCAGTTTGAACTCTTGAACCTGCGGCAATGACACGAGAGCCAGATACTTGGACGGGAAACTCAGTGTCCTGGCGTAGGAAGCTCTGAGCCTTCTCTCCCTTTGTTCCCAAGCATCTCTGAAATATGCCATCTGCTTATTGTCAGACTTGATGAATCATCATGTTCTGGTTCTCTTTGTCTTCATCTCTGAAATGAGGGCCATACTTCCTAGGTCTTCTTGTACCTAAGTGCGGTGGTAAGATTTAATTAGCCAATATCTATGAAGTCTTTGAACATCTTAGGGGTAACAAAGTGCTAAATGAATCTAACATTTTATTAAAAAGTAGTATTTCTCGGGCTTCCCTGGTGGCTCAGTGGTTGAGAGCCCGCCTGCTGATGCAGGGGACACGGGTTCGTGTCCCGGTCCGGAAAGATCCCACATGCCGCGGAGCGGCTGGGCCCGTGAGCCATGGCCGCTGAGCCTGCGCGTCCAGAGCCTGTGCTCCGCAACGGGAGAGGCCACAGCAGTGAGAGGGCCGCGTGCCGCAAAAAAAAAAAAAAAAAAGTATTATTTCTCTAGGGAGTAATTAAATGAAAAACTTTAATACAATAATCTCATGGCAATCTTTGCTCACCTACATTAATGAATCAAACTTTTGTATAGATGATTAATATCAACTTTGAAAACACAGAACTAAAAGAAATTTAATGTTTGCATTTCTGCTTTCGTTGTTTATGTTTGTAAACCCACAGTTATAGCGATGGAAATGTAAAGTTCCCAACCTTAGTAATGTTTGGGTTAAATCTTTCTTCAGAGACTGTAAAGTTACCACCTATTTGAGATCAGTAAATTGGGAAGACAGCTTGTGCTTCTGCTGGTTTACAAGTGGAGACATTGACATTAGACCGTCTAGAAGGATTGTTCTGCCTACATTAATATGAAGTGATGATCATTTCTCTAAGTAATTTAGATGTAGCTCTTGAACAATAGCTCTGAGGCAACCAAGAGAAAGGGGCCACCCCACCACCACTCACACATACACACATGCACAGTAATTCAACTGGAATACTAAGGAGGCACGGGTTCGTTAACTCAGTAAAAGGTAAGTAATGTAATACAAGTAATAGCATTGCCTTTCATTTGGGGTTGCCAAATACTTTTCCAATATCACATCTCCACTAGGAACTAGTCAGTCAAGAAAGTACAAAGAATTTAGTTTTTAAGGGCCAAATATAATCCTGAATTCTAATTTACACAGCCTGTCACCTCCCATTCAACTCATTTCTAAAGTTCAGAGATACAAGGTAATGAGATAGGAAAATTAAAAAGATAGTGCCTTACTCATATCACATATTCAATAAAAGTTTGTTGAGTTAAATTAAGTTGAATTAAGCAATGACCTAACTAATCCAGATTAAGACATTCCATCCCTTAGCAGTTTCGTTTTTGTTGTTGTTGATTTTGGACTCACTTCAGAGGAAAAGAACAAAGTATTCTTTTGGGAACTTATTTTTTTAAGTCCATTTTGGTTTATTTTAAATCAAACGTGAAGCCTTAGAAGAGTTTGAAATTATGCTTCTATTGCCTTCAGCTCAACAAATGACAAATCACCTGATGAGAAATTTATCTAAACCACCAAAAAAATCCCCTGTCTTTATCATACTTCCTCTTACCACATCTTTCCCCTTCACTGCAACATGTCATTTCTAGTCTTTATGGAAAAGACTTCTTTCTTTTGAAATAGGTTTAGTAGTTTGGGCTCTTCTCTTCAGTAGGAGAAACATAAAGAATTGCATCATTTCTAAGGCAATTATCTTAAAGAGGTGAAAATGTAGTGGCCGACATCGCCGAAATCAGCAGCAGTGTAGAGTAAGAAATGAAGACTTGGACCTCAGTTTCCTGATCTGCAAAATGAAGGAGTGAGAATAAAATCTGTTCAAGCCTTAGCATTCAATGCGGTTAACTCAAGATTGTGAAACCCAAAAGGCTGAAGTTCAAAGGCCTCCCTGGGGAAAATTTTCCAGAGGAAATGCCACTTGGTATCCATGGCCACCACCTTCTAGGAGGGAATTTGTTGGGGATATTGTTTCTCATTGGAAAGAAGGCTGTGGGACTTGAGAAATTTCAAAGAGATCTTTGGTCCTATCTGCACCCATACTTTTGTTTTTGTTTTTGTTTTTTCTGTTTTGTTTTAAGTGCAGAGTGGGGTTTTTTGTTAGTATGGTTTTTTGGTAGTGCCGTCGGTCCACTATGTGGTAGCTAATCTACGGTTTGGCTGAAATGTTCACTTTTCAACTGATTAGATGACATCTTGTGGACATAACCTTAGACCTGGCTAATTAAGATCTGTTTTATACAAACAACTGAACTTTTTAGTTTATCCTTCTCACTATATTATGTAAGAATCTTAGACTGTAGGAGTTGGTGTATACCTTAGAGATTTTTTCTGCTCCCATCATTTTCTAATTGAGGAAACTGTCAGGAAGGAGAAATAGAAGTTAGATTTTCTTTCATCCAGTTTTATATTGATTTTGTAGGTGACTCTGGCAACATGTCTTATAGGCTTATGTGACTATAATAGGGAATTCTTTTATATCCACAAGGCTGTCAGATTTTTTTTAAAAGTCCATACTTTAGAAAAATTAAATTCTTCATAGTGGGGTGTTTTAGTTGAAACCTCCTAATATTTAATTTTGATAATTAACTCTGTCTATCTATCTGTAGCACTTTGAAGATGAAATGGGATCACATTTTTAAGATGTCTACTAGTAGGCACAAACACGTAAATTCCTTCTTTCCTGCAGCCCACCCATGCCCTACCATGTGCAAATGAGTGTTCCTTCCCTACCTTCAGTTGAAACCACAAAAGAGATCTCGTTCTTAGCATCATCATAAAGACAGCAGCAAATGTTTAGAAAAGTGCTTCAGTGATAACAGGCAGAAAAATGCATTTGTGAATTGATCGCATTTCTCAGATATCTTGGGGCTTCATTTTGCCCTTTTTTGTATGTGCAGTGATTGTGAATTGCAGAACACTTAGCATATGTTTTTTGATTCATTCAAAGTGTGAAATGATTAATTGAGGAATCTCATATTGTTGGGGGTAGACGTGTAATACAATTTTATTTTGCCAAACCCTGCCTTTCAGTGTACTATAGCAATTCCCCTTTTCTCATCCTTAATAGCATCTTGGGCATATGTATGATTTACCAATCAGTTACAGTTGTTAAAAATTTGTCCAGGCCTATTTAAAATTTCAATCTCATATTCAATTCAGAGCTCTTGCTCTCATCATTGCAGCCTAGATTTCTGTAGTAAGGAGTTTGGAGTAGAGAGGAAGGCATGGCGTGGCATGGGATAGCCTCTCCTTCTTCAAAGTTTAATTCCGTTGATTTGTCTACAGTAAAAAGGAAAACAGAAGGGGAAGAAGTAACTTCAGCACAATGCTCTCTCCATGAGGTTGACTGTCCATACCCTCCTTTCATCTTCAGTCATTTTTTTATATCGACTGTGGGAGAAGAAGTTGTAGTGGTGATTGTCTGTAAGAGGGCCAGTTCTGTGCCTCCTAATACACCTGACCCCAATTGTCAGAACTTAATAGCATCTATCTATGGACTGAAGTGTAATTTTACAGTCTGAGTTTTGAACCTTAACTGCATTTGTGGATAACAAAAAAGTCCTTCCCACACAACATCCTATTAGAGCAGCAAAGTAATTCTTGAGACAAATTTGTATTTCTGTATGCACCCTGTGTGTGTCTATGTGTGTTTGCAGTGGACTATCTGTAGGGAAAAGGATATAACTGAAAATTCTTGATGAGACTTTGTCATATTGCATAAGAAGGGAAGTATAAGAGCTAGACATTCATTAGGTTTCTTGAGCAGAGTATTTCCTATAGCTCTTAACCTTTGATGTTCAATCTCTCTGTCTCTGTCTGTCTGTTGTTTGTCTGTCTCTCTCTCTCTCACTTACACACCCCCAAAATTGTTCCTTCCCTAGTTTTTCCCTTCTCAGAAAATAATGCTACTATGCGTTGTGAATGACCACAGCCACTGGTTTTCAAAGATGCAGCAGTAACATCAAGTTCATTGAACTTAAATAGAATTCTGGGACCGTATTTGATAACTGTCCATCTTCTCCCAATTTTGGCTACTTAAACTAGGTTGTTTTACCATAATGGATAAGAGAGGCCTAATATACAGTAATATCTTCACCTCTTATCTTTGAATAGATATTCACATTTTATATTTTAAAAATAGGGTGGACAGATTCTGAAAATCAGAAGAGCCACTTTTAGTCACTGTTGTGACAGGCATCAAACCCACAGCAATACTAAAGAATCTTGGGCAACAAAGTATTACAGGTAGGCCCAAGGAAAACATTGATTTAAGAAAATTTATACTGTTTTATTTTGGTAGAGCAAAACATTCAGAGAGAGGTGTGTTTAAGAGATCATTTGAACCTAGAACTCAAACTAATGTATCCTCCTCTCTACCATACTGAATTCAATTCAAATCAGCAAATATTTACTAAAGTTCACTATGTGCAGAGCTCTATTATTTTAATCTCTGGGGGAAAAAATAAGTTACTAAGTTTTAAAGGTAAGTTTACAAACTTGTTGTTTTTTGATTATCTGAAAGAAATATATTTTTGTTACCACTCAGCTACAGAAAAACGATGATTTGAGTGACAAATCTGTAAACTTATTTCTCCTGGCAATATTTTTCAAAGTCTCTAAGCAATACTGTATTTTATTTCTACCCAGTTGAGAAAAAGTTTAGTGACTCAATTAGCAACTGTACTAACAGACCTCATTTCATGAAGTTTCAGCTATCTTAACCTCGTCAGTGTGGCTTCTTAAGATTGGTCTTTTGAGTGAAAGCAACAAATGTTTATTGAAACTTCTTAAAACTGGACACCTAGGTTATGTCAATACTTCAAAAGTAAAGTTGAAGTTGATAAAAAATGTTTGGACTGTCCAAATTTACAAATAACTCATCTCCAAAACCTGGTCAAGAGTCTCTCTTAGGGACACAGAGGAAAATGCAGTGGACCAGGCTGACTGAATCTTCCAGCCACTTTATATCTCTGATCTCTGCATAATCTCTAGGGATGTGGAAGCAATTTGTCTTTAGTGTCTGTCTGTTGTTTCCGGGCATTTTCCTTTAAGTGTGTCTTACAATTGTGCTCCATTCTGGCTGCCAAAAGCAGGTGGGACAGTGCAGGCTCAATATTTAGTCCAGTGTTGACTTTCTTTTCCTTTTGTTCTGCCTCCCTTCCCATACCGCTCTATAAACACATCAAATTACCATTATTTCTGGCTGATGAGTCTAATTAGTTGAAGAGAGGGAATTATTTTGATTACCCTGAAGTGTGAATGACCCACTAGTTGGCCTAGTGTCTTGCACTCCCAGGAGCACTTATGTTTACAAGTCAAATTTTTAAACCCAAAATAGGGAGGCTCCATGGTGGGTTCTCGGGCAATAGAACAAGAAAAGCTTTAAATCAAACTCCAACAGAAGAGCTGTATTTCATTGTCATTTTCCCCCTTGCCATTTTTACCTTCATGAAATGTTTCTCCCTATCTTAAATGTTTTCCTAGACAACAGAAAACACACACATAAAGCATGCATCTATTCAAATTCTTAAATCTTTACAAAAGGTCATAAATTTGTCTGGTGTCAAGAACTGTGAAGAATCTGCGAGTTTACTTTATTTGCACGCTAACAAATTGGCTTGTCATAGTTCCATGGATGCTGGTAGAAGACACAAGACTCTTGGGTCAGAGACAAAAGACAGTTTAATACTCACGGCAACAAAAGAAGCCCAGATCATCAGCATTTTTGCATCAGTTCCCTGAGCCCCAATTCTCACAAATTGATGCAAAGAGGGCCAGGTCACACCTTCAGGTCAGTGGGTTGTGTTACAGGAGAGGAGCCTGGTGTACATAGGGAACTTGGATCTTTCACAATGGGCAGTAAATATTTACGCTCTTTGTTCTGGAGGGAGACTTTATCTTTATTATATTGAACTCATGGCTCCACCAAACAAATTTCTCATGATATTGCTATACCAAAAGCCCTATGTCAAGTGCCAAGTCCATCATTCCTGGTACCTTCTATTTAAACTTTGAGGACCCCTTGATTCTACAGCCAAAGACATGTTGCTTTCTAGCTGTGGCTGCAAGGTTTGCTATCGCTGGGTGATTCAGGCTTGACTGAATCCATTTCTTTGAAGATCCATCTTACTCTGGGGAAACTGCCGACTGTTACCAAGAAAGCATGTTATATTCTTGCCTAGGTTCATCCTAAGGGCTAGGGAAGGTTTCCAGGACAACAACACTGACCACAAGAAGTTATGTACATTTCTTTGGGTCCGTTTATCACTCTTTAGTGGGTCATCTTCAACAATTGTAAAGCCAATCAGGACAAAAAGAACCCAATTTTCCTGGGAGTCTTTTTTTGGGGAAATCTCCCTTCAAAAGGCCAAAGGTCACCTTTATCAACAAGGACTGATCACAAAAAAACTTTGAGACATTTACTGTAGATTGTAAAGTAGATTGAAGTAGATTGAAGTAGATTGAATCTTGGTAGATTGAATCTACCAAGTAGATTGAAGGTTGGCGTGATGACAGAGTGTGAGCCATTTGATGGGCCAACTGTCGCCAGTCTTCCTTGATAAGTATTACGCACCCTTCCTCCTTCTATCCTGAGCATACCAGGCCAAGTTCTACCTGTATGGTCAAAACTTTCTCTCCTTTAATGTGCAGTGTAGGTGTTATGTCTCTGCAACTCTTGTCTGAAAGGGGGCATACCAGGATGAATCTTGTTATTTGTTACAATGTAGGGGACCTGAGGCTGCCCACCAGATGGGAAAGGAAGTCCTTCCCCCACTCCACCACTGCCATCCCCACCCCTGACCTGGAGGAGAGTTAGCAAAAACCAGAGCAGTGT
>NW_020176571.1:19149846-19179015 GCF_003031525.2 Neophocaena asiaeorientalis asiaeorientalis | reverse complement strand
AGGGGGGGGTTTGGGGAAGTGTTTTTTTTTTTTTTTTTTTTTTGCAGTACGCGGGCCTCTCACTGTTGTGGCCTCTCCTGTTCAGAGCACAGGCTCCGGACGCGCAGGCTCAGCGGCCATGGTTCACGGGCCCAGCCGCTCCGCGGCATGTGGGATCCTCCTGGACTGGGGCATGAACCCGTGTCCCCTGCATCAGCAGGCGGACTCTCAACCACTGCGCCACCAGGGAAGCCCTTGGGCAGCTGTCTTTGAACTTTTTCCTGTGTTCAGTCTTCAACCACTTTCCAAATACCTCCTCCTTAACAGAGATAAGGAACACTTACTGCCCAGTACACCATACAATTTGGCCAGCATATTCACTACTGATTGTATGGACTCCATCAAGTCCCTTTAATTGGCCTATGAGACCACCACCCTTCCTTCTTCATGTTGCCGTGACCAGTCGGCTTCCCATCCTCATCTCTAAAACTGCCAAGCGTCTGGGATTTCATTCCACTTGCAAGCAAAAATGTTAACCTGCCACAGTATCATAGATGCAGGTAGAAGACACAAGACTCCTAGATCAGAGACTAAGAACAATTTGTTACTCACAGCAATAGAAGCAGTCAGAGTATCAGCATTTTTGTGCCAGTTCCTCTAGCGTCAGTCTGCCCAGATTGATGTAAAGAGGACTGGATGACACCTGCACACACAGTGGGTTATGTTACAGGAGAGGAATTCTGAGCTTAGGGAACCAGAATCTTTTATAATAGTCACTAAGTGTACCTGCCCTTTGTTCCGGAGGGAGACACTATTTCCATCTTCTTTTTTTTTTTTTTAAATAGATTTATTTATTTTTGGCTGCGTTGGGTCTTCGCTGTTGCCCGCGGGCTTTCTCTAGTTGCAGCGAGCGGGGGTGCTCTTCGTTGCGATGCGCGGGCTTCTCATGAGGTGGCCTCTCTTGTTGCAGAGCGCAGGCTTCAATAGTTGTGGCGCATGGGCTCAGTAGTTGTGGCTCGCGGGCTCTAGAGCGCAGGCTCAGTAGTTGTGGCACACAGGCTTAGTTGCTCCGCAGCATGTGGGATCTTCCCGGACCAGGGCTCGAACCTGTGTCCCCTGCACTGGCAGGCGGATTCTTAATCACTGCGCCACCAGGGAAGCCCTAGTTCCATCTTCTAAAGCTGTTAAGCAAATCTAATCTTTGCTCCGAAGTGAGAAACTGTCTCTATATTCAAAGCCTGTCTGTGATACAAGCTTCCTTGAAAAGATAGTCTGGAGCAAAGGTCAGTCAATGCTTCTCTTTCAAGATGTGCAGAAATACAATAGACCCATAGAGAATAGAGAATTGTTTCCCCACACTTGGAAGGAAGGGGAAATAGTGCAGCTACAAGTAGCCTTTGTTTTATGATTATAAGGACCCAATTGAAAACAATAGCACAGGAAAACAAGTTTGGGAATATGAACAATTGAGTTTTTGTTTCTTTTTTGATAGTTGGAAAGTATATTTCAGTGAATGATATATTTAGCAGTTTATCAAATGTTATATTAAGCTTACAGGTTTATAAAAGATATGCACTGAGGTTTCTTCTGAAATTCTCACATGACATATTGCCATGAACTGTTACTCTCCTAGTAGGAGAGACAAGGTCTTTTAGTGAATGGGCCTAGACTCATCCCATTCCGTGTATTCCTTAGGTTGCAAAGAGCCATGGAACTTCACAACGAAAGTGAAATTGGTAGATGTTTGGCATTGGAAGGATTGAATTGGGTCTGTAGGGCAGTGGTGGCAATCTGGCTGCTTTATTTTCCACTTAGGAAACATGATAGGTTACAATTTTGTCAATTATACCTTAATAAAGCGGAAAAAGGTAAAAAAGAAAGAAACATGATGGGATTTTGACTTACTAATAAAACAGAAAACATCTTTTTCTCACTCTGAGAACTCAAACATATACATGCTTCCATTCAGAAGGGTCTTCCCAATAGCTGGAACCGTTGTACAAGATTTGGGTAACGACTAAGTGTAGAGCAATTGTTCGTTTGTTGTGTAGGTAGATTTTGTGTCTACTCTAGTTACGTAGATTATAAGGAATTTTCCATTGCCGGCGTACATTGAGTTAGTCTTACAGTTCTAACTGGCTCTGGGTCTTTCAAATCCTGACACTCCTAGTTACTGTGTAGACTTGGGCAGGTTATGCAAGCCCTGGGCCCTCTTCTTTTTTTCTCTGTTAAAAAAGCAAAAAACAAAAAAACTATAGATAACTCACTTATGAGGTTTCCTGGCATGAAATTAAATACCTTAAAAAAAACCTTGTACACTGCATAGTACATAATAAGTTCTCAATAAAAGCCTGTTCCCACCTTTCCCATGTGGTTTGACTCCATATGGAGAGAAGGTCATCATTCTTCATTTCCATGCTACTCATTGCTTCGTAAATTCCTCATTGATCCAGGAACAGAAATTTAGCCTCCGTGAAGGACCTTGCCTCCTTCTACCAGAGAACAAACTTCTCTGCTCACTGACTTCATATTCTGTTGTTTGTCACGGTCCCCAGATCACATCCATGTGGAATAATAAAGGCTCACTCCGCAGACAGCAGACAAGTCCTGGGATTGATTCCATGTGAGAGCTCATAACAGAGGGGAGTGTGTTAAAAAGCTAAAGAACAGATTTAAAAAAGCCTAAAATCCTTAGAATCTCAGCTTCAGATCCTGGCAGGATTGAATTAGCTTTTTTTCCTCTGGAGTAGTTAAACTTAGTTTCATGTGTTTTGTCTGAGTACTGCGTGTGGGAGTGGGAATCTATATCATTCAGATGGAAGCTTTCATCTGTTTCAAGCCTGTATGTATATTAAAACAGCCATGAAATTTTATATGTGCTCAAAGCCTAAAAATATCAGTACAGACCTTAAGAGAATCAGACAGAGGGCTGGAGAAAGATTTAATATTCAGTACTTCTCCTTTCTACTTCTTTTTGCATCATTTTAATAAAAAGGTGGGTTGACAGGAGCTCTAAAAATGTACTTTGAAAACTGAGCAATTGTCCACTTTAATGCATATTTTAAGATTACAATTACAAACACATTAAAATAAAAAAACCCACAAACATTTCCTCAATAGCAGGGAATGAAGACCCAATTTGTCCAAATGAGAGCCTTCAATCTCCTTTTTATTTATTTTCTTTTTTAACTGCTCCAGTCATGCTGTCAACATAATCTTGAGTTCCTTTAAAAACCTTCAGGGAACAAGGGGAGGAAGTAAAGATGCTTCAGAGGGATAAATGGCATCTGTGGATGGGAGCCTACCCTGAAAATAGGTGTTTTGGAGTCTTACATTGAGGTCACATTCCTACTTTCCAGGGTTCTGTATCATTGGTACCTTAAGTTATTTATCAAATTCAAGGTGCCCTTTTTTTTTTTGCTTAAAAGCAATGTAAGTGTCTGTCAATCTTCTAAAGCAATAAAGATTGCTTTATTAAATAGAACTGGGGCTTCCCTGGTGGCGCAGTGGTTGAGAGTCCACCTGCCAATGCAGGGGACACAAGTTCGTGCCCCGGTCCAGGAAGATCCCACGTGTCGCGGAGCGGCTGGGCCCGTGAGCCATGGCCACCGAGCCTACGTGTCCGGAGCCTATGTGCTCCGCAATGGGAGACGCCACAACAGTGATTAGAGCTGAATGAATGATTTCGCCAGAACAGGATTCCATTACACTGGAGAGCCACTTTTTTTTTTCCCATCCAAGACATCCTGAAGCTGTCTGTAGATGAGTCTTTGGCTCCCAGGACAATTCCTCAATCACCAAGGACCTGTAGATATGTCATTGAACTCATCCATCCCTTTGCTCCATGATCTTGAGAAAAACTTGCCTTTGCTGCACTCAGCACCATGACCTCCGCATCTTCCCCTTCTATCCACTTCTCCACATGAAAGTAAGAGCTAAAGCATGTGAAGACCTATTTTTGGTAAATGTCATGGTTTTTCACATCACTGAGTAAGCATGAAAATTTCTCTCTAAATATTTGAATCACTTCATTTATAGTCAAGGACACTTTCTCAAAATGAACATTTTAAAGCCAACCAATTTGACTATACATCTGGGTTTGAACCCAAGAAAGGCAGAAACACTATAGTTGATCAATTTGTATTACTATTCTTATCTGGTGGTCTCACTTTGAGGAAACCACAAAGATGTAATTTTGGGAAGTCACAGCTTTAGGGCTGGGGCTGAGTTAGAGGTGTTGGATTTTCTGGTGGTCAATGATTGTATAACTCACAGCATAAAATTGTGAAAAAAGATTTTTAGTGAATTTTTCTTCTTAACACATTGGCTTTTTTCAGAGCAGTAATTTTGAATTATGACAATTTGGAAAGAATGAATGCAGTGTGACATCCAGCAAAGAACAAACTACTAAATTTAGGGATTAGAATAAACTCAGACCTAGGTCCATCTATGCCATTTTTTAGTTTTGTTGTGTTGGGCAAGTTGCATACCAATATGGTGTCAATTCCTTCTCCATCAAATAAAGAATTGGCTTAGATCAGAGCTCTCAAAATTTGTGCTTTAGACTTGTGAAATTGTCTACAGAAGTAAAATTATAAAATAAATTAAAATAAATTGGGAAATGCTGCATACTATACTCTCCAAATTTATATTAGCATGGTAAAGGCTGTGGAAGGTTCTGGAGTTAAAGACCCCAGCTGTACTTTAGTACAGTATTTTCAAATTTTTTTTTTCTAGTGACACATCTTAATATCTTTTGGGGGTAGAGTATAACAAATATCTTTAAGAAACTCTAGATTCAGTGATCTCTGACACCCTTTCCAGCTAGCGCTCAATTATACCAGTTATTCTGCTTTTGTTATTTTTTTTAAACATCTTTATTGGAGTATAATTGCTTTACAATGTTGTGTTAGTTTCTGCTGTATAACGAAGTGAATCAGCTATACATATACATATATCCCCATATCTCCTCCCTCTTGCATCTCCTTCTCTCCCTCCCTATCACACCCCTCTAGGTGGTCACAACTGCTTTTGTTATTTTTTATATTTTGACAATAGGAGAGGTTTTTTTTGTTCATTTTTGGTAATTTCTCAGGTAAAAAATAACAGGAGATGAAATCATTTAGTTGCCTAAGGATTCATTAGAATGAGTCCCTCTGTCCCGTTTAAGGTACTTTCCAGTATTAAAGTTTATGATTCTAAGATTCTAATTTGAGACCAGGGACAATTCTTCCTATAAGAAAAATTAATTGTAGTTTTTAGCTTCTAGAAAGCCTTTTGTTACTTCATGCACCTATTAACGTACACAAATGTTTATTTTCCCCCCCAAATTATCATCTCAACATAAGAATAGATTTACCTACAAGTGACAGAGACATTTGGTAGCCTCGTAGCTACTACTTTTAATGCTTCTGAAAAAGCATATTTTTCATTACATAGTATTTTTAATCTAATTAAATTTTAAGCTATATGTTGGTACAAATTTACACAGGCATTAAAATCTCTGGTTACTCTTCAAGACATTATATCGAAGTGTATGTGCTGTTGATTTTACTCATTTGAATACTTTTTTGTCTAAAAAATCTACATCTTTTGTTCAGAGAAAAGAGCAGGAAAGAGTGCATGCCTGAATCTTTAAATAGATGTTCAAGTTCATTTATAAAGAAGATAATCTTTGTTTTGAAAGATTGCATCCTCATTGCCTCCAGTTTATCTCTTTCATCAAAGTGGTTCAAGATGTATTGATATTTTGGTAAAAAAACAAAACAAAACACTTCCAACAGTTCCAGAATCTAAAAATAAGTACCATGTGTTTTATTTACCATAAAAAAATTGCTGAAATATTTTCTAATCACTCCCTCTCTCTAATTGGTCACCCTTCCTCTAGTTCTAAGTGGAGGATGGTAAAATACTCCCAGTACCCACAAGGTGGCATGGCCTTCTTGTGTAATTCAGTTTCATTTGGTTTATTTCTACTTTAGCGGCTCCCTATTGTAGATTCTACTCTTTTATTAATGTTTTGAATTCCACTTTATGGTTTTATTTTTCCTCACTTGTAGCCTATGTACAGGGCTTGAATTTCTAGACTGAGACATATTTTTCACAAACAGAGGCATTCAAGCAAAACTCTTCAGTCTTTTCTAATTGTTTCAGACCACTTTGGAGCCGAATTTAAATTCTTTGACTTGGAATAATGCTTAATGTCTATCATAATGCCTAATAAATACTAGGTACTGAGTAAATATTTGCTGTGGAATTTCATGACTTGCCTTATGGGAAAAAGTATTCAAATACTCTATATCATCAGAATAATTTCTGGATACTTTTAAATATGTTTACTTGCTGGTGAAAAAGATCTGCCTCCATTGCCCAGGAAGTACGGTTATTTTATGATATTACAAAAATATGTTATGGATTAGGGTGAAATTTCCATCCTATCTCAACTGTAAACAAGGCATGGTTAATTCAGATTATCCATGTACTTTTTTCCTCGATAAACACTGTGGATGCTCTGTCTATACCCAGCGCTGTGCTAACTGCTAAAGAACATGCAAGAATGGGTAAGAAATAGATAAGTGGGTAGATAGGTAATCGCAATATTATAACAGTCATACAGTCATTCATTTATTCATTCAACAAATATTTATTGAGCTTTTACTGGGTGCCAGGTGTTGTGGATGGTGAATAGTGAAAAAAATAGTCAGAAATTTTACATGAGAGTGAGGAAGACAAACAATGAACTAAATAAATAAGATGAGTGAAATACATAGTACAATTGAAAATAATAGGTGCTAAAGAGAAAAAATAAATCAGAGAAAGGGCCAGGATTGGGAGGAATGAGAGTAGTTAGGCTTTTAATTTGAGTAGTCGGAGGAGGCCTCTCTAAGAAGGCAGACTGCAAAAGAGTTAAAGAAGGTACAGAAGTGAGTTGTGTATTTATCTCGGGGAAGAACATCTCGGCAGCAGGGAGGGGAAGTACAAAGGCTCCAACTTGGGAGTGGGTCGCTGCTGGAAGGTATGCAACCTCAGAGTCTTGTGTGAAATGAGATGGGAGCAAAGGGGAGTGAGGGGCCCTCCAGGGAAGCTAACGAGGACTTTGCAGAAGAAGGGAAATTTCCCCAGGACCAAAGGAAGAGAACAGCACTCCTGGTAGAAAGAACAGCAGGAGCAAAGCCATGGAGACATAAAAGCTAATGATGTGTTTGCCTGGTAAGCAAAAAAATGAGACAGTAAATGGGACAAACATGCAATAATAGTCTTGTATGCACAACTCCATGTTATATCCACTTGGGAGAAAAAAACGATGATTTTACCAGACTCATTTTGAGAAAAAGAATAGCTCAGAATTTTAATTGAGGCAAAACATGAAAAAGAAATTAACCGACAGTATATGTGCAGGGTCATCTTAACCGATAATTTGTATCTGTTTTCCATTACAGAGAAATCTATGTTCCTTGTCATTGGGATTAGGAAACTTTGAGTTCAAAATGCCTAAGAGGATAGACAAGAAAACTGAGTACCCTATATTTTCTAGATGCCAGTTCTGCTTTTGAGATAAGGCACCCAGTATGCAGTGTCTCCCTTGGAATGCACTAAATTTTAGATATCGGAGATCTGGACAGTGGATAGGGTAAGCCTCTTTTATGAGAGGTTTCACCAGAGGGAGAGCTCACTGGATTCTATCTGATGGCTTTTTCTAGGTTTCGAACGTTTAGTAGGGTTCAGATAAGGGGATGGAAAACTATCCCTTGATTGTTTTGGAGAAACAGAATCTGACACGTTCAACTATAACAACTGCAGTTCTAAATGAATGTATACTTCTGCCACGGCCGTATGTTTTCTTTGCTTTTGTTCTTTTTTTTTAAGACAAAATGGTGGGTTTAAATCTCAGTCTACAACTTCAGGTGTGCAAGCTACCATTTATTTTCCTAAAATTCAACTTAATCTCTCCTTTCAGACATCACTCCACTAGCATGGCAGAAAACTTAACTTCGGTACTTTAAAAAAAAATTTTAGCAAAGTTTAGTTGATTTACAATGTTGTGTTAATTTCTGCTGTACAGCAAAGTGACTCAGTTATACATATGTATATTCTTTTTCAGATTCTTTTCCATTAGGGTTTATCACAGGATATTGAATAGAGTTCCCTGTGCTCTACAGTAGGACCTTGTTGTTAATCCAACTTTGGGACTTTGATGGGCCCCTTCCCTCCTGAAGTTCTGGCAAGTGTTTGTGAAGGTCGTGAGGAAGTCTAAGGCCCTACATGGGGTGGAATCCGCTCCACACACACAGCTACGGGGAAACTGTCAACCATCTGTCCCTGTGGCACCTTCAGGCCTGTGGCTCCCCCGCTGATTCCATGACACCATTGGGGGCAGGAATTTGCTGCTGCTTTCTTGGCACGCTAGGGCCATGAGAATCCTTGCCGGGCCACCCTTTGTCCCATATGCCTGAATGTTAATTCCCTGCCCAGGTTCATGTTATCTCTCCCTGGCTCTGCCCTACACATTCTCAGCCTCTATCCCCTCAGGGCTAACTTGTCCCTTCTGTCTCTCCTCCCCATAATCCCAAAGAAACTGTTTCGAAGGCTAGAAAGGAAATCTTTCTGCCCCTGTGTTTTCTTCACTAGGTGGCCTAATATCCTGAATCATCCACATTCTCCCAAGAGTTGGGCTCTTGGAAACAAAGTATAGGAAGACCAGAGGATGTTTTCTGCCCCCTCCTGTAACCCTTCTAAGCCAGGGCCCTGAGACTGATTCTCTGCTCTAACCACTGGAGGGAAAGAGAGAAATACCAGAGGAGGAAAAAAGTTGCTATTTCACAAATATTCACATGAGTTCATACACCTAAAGGCTGTGTTCAGAGTCAAAGTATTTATTGATATGTGTCTGTGCTTTTTATGGGAAGACAAGGTTACAGATCTCCATCAGGCAATCTTAGGCAACGCCTTTAACCTTATAGCACTAGTTTCCTTACATGTAAACAGTGGACACTAAGCCTGCAATTCCTGACTGGAAGACGGTTGTGAGGCTTAAATGAGGCAATTGTATGAATGTGGTTAATCATTATGCAGGTATATATACATACATAAAGTACCAATAGCACTCTTCTGTTTTTAGTTCAAAATTCTGTTTTGAATTTCAAGAGACCTACGTTTTCAAGATTAGTAAAACTAGGGATGAAACAGAATTATTAGACTTACAAGATAAAGTGTCAGTTTGTATTCTCTTTCCTAGGAAGAGTAGAAAATCTCATGATTGTTATAGATCCTCCTCTTTGCCCAGACCTCTGCACAAATCTCTTCCGTTCTGCCCATTTCCTTCTTAACACCAGTGGCAGTGTCACGAGGGCATTATTTTGTCCACATCTCTGAGAATGTTGTAGCATCCTCAGGGCTGAAGGATGGGATGGTGTGTGGAGGTTTCTGAGCCAACTTTGGTTGAGTAGAGGATTAGGAGCCAGGGGCTTGCACCTGCCTTGGAACTCAGCACAGCACTGAGTACAAACCAGCTTCCACGTTACTGTTCCTCACATGATAGGACCCTGGAAAGTGGGGTCCAGGATGTCTGAACAGATGTCCACACAGAGAGCCAGCAGGAGTCAGGCAACAGTAGTGGGCCTGGATTCCCTGGCAGGCCAGCTGTTGCTCTCCTTACTGGCCCTTCCCTGTCTGTGCTTTATTTGCCTCTCAACAGATACACACACACACACACGTGCAGACCGAGTCCTGTGACCTGCAACAACAGGGGAACATTTTCACAGACTATTAACCCCCATGTGTATGAAATTATAGCACTTATGGTACATTTCAATCCTAGTCTTATTTCTTTTTCTTCTGATGCTACTTAATTATTTCTCCCTTCTATCATTTCTCTAAGCAAGATATTCAGATATAGTTGTGGGTTTTTTACATAGAAAGGTAATAACCCTCACGTATTGATTGAGTACTTACTGTTGGCCCAGCCTTGTGCCGAGCCCTTTACAGTCATTATGTCGTCTGATCCTTACAAAAGCCTCCGAGGTAAGAATTACTATTTCCTTATTTCGCTTATGGATGAGGAAGCCAGAGCTTAGCACAATGTGTCTTTCTCTGAGGTCGCGCAGTCAGTGGCAAAATGACCACTCTGACCCCAAGTGCTCTGACTCTGGAGCTTATGCTCTTAAACACCACAGTATATGGATAAGGAAACTGAGGCACAGAGAGATTCTGGGAACTCATTCACAGTTCTCAAATGAAGATCTGATCACACAAAGTAATTTCTCCTGACCTTCAATCCAGGACCCCACCCCATTGTCTTTGGTCAAGTCTAAACGCACACTGAACAGGGAAGCACCAGCTCCACTCGGGAACACACTTTGTACAATCTCACTCCAGCAGATCACACAGCCCTGCTTTCTCCGTGATGAATGACGATGAGCTGCAAGCTTCCCCTGATCGAGTAAGTGCCGCTACTCCTTTTCTGCTTACTTTCCTGCGGGGTGTCTCCATGGAACCTAAAACTCAAACATTTTGGAGGGACCCCTTTTAAGAATACACAATTAGGGATTCAACATCAGAAATATTTATTTATTCCAAATGGGAAATGAAATCAAATCAAATAATAAGTGTCAGGAAACTAAGTACCACAGATATCCTAAAATTCATAGAAATCATGTATTTGTCTCAGTGAACTGCCTGATAATCTCCACAATACTTTGTTTCCCTCTACTTTTCTCTGCGTAATTCAGACTGCCTTTTCCTGTAACAACCAATAAACAAGTCAGTCATTTCTTCAGGACGGTTGACTGATTTTTTAAATTAAGTGTTGAGATGAGCAAAACGTCAGTGACTTGACAAACAGACATCCTCCCTTTGGGTGGTGTCACTACAGGTTTGGGCTGTACAAACACAGGAATTCTGACAAATTCTATTTCATGAAATTCGTATCAAAAAAGACAAATTGTGCATTGCATTTGTAGTTGTATACACACCATTATCAAGTACAGTCTTGACTGGAGAGAACTTCTATTATGACTAAGCAAAAAGGAGAACTCAATTTCCTACTTACAAATTTACATGTTATAGAATTACTCACTTCAGATACCATACATTTCACTTCAGATACCATACATTTCGGATACCATACATTTCAAACCTTGGCTGTTCTTTCCTTTCCACATACAGCTGGTGCTGAGTGCTGTGGGACACTTTCATACCAGATAGAACCTCTGACCCTGTATCTTTATGGCACGACACCAGGAGAGTCAGCACAGTGGGAGAGAGGAAGCCTGGAACCCAACACTACACTGGGATGAATGGCAGGAACCCAGCTACACACGAATGTGCCTGCAAACCACATAGATACATCCCACTGAACCAAAACACGTGTATCCTCAGACTCACCTGAGCTAGATCCAGGAAATACCCATGACCACATCAACACCATCTGAATGGAGGAAAGTAGGACCAAAAATTGGAGTGAAAGAGCTACCTTAACCAAAATGTCTTTGGTTAATATCTTACTTTCTCAAACCTTGCAAAGACTTGTGGCCTTGGGAACACATTTCTAGAGCCTCTCCCAGAGCCTTGGATGTACACTGTATAAATGAAGGGTCCTGAAACTTAGCAATTTATGAACATGTTGGATAAAGGAATGCTTTCCGTCCATTGTAATGATTGTCAAGGTCTCAAACTCCCTTGTCACTAAGGCTTTGACAGCTCAAGATGTATTTGCACTTCGTCAACTATTAGCTAAGGTATGTGTTGCATGCCTTGAGGTTATGAACATAGATTGCTTCATGAGAATTAAAGAATCACAAGGCCTTTAAGGGTCTTAATTTATTTCTCTGACCCTAGGGTTTAAAGAAAGCAGAGGGTGAGTTAGAACCTGGCAAGCAGACAACCACAGTTACAATTATAATGCAATTTAATTATGACATAAAAATGCAATGAGTCACAGTGGGACACCAACCTAACTTATTAAAAAGTGGAAAAAATTGTTAACCAGTTGTTTTGTTTTCCCACACAAACAACTGGTTTAATGTTTACATTGGATAAATCTGTAAGTTTTCACATCTGTAAATGAACACAATCCTACTCCCTACTAGACTGTAAGCTTAATGGAACAGAAATCATGTCTATTTAGCTTACTCTTACACCCTCAGTTCCCGGAGTATTAGCAAACATGTGGTAGCTAGCATAGAAATATCTGGCAAATGAATGAAATGAAAGGATGTCAATTATTCAGCTTCTGCTATGGCACATCCTAATACAAATTTCCTGTTACTGTTGTAATCAATTACCACAAACTCAGCGGCTTAAAACAACACAAATTTATTATCTCACAAATCTGGAGGTCAGGTTTGAAAAGAGTCCTATGGGGGCAAAATCAAGGTGGCAGCAGGGCTGCATTCCTTCTGGAGACGCGAGGGGAGAGTTCATCGCCTTTTCCACCTTCTCAGGGCCTCTTGCTTTCCTTGACTCACGTCCCCTTCCTCCACCTTCAAAGCACATCACTCCAACCTTTGATCCTCTTTCCCCATCTTGCACGGGCCTCTTGTTGCGGAGCACAGGCTCCAGAGGCGCAGGCTCAGTAGTTGTGGCTCACGGGCCCAGTTGCTCTGCGGCATGTGGGATCTTCCCAGACCAGGGCTCGAACCCATGTCCCCTGCAGTGGCAGGCAGATTCTCAACCACTGCACCACCAGGGAAGCCCTCATCAGCATCCTTGAGATTTCATTAGGCCCGGATAATCCAGGACAATCTCCCCATCTAAAGATCACCAACTTAATCCCATCTACAAATTTCCTTCTGCCATGTAAGTTAAAATGTTCACAGGGTTGGGGGCTTAGGATGTAAATATCTCTGGGGGCCATTATTCTGTCTACCACATCAGGAAAAAAATCACTCCCACAGGATTTGTTTTTAGGAACAATTATTGGAACCAACAGAGTTTAGACCTTCTGACTTCTGAGCTAGTGTTTCTTCATTGAAACACTTCTTTTACTAAAGTAGACATTTTTTTTTAAAGTAGTCTAGTGTCTAGAAAGATTTGCCGGACACAAGGACCACAAAAAGGTATATATTCATACCAAGAAGAAGTAGTACAGATGTTGGGAAAATTGGCTCTCTTTAGTTTAGCAATTTATAATCCAGATGAGTGGATGTATCATAGGTATGATACCTTATCAGTTCTTTCCTTATTGCTTATTCAATTCTGGGAGACACTCAAAAGGCTCTGTTAGTAAGGACTTATTTCCTTTTCTCCATTGCCTCTCCTATTCTCTATATGAGTTACACAGAAACTAACTTCGCTCAAGTGTCAAGATCAAGATATTTCTTTAATCATGCTTCTCAGAGAGCCGATAATTTAATAGGGTATATGATAATCACTGAAAACATTTTCAGAAGAATATGGGTTGCAGACTGCCTCAGTGTGAACTAATAAGCGGTAGAACTCCTGACACTTTCTAGGTGCTCAATAAATCTTTTTAAACTAATTACACATTTATAGTTAATGAGGGTAGAATGAGAATCATTTCAGTTTCCTAGAGCAGATAATTTCTTATAGATACACTGGCTGGGATGTAACAGTGCGTCTGAAGGCACCAATTCCACACTTAAATGATGAAAAGATAGAAACGAGAGGGGAGTGGTCCCAGGATCTTGTGACAATATATTGTGGATAACAGGCATTAAAAAAAACTCTTTTGAAACTTGGTGTCTTCCATTGCACATTAAAACATCACAGTATTATTTCTCCGGTCTGACTCAACAAAGTGCCCCCACTGAGTCATCTGGCCACTTCCTGGGTGTTCCCCCTCGAAGCCTTCACACCCAGGGTCTGCCTGTACTCCACCCTGCTGGGCAATGATCTCAACAGGGTTCATTAACTACAGTCTTGATAGACCCTACTTATGCCATGGTCCCTGTGGAGACCAGGATCCCATCCCTGGAGACTGACACAGAGGAGGGTTTAAACAACAGCAATTAGTCGGGAATTGTCTCCTACGTGTCATCTGTGAGAACCATCTGACCTCACAAGCCAGACTCTCTGTGGTGGAAAGGGTGGTATGTGCCTTACAGGAAATGCAAAAATGACTTCAGGGCATTACATACATGATTAGCCAGAGGGTGAAGTGTAGCACTGAAATCTTGCTTCAGATTTTTAGTGTAGAAAGACAAGTAGGGGAAGGGAGAGAACAAAGGTCACCTGATGAAGGGTGGGATCGATGATATGGTCTAAGGCGAAAGAGCTCCTGTGGCTTCACTCACTCACTTACTCACTCCCTCAGCAGGTATTCATGAAACCCTTGTTATGGGGCAAAGCCACTGATCTGGACCTTTCTCCTCCTTACCTCTATTTTCTCCTGCTGCCAGCTCTTTTTTTTGTTGTCCCCAATTTGAATGTTTTTCATACTTGGAGCTGTATAAACTTCTCTTCACCACCAGATTCTTTGATCTAGGAAAAATAGCAGCCCTTTGAATAGCAGAATAGGAATCTTTGTTCCATAATTTTCCTTTTTTCTAGAGAACTTTGAACAGAACCATGTCAGGAACATTTGAAGTTAAAGGGTTCCCATGGTTTGACCACACCCTGAGCTCTTTGGGATCATCTTAGCTCCTTTTCACAGGGTTTTTATTTTTTACACAATTTGGTCACACTCTTTTGAGGCTAATTATATACTGGCCTTGCAATCTTCACAAGATTTGCACATGACAAGCTCTGATTTGCTTGTTAGTCAGTGAAGGCAATCTTCAAAATGAAGCTTCATAAATAACCAAAAGGGAGATTTTATACTCAACAGTAAAGCTAATTTATACTTACAAGGATTTTTCCATGATGCATTATACAGTGTTAGGCATAATATTTTAATCTCCTACACTTTAACACACATTTCAGCCAACCTGACTTTGATTGACCTATGACATCTGGGTGCTCCATAACGTTTTGTGAGACATACTGCACGACATCATATTATGGGCTGTAATGTATTATAATGCAGTCTCTTAAGACTCTCCCTCTCTGTCTTCCACACACTTGCACACACACACACACACACACACACGCGCACAAACTTAGATGCTCATGTTCAATGGTCCCCAAACTTAAGCGATATTTCTCCCTCTTCTGTTATCCATTAATTATTCTGGTAGTGGAACAAAAGCAGCTCTGTTTATTTCTGAGAAACTCTAAAGATGTGTGTATAGATAGCAACACATGCCAACAACCTAAATATAGACGAATCTTCCCAGGGTTCTCTCAGCATAAAATACCATGAATGACCTGACCGATAAATAACGTATCAGGAGAAAACACGTTGTGATAAACAAGGTGCATACAGATCTAGGTTCTAGAAATAGTTTAACTACTAATTAGTACTGTGACCTTCTGGAGATCATCTAACCCTTCTGAAACTCTTAAACAGACTATTACCTACCCTACCCACTTCCTGGGTTGTGAGGACAAAATAGAGGAATGCACAGGAAAGCAGCTTGAACAACTTAATCCTCTACACAGATGACATTTAAAGTCCATTTTATCTAAGTTTGTAGAGTTGCTTTAGAATGAAAACTGTTTCTTCTGTGCTTGAGTTTATCAGCTGGGAAACCATTTTAAAAATGGGAATTGATTAACTTTTACGACAATCAATCGCGCTTCTTAAAAGAAGCTATATGAGCCACTATAAAATCCTCCTGTTTACGTTCCAAGATTCAGATTGAGGCCCCTTGTGTGACACTCAAAACTCTTCCCCTCTACACCTAATCAGACTTGGACATTTTACAAAATACTGACAACTTGCCATGGCTGTAAGTATAACTATCCTTCAAGAATTCAGGTGGACAGAGACTTTGCTTTTAATCTGATTTCCTACTCACACAGCCAATTAAGAGATTAAAAGGACAGGCCCGTTTTAAAATTTGTTATTTCCAGACCCTGGTGGCGTGTTGGCACTGTGTTTTGACTAGGCTGACAGGAGTATATTTATAGGGAAGAATTCTACCTCAATTCTTTTGTTCAGCTCGTTACAATTGATTTACTTTTATTCTTTTTTTGGGTTCCTGATGGAATTTTTCCAGGTCACAGTGATGCCTAGTTTGTATCATTCAATGCCAATGAGGTGACAAACACTCCCGCAGAAGTCAAATGCAGGACTTGAAGAGTGCAGGTGTTCGGAAGCTTGTACACCATGCAGTGTTTGACTGTGGGATTCATTACGGCTTATGGGACAATAGCAGTGCCCGAAGGGCTCTGATGACAGGAACACATTTGCAGCTTTTGCTGCCGAGCCATACAGATGCGGAAGGGATGTTTACATTCATCTGAAAGAGACATGTTCAATACCACCTGAGCCACCTCTGTGGCTCCTGTCCCCGGTTTGTTAGAGCCACAGGCTTACACACCTGCCAAGAAGTGTGAGCACACCTTAGGTCTTTATAAAACGCATCTGTGTGCAACTTTTGATAGCTTTTACAAAACACGCAATTACGGCTCCGAGTAAGTTCCCTTCAGCTACTTTCTAGCCAAGGGAAGTAGGTGTAAAAAGTTCTCAGTGGACTGGAATTCCCAATGCCACTTGGATTCTGGGCTTCGGGTCTCTTTCTATCATCTGTGCATGTATTCTGAGAAGGTTCGGGTTCAAAGGACACGTGGTCTAGAAAAATCACAGGTTCATGTTAAAAATTCACCTTGGTAGTAATTTGGGGAGTGGTGATTTGAAGTAAGCAATGATAAATCGTTCAGTTGTGGTGAGCAAAGTGTGGTAATATGCTTTGCTATCCCTACTTAGCAATACCTATTGCCTTTTTATGTATAAAAGTCATGAATAAGGAGATTTTCTTTTCTGGCAATTCGAATGCCATGTTAAATTGCAAGTTCATTAACACAGGGCTTTTGAATTGGAAGAAAATTGTGCTGAAGTAGTTGCGACAGTCTTTAGGGAGAAGAGAAGGACGAGGCTTAAGCCAAGCTCTTTCTCCCCTTCCCTGAGGCCTAAGACCCTGTAACACCAGCATCATTGTCCTGGCAGTCTCCTGCCAGGCTGCCCACCTGAGCTGGGAGCCATTAAGGGCTTCATAGCTCAGAAGCTTTGAAGCCGTAAGTCAAATTCTTCACACGCAGCCATATCAGAAACATTCATCATCAGAAGCATTCACAGAATGATAGTGACTATTTTTTAATAACTTATTTTGGTCTGTGGTCAATTAATTCTCTACCAGCTTCAGTTAGCAGTGGAGTCTTCTGGAATCCTTCCTTCTGTTACATAAGCCCTCTTTTCTCCTTCCCCCTCCAGGTCTGACTCTGCCTTTTCTCAGAAGTTCTCTTGTAGGTCCTCCCTGCTCCATGGTGGCATCAGAGATATTTGCACTCAGGCTGGAGGGTGTGAAGTTCTTTCTGAAGGTTATGACCTTCCCTTTTCTCCTCTTCTCCTCCTTCTAGGAAGTCAAAGCTTGCAGCATCTTCTCAGGGCAGTTTTCACAAATCACACTACTAAAAAAGAATAGTAATAAAGAATAATGAAGAGATGATAAAGAATAGTGAAAGTACCAACTAGACATAGTAAATGATCACAAATATAAAAAGTGCATAGGGAGTCCAGCTCAGGAAATACCTCCCTTAGAGACGCTATTCTTTTCTCTTTCTCTTTCTTCTTCCTTCCCTCCTACATTCCCTCCTTTCTTCCTTCTTTCTTTTCTTCCTTCTAAAAGGTCTATTAAGTTACTTCTATGTGCTGGTGGGTCAACACACAGTGCACTTAAATGAGGTGGTTTGCATAGAGTTTAATAAAAAGGACATAAACAAAGGTGTGGGCTGGGATAAGGACACTAACAAGAGGTAGTATAAAATTCTGGGTCTTAGTCATAAGGGGGAGCCATCACTACCCCTAGGCCTGAAGGGGCGACGGTCAGAAAAGATTACTAGAACCCAGGAGGGAGAACTGAATGGAGAAGGCCTCCTGAGATGCACCTTGGCCTTTAAGAGAGGGACACAGACAGTTCACAGCAGCCTGACTCATTTTTAGACCTTATTCTCTTCTTGTCTTCCAGTCTCCAGCAGGGACCTCCCATAGGCCCACACAGCTGGCAGCCGATACAAGTCCGGCTCCCAAGGCACAAAGCCGGGAGGGGGTGAAGAGTGGCATGGGGGCGACAAACAAAGGACACACAGCCCAGCTGGAAGTGGAGTACACCTGGAGATACGAACGGGACAAAGGGGAAGCCCTGCTACTCAGTCAACCTGCATCCCTGGTGGGGGCGATAGAAAACATGAGAGAGGATCACAGTGTGGGCACAGAGAAGAGGGGGAGATTTAAACCAGATTGAGAACTGCAGTGACAGGGGAAGCGGGGGCAAGGTTGGGGAGCACGGACCTCAAAGGCTTCTGGGAGGAAGCGCGGCCTCAGCTGAGTCTTTAACAGGCTGTAGGTAGAGATGGGCGAGGGAGCGTTAGGGCAGACGGAGCAGTGCGTATGAGGCCAAGAAGTGAGAGAATGATTATACAAAGCAAACACTGGACCATACAATGGAAAGGACAGGTGGCTGGAGATGAAGATGGAAAAGAGGACCAGGGCCATGCTCTGGACAGATATGCATGGAGCTTGAGTTTTATTTGAGACACAATAGATACCCACTGTGATACCTTCAGGAGGCGAGAGACACAGCCGAAGGTCACTTAGGAATTGCACTGTGGGCAGTGAGGCAGTATATGTGCTGTTCGAAGTGAGGCTAAGATTAGGGCCTGGAGGGCTTCCCTGGTGGCGCAGTGGTTGAGAGTCCGCCTGCCGATGCAGGGGACACTGGTTCGTGCCCCGGTCCAGGAAGATCCCACATGCCGCGGAGCGGCTGGGCCCGTGAGCCATGGCCGCTGAGCCTGCGCGTCCGGAGCCTGTGCTCAGCAACGGGAGAGGCCACAACAGTGAAAGGCCTGCGTACCTAAAAAAAAAAAGATTAGGGCCTGGAGATGACTCGGGCTTCTAACGGTAAAACAGGGCAATGGATGCAAAAAGGGGGACATACAGGACACTTCTGTCTGAAGGCCTAAGTCTAGCTCCGCCCATTCTGGCTTCTTTCTGAGTCCACAAGATGTACATATATTCCCTCCCCAGTCTGAGCTGCTCTTCTTCCAGATTTTTTTTTTTTTGCAGTACGCGGGCCTCTCACTGTCGTGGCCTCTCCCGTTGCGGAGCACAGGCTCCGGACGCTTAGGCTCAGTGGCCATGGCTCACCGGCGCAGCCACTCCGTGGCATGTGGGATCGTCCCGGACCGGGGCATGAACCCGTGTCCGCTGCATCGGCAGGCGGACTCTCAACCACTGCGCCACCAGGGAAGCCCCTCTTCCTGACTTTTGCCAAGCAGGAGTGCGCCTTCCCATCAGAAGCAGAATCTTCTGAACTATTTTCCTTCCTTCCATCGCGCCTCTTTCTCCGTGAAGAGGTCTAATGCCCTCCTCTTGCCTCCCAAAGACTCAGTCAACCCCTATCAGTTAACATGTATTTTATTACAGTGAAATGACCCTTTGATGGCTCTATTTCCCCCACGGAAAAGTGAGGCTCTTGGAGACTGGGACCTCACCCTCCCCACTTTGGTATCTGCAGTCCCTGGCTCACAGTAGGTTTGAGTGTGTATTTACCAGATTAAGTTGAACTGAACTTCTGACCTACCTCCCTCTTGTCTAAGTGCCCAGTGTTCACAAGAATGGGGCCAGGAGAGAGAAGGTGCAGCCTCTTGACTGACCAGATTCACTGAATCTACACTGAGGCTCAAAAGGGTGACAGATGGTATAACCAGATCACCATCACATCTGAATTTCCACCCAGCTATCTGGATTCTCTAAAACTCCCTTTCCTCCAGAATTCTTTGTGGTCCTTATAAAGACCCAAGAGCAGCATCAAGAGAAATGGTATTTTGGAGAAATTTGTAAATTATGAGGAGACATATAGCGATAATTTCCTGTATTTCTAGCTATCTGTAATTAATAGTTAATTTCTTACATCCTTAGGTATAGTTAGTTTACATATGGAAACAGGAAACACTTAAAAAATATACCTATGAGGTCAGGCAAAGTCTCCAGTAAAGCCTGAAGTGTAGGGATACAAATCTGTCATATAAGCTCTTCTCTTCTATCCTACGAAATCCTTCAGAAGAGACAAAAGAACCCAAATAGAAGGGCCTGCCAATCCTAAGTGACAAAGTAGTAGAAGGATATATCACAAGGAGACAATTGCCAGGAGGGTAAAGGAAAATTATAACAGTTACAATGTACTGAGTATGTATTTTGGGAGCTGGACAGCTTAGCCACACTACCTTTAATGTTCAGGAAAATCCTGTAGGGTAGATTTTTTTATCCCCATTTTATAGATAGGTTCACTGAAGTTCAAAGTAGTTCTTTCAATCAGCAGACATTTACAGCATTCCTCCTAGGTACCAGGCACTGTGCTAATTCAGCACCTTTTCCAAAGCCACTCAGCAGAGCGGGATTCTGAACTCTCATATGTCTTGAGTCAAAAGATGAATCTTTTCTCTACACTGTTTTCCTTTTCCAACCCACTTGGTTTAGCTTTGTAGCGACATTTCCTTGAATTTATAGTATTAGCATAAGGTAACTGTTTTGAACATTGTGTTGCTGTGATATTTTCAGACTTATAAGGTTCAGCTAGCATCTCACTTGAACCTCCCAGCATTTTAACATAAAGCCAGCTGAAACTGCACACAATCGAATCCAGTCTTGAGTGCAGTTCTCTATGTGGGCAGAATGCATATGTGACGGATTTCAGTGGGAGAGATCTAATTCTCAACAGTTTTAGTTATATTGTTACTGGGACTTTAATACATCTTGAGTTTTCATAGATTGATTGCAAAATGCATGTTAATTATTTCTGTGTCAAATATAGGCACAATGGATGCCTGCATAAACTTTGTTTTCCTTCATACTGTACTAACCCCAACTCTCCCATTCATGACTCCCGGTGGCCTGATTCATGGCAATTAATAAGAAAAACATATCCCCTTCTCACACCTCCCACATGTTTCTGCTTGAATGGGACTCCCATGAGTGGTGGCCACCAGCTTGGACACTGCTCCATGCTATTTTCAAATATGGTCAGGAAAGTGTAGGGGAAGGTCACAGTGTCCACCACTGTATGCTTAGTCGCTTATGTGGCCAGGACAGGTGCAAGCCACACTAGAAAAAACATTTTAATTTTTTTTATTGTTTTACTGAAGTATAGTTGATTTACAATGTTGTGTTAATTTCTGCTGTACAGTAAAGTGATTCAGTTATACATATATAGATACCTCCTTTTTTTATATTCTTTTCCATTATGGTTTATCATAGGATATTGAATATAGATCCCTGTGTTATACAGTAGGACCTTGTTGTTTATCCATTCTGTATACAATAGCTTACATCTGCTAACCCCAAACTCCCACTCCTTCCCTCCCCCAACCCCCTCCCCCTTGGCAACCACAAGTCTGTAGAAAGAACATTTTAAAGCACACTCCCAGAGAGTGAAACATTGGGTTTGATGGCATCAGAGATAGATGTTCTCCTTTCTGTGGGTCTCCATCCTCCCCCATCCCTTTCTCTCCACCAAAGAGAGCTCTCTGTGAGCTAAGCAATGTCTTTTCTGAAGCCATAGTTGGAGAACTGGATTATAATTATTTTGCGTTTGTTTAAAAAGTGATGGGAAATGAAGAACTGATTATTAGGAAAATTTTAAAGTTGGCAGATTTGTCTTCAGTAACTCAGCTCCCTTAAGAGGTCCCTGTGTACCTGCTTCCAATGTCTTTTTAACCCTAGAATTAATCTCCTGGACCAGTGCCTTGGGAACTCCCTATCTTGTCTCACTGTTTTTCTTCTTTTTCCATCCCTTTCCAACACGGTCTTTTACCTTACTCCAAAAGTTACTTATTTGCAAACTTATACCTTTAGGTTTCTACATTCTCCCCCACCCCACAAAAAAATCTAGTTATAAAAATAAAACTTAAAAAAATAAAAGCTAACTTTTTTGCTTTGTTATTGAGTATTTTTGAGTGCTTACAATGTGGTAGACAGCCTGCTAAGAAATTCACATGTACCATCTCAGTTAGTCCTCATAACAACTCCTACACTGTAACAAAATTCAGCCATTCATTCATTCAGTCAATTAGTTATTCAAACAATATGCCCTGAGTGTCTACTCTATGTGAGGTAGTGTTCTAGTGTTTAACAAGACATGGGTCTGATTGAGATTAAAGTCTAGACAAGGACACAGATAACAAACAAGGAGACAAATAAGATCATTTCAGGTAGTAAGAAGTGGCATAAGGGAAATAAAATAGGATTGTGCAATCAAGATGGACATTAAATAGAGTGGTGAGAGAAGACTTCTTTGAGGTAATGATTTTTAAGTTCAGACTTAAATGATAGAAGAGTTAGACATATAAATATCTGGGAGAAGAACATTCTAGAAAAAGGAAACAGTGCTAATAAAGGCTTGGAAATAGAAATAATCTAAGAGAAACAGGTAGAACACTAATGCTTCTGGACCACAGTGAGCAAAGGCAAGAGTATTAGATTAGGGATTGAGAGCATAGCTGGGTGCCAGCACCTATAAAGCCGTGTAGGCAATGGGAAAGGGTTTGGCTTATATTCTGAGAGTCAGAATAAAAGAGTGGCATGGTCTGATTTATGATTTTAAAAGATCAGCATAGAGAATGGATCGCAGGGGTCCAAGATTGTAAATAGACATGTTGAATAGTCCCGAAGAAAGATGGTGAGTGGCTCAGATGCTAGTGGTATAAGTGAAAGTGATTCAGTCTTCAGGACAGATAAAAGAGAAGTTTTGAGAGTAGAACTATTAGGTAGTAGGATGAATGTGGGTCGGGGTGATGGGAAGAGAAGTGAAAGATGATTCATAGTTTTTAGCTTAGCAGTTAGGTTGTGTCATGATTGAGATGAGGATGAGTAGGGGGAAGAGTGGGGTTTTTTAGTGTGTGTTTCTTTCTTAATTAGGATTGAGTTGAGGGAAATCCAGAGTTTTTCTTGGCATGCCTTTTAGACATCCAATAAAGATGCCAAGTTGGCTACGAGTCTAACACTCAGGAGAGTAGTCAGGGTTGGACATATAAACTTGGGAGTTATTAGCATTTTAATTTACAGGTGGTATTTAAAGTCTTGGGACTGAATGAGATATTCTTAGACACAGAAAAAGAAGAAAAGAGAATTCAGGCCTGAGTTGTGAGTCACTCTAAGATTTAAAGGTTAGGTAGAGAGAAAAGATCCAGCAGAGGAAATTAAAAGGGAATGGCCAGGAAGGCAGGTAGGGTATTAGGAGGGAGTGGAGTCACAGGAAGCCAAGAGGAGAAACTGTTTCAAGGAGGAAAACGTGATTTCTTGTGTCCATTGATGCTGAAATGTTGAATAAGGTAATAGCAGAGAATGACCACGGAATGACATGGAGGCCGAAGAGACTAAAGTTTGATTAGAGAGAAATAGGAGGTGAAGAAGTGGAAATAGTCAGAAAATCAAGGCTTAAAGGATGGAGTAACTTGTTCAGGGTTTGAACTTAATTCAACTTTAGAACCCAAGGGGCCTGACTTCAAGGCTAGACTCGGAACTCACCTCTGTGTTAGGGAAAAGGATAAAAGTGACACCTAGTCACCCCCATCCATTATTTTC
Organism: Neophocaena asiaeorientalis asiaeorientalis; assembly: GCF_003031525.2. Classification (NCBI taxonomy): domain Eukaryota; kingdom Metazoa; phylum Chordata; class Mammalia; order Artiodactyla; family Phocoenidae; genus Neophocaena; species Neophocaena asiaeorientalis. The sequence goes on along the minus strand of NW_020176571.1, from coordinate 19,155,398 downwards.
TGAGTAACCAATGCTCAGTGACCTCAGGAAGCCAGTGATGTGTGGATGTTTACTGATCCAGAGAAGGGCTGTGACACTCTGACCAGATGGGCAGTGTTGGGGGAAAGACAGTGCCAGGAAAGGTAGTGGGAGGGGAAATACTTTGAGAGAACATATTAAATTCACAGTTTAATTATTTACATATGCATAGTTACATTTCATAATGCATTATATCATTGGATTTCTACAGAAACCCAGTAAGTTAGAAATTGTTCTGAGAAGACATCTGCACGGCAATTCCTAAGGAAGGAAGGGCAAGGATTACAGTTACAAGCAAATCATTGGAGAGATTAAATCATTTTTTTTTGTTTTCCATTAGCATAGCTATTCGACTTCTGTCTTCATACGAATACTTGAAAATCCTGGATTACATCTATACCATGCATTCATCTATTCATCCATCCATCCATTTATTCACCAGAAGTACACCTGGCTTTAGGCTTATCCCATGGGCTTCATTATCAAATCACGGGACTTATCCTTAAGAAACTTACGTTTGTTGGGATGAAAAAGTCACAAAAGGACATAAGGGCAACATTTGCTATGATATACATACACAAGTGTATTATGCCTAACAGTGCCAGAGTCAATACATATTGGAATTTGGTGGTTGGAAGAAGTGTTATAGGGCTAAAAGTAGGAATTGGTAAATCTGCTCTGGATGAGATAAAATGGCTTTTTTTTGTATTGCCAGCAGTATTGCCATGCTGGCTTGGTGGAGTCTGAAGGAGAAAAGTAGAAAAAAAGAATGGGGAGGGCTGCAAGATATTTAGGACAGATTCTTCAGGCAGAAGAAGTGCTCTGAGTAAGGGCACACAGGGGTGAAACAATACTGATATTCTTGTGAAATGGCAATTAGCTTAGCATGTCTGAGCACAGTTTGGAGACAGAGGGTAAGTAAAGTAAGAAATGAAATTAGCTAGGTATTAGTAATAAATAATTATTATATACAAGAATGATTTCTTTGAAGTTTCAGACAATGCTCTATATACTATTATTACCCATTTTGCAGATGTGGAAATTGAAGCACTGAGATTTTAAGTCATTTGCCCTAGATCACAACGCTGGTAAGTGGCCGAGTAGAGAGTTGAATCCAGGCAAATTGGCTCTGGGTCCTATCCCTCCAATGCCACGCTGAAGGCTTTTTATGCAATTCTAAAAAGTTTGGGCTTTAATCTCTAGGAAACAGAGATCTGGTGAAATTTTATATGCCATCACTTCCATAGGATCTCATGCTCCTTAGATAGGATTCAGCCATTCCCTGAATAGAATTCAAGGGATGTATGAATTTGGATGGGAAAAAAATTACATCTTTATTTACACAAATGTCTAACTGTACTGTAGCATTTCCTTAAATTATGAATTTAGGTAACAAACCTCAATAGTACCTGTGGCTGGTATATTTTCACATGACACATCAAATTTGTTGCAGGTATCTTGAAATATCATTTACACTCACGGCTGTAGTCATTAGACCTGCTGCTAGATCTTAGTATTTAATGCATTAAGGAAGACACACATTTATTAATTTATTATATCACAAATTTGCTTTTTAAATGTTGATAACTGTCTCTCAATATCATTGGTTTCTTTTGCAGTCCTCTGCATTTAAAATCACTATTAGGAGAACGGATCCATTGGCTTCTCCAAACTGCCAAAGAAATCAAGGTACCCATAAAAAAAAAAAGTTTAAAGAACCCCGATCTAGTCCAGATTCGTATGTAATATAGTAATCCCCTTGGTTCCATTATTCAGAGGCATTTGGGTAGAATTTGTTTACCATTTCCAGTGATTGGGGAGTTCGCTATCCAACAAATGAATACTTTTTATTTCTTTAAAGCCCAAAAGTTTTTGAAAACTCTTTTATATATTGGAATAACTGGATAGTTAAACTTTCACCCCCACCCCCCAACCCCTTTTTAGAACTGCCCTTCCCTCTTGAGCTACGTTCCTTTTAAAAAATGTTAACTACTTCTATCTGGTTTCTTTGAGATCTATTTTCCTGAAGGCCAGGGTGTGTTTCTGACTCTTTCCAAAATCCCCACCCCTCACTCTTAAAATCTGCAAGTTATCAGGGTGATGGTTTCACAAGTTTCCTGGCACTGACACATCACGATCTAGTCCTTCCCTGAAATTCATAATGAGATTGAGTTATAGGTCTCCTTATTGCTTCCTCAACCATCTGAGACATGTAACTACTAGGAAAGCAAGGCAATAATTGATCCGATACATGTTTTTAGCAGAATAAAACTTTCATGGCTGTCTAGATAAAGCCCCAGCTCTTTCCCCATCGCTTCTGGATTCTGTTGCTTTGTCAGTGGTATTGGCTGCCTTCAGAAAACACCATGCATCTTCAGTCTTGGGCCATTTAGTGTGAAGTTTACTTCCACGACGATATCAGTTCTGTTTCTCTCTCCTTTATCACCAATGGTCAAATGATCTCCACCATATTTCTACACCTTGCTTCATGAATTTTCATACAGATGCATGCCTTCCTGACAAGTTAGATCTATTTCCTTTGAAACAGTATGTCTTTCCACTGCCATCTTACAGTTGGCAATTGTCTCCTTCCCATCAAGTCACAGTGATTTCTGTTTTCCTTGGCTGCCACTGTAAATTTGCAGAAAGGAAAGAATTTGCAGTTCCTGGGGACTATCTATGCTGCGTTGGGTGTAACCACAGAGTTAGAAAGGACTGCTACAGGCAACACTCAGGAAACTTGGCAACAGAAATCCACTTCCCATCCCCTTACCACAGCTGTGAATGCCATTGTCAAGCAATTTATAGTGAACTTTAAAAAAGTGTTTAAAGACAGAAAATTGTAGTGGGAGTTGGTAAAGTCAGTGCTTCTTTTTTTACACTTCTCATTTGTTCTTTGGTGTTTGAGATATAAGTTCACTCAAAAAAAAAAAATGTTAGGAGACTTTCATGGTGGCGCAGTGGTTAAGAATCTGCCTGGCAATGCAAGGGACACGGATTTGAGCCCTGGTCTGGGAAGATCCCACATGCCGCGGAGCAACTAAGCCCATGCACCGCAACTACTGAGCCTGTACCCTAGAGCCTGCAAACCGCAACTATTGAGCCCAAGCCACAACTACTGAAGCCTGTGCACCTAGCTCCCCTGCTCCACAACAAGAGAAGCCACCGCAAGGAGAAGCAGGTGCACCACAATTAAGAGTAGCCCAGAATATTACGTAACAGAAACTCAACAATACTACTTCTTTCTCTCCCCTAAATGTTTTGTTTCCATTTTCAAGTCTGGGATCAAATCTCTTAGGAAAAATAATAAGATAAATAAAGGGTGAAAATGCAAAATACCCAATTCTGGAGTCCCTGACCCTAAGTATATATACATTTTTCATAGTATTAATAGTATTTCATAGTATTTTTGAAGTTATATTTCCACAGAACAAATCAATTCATAACATAATACATTTTCTTGTTGTAGAGACTGGGATAAAACAGTATAATTTTTAGAAGTTAGGAGCCCAAAGTAGTAACAGATCCTAAGGCTGAGAATGCCTACATGGCTGGGTTGTTTGAGCATGGAAGGTAAGTAAAGATGCTGCAACTGTAACTACTAGATACAATTTTGTGATCACCTATTTGAAAGCCAGTAGAAAGTAGAAGCCCAGAGACATAACTTTAAACGATTATCACATATCCAAGGAATAAAGACACTGGAACACTTAAAAAGCGTTTACATTCTTTTTTTTTTTTAACATCTTTATTGGAGTCCAATTGCTTTACAATGTTGTGTTAGTTTCTGCTATATAACAAAGTGAATCAGCTATACATATACATACATCCCCATATCTCCTCCCTCTTGCGTCTCCCTCACACCCTCCCTATCCCACCCCTCTAGGTGGTCACAAAGCACGAAGCTGATGAGTTTTACCAAACTTTTACTTTCATGTAACCTTCACCACAACCAAGGTATAGAACAATATCAGGTCAGGTATTTTTTTTTTTACTTTTACCCACATATTTATTACTTACAGCACTCTTCATTCCTTGTGTAAATAAGTTTCCATGTGGTGTTATTTTCCTTCCACTTAAAGAACTACCTTAAAACATTTATTGTAAATCCCTGCCCTGATATTCTCATGAGGAAGACAGACAATAAATAAAATATACAGGATGTTGGAAGGAAAAAAACATTTCTGGTAGTGCAAATCTATTAGTGACAGATCCTTTCAGGTCTTGCTTTTTAAAAAACATTTTTATTTTGCCTTCATTTTCTTAAAGAATATTTTCACTGGATATAGAAGGCTAGGAGGGAAGACTTCTGGTTGCTGTTTCCTTTTAAACATTTTAAAGATGTTGTTTCATTGTTTTCTGTCTTACAAAGTTCTGCCAAGAAATCCATGGTCAATCTTATCTTTACTCCTTTATTCAGACCCCTTTTATGTTAGAGGACAGAAATAGTGTGTCTTTTTAGCTGCATTGAAATTTTTCTCTTTATTCCTGGATTTCAGCTATTTGATTATGATGTGCCTTGGTGAGATTTCTTGTGCATTTATAACGTCTGGGACTCTTTATAATTCCCAAATATATGAGTTTATAGTTTTCACTGAACTTGACAAAATTTTGGCCATTATTTATCCACATATTTTTCTGCTCCTTCCTCAACACACACACTTCTCCTGAAATTCCATTGCACGTGTATTGGGCCACTTGCTATCATCCTATAGGTCACAGAGGCTCTGTTCATTTTTTTGTTCAGCCTTTTTTCTTTTCATGTTTCATTTTGAAATGTTTCTGTTGGTATGTCTTCTGGATCACGCACTTCGTATTCTGTTGTAACTAATTTGCTGTTAAATTTTTGCTGGCAACCTTTTCATGTCAGATACCGTATTTTTCACCTCTGGATGTATTATTTCATTCTTCTCATATCATCCATTTCTATGTTTCTTTTAGATTCTTTAACATATTTATAATAGGTTTTTAAACCTCTTTATTAATTTCATCATGTTGGCCAGTTCTAGGAATGTTTTTATTGACTAATTTTTCTTCTGGTTATGGGTCACATTTTCCTGTTTCTTCATATAGCTAAAATTTTGGTGGGGGGTACTAGATATTTTGAATTTTACATTGTTGAGCTTCTAGATTTTGTTTCTTCCTTAAACGGGTGTTGGACTTTATTCTATCAAGCAGTTAACGTTTCTTGCTCAGGATTTAATCTTTCTCTGATTTTAGAGTTGCCTATTCTCTAGAGCTAGAATATTCTTACTACTAAGGCAAGAGCTTTCTGAGATTTCCAAAAGTCCCAGACTTCAACCCTCTTTGAGCTCTGAGAATTGTTTAGTTTTTTTTTTTTTTTAAACATCTTTATTGGGGTATAATTGATTTACAATGGTGTGTTAGTTTCTGCTTTATAACAAAGTGAATCAGTTATACAAATACATATGTTCCCATATCTCTTCCCTCTTGCGTCTCCCTCCCTCCCACCCTCCCTATCCCACCCCTCTAGGTGGACACAAAGCACCGAGCTGATCTCCCTGTGCTATGCG
>NW_020176571.1:19054053-19149826 GCF_003031525.2 Neophocaena asiaeorientalis asiaeorientalis | reverse complement strand
CGGGCTGGTGAGTGCCGGTCGGCACCGATCCTCTGTGCGGGAATCTCTCCGCTTTGCCCTCCGCACCCCTGTTGCTGTGCTCTCCTCCGCGGCCCCGAAGCTCCCTGCCTCTGCCACCCGCAGTCTCCACCCGCGAAGGGGCTTCTAGTGTGTGGAAATATTTCCTCCTTCACGGCTCCCTCCCACTGGTGCAGGTCCCGTCCCTATTCTTTTGTCTCTGTTTATTCTTTTTTCTTTTGCCCTACCCAGGTACATGGGGAGTTTCTTGCCTTTTGGGAGGTCTGAGGTCTTCTGCCAGCATTCAGTAGGTGTTCTGTAGGAGTGTTCCACGTGTAGATGTATTTCTGGTGTATCTGTGGAGAGGAAGGTGATCGCCGCGTCTTACTCTTCCGCCATCTTCCCCTAGTCCTCTCCGAATCAGGAACACTGGGGCTGGAACCTAGTCATCTGTGTTTTCACAGGTCCTCCTGGGGATTCTGATGCACGCTAGACAAAGTTTGAGAACCAGTGATCTGCTAGTGTTGGAGGGCCTCCTGAAGAGGTGGGGGTGGCTGTGGCTCACCGTGAGGACAAGGACACTGGTAGCAGAAGTTCTGGGAAGTACTTCTTGGCGTGAGCCCTCTCGGAGTCCACCATTAGCCGCACCAAGGAGCCTCGGTAATAAAGATTTATGTCTATGTTTTCTTCTAAGAATTTTATACTTTTAGCTGTCACATTTTGGTCTTTGATTCATTTTGAGTTACTTTTTTATATGGTGTGAAGTAGTCTCAAGCATTTTAAATGTTCTTCTACATTGTTATAAGTATTTTGAATGGTCCACATCTTAAATACTCTGGTTTATCTCATAAAGTTATGAAGATTATATCATTCTGCTTTCAGTTAATACATAGATCTGTGTAATAATCACTTTTATTCTCCTCTTTCTTTAAAAACTATAGAGAACAGACAACTCTGTATTTAAAAAAAATTTTTTTTGCGGTATGCGGGCCTCTCACTGTTGTGGCCTCTCCCGTTGTGGAGCACAGGCTCTGGACGCGCAGGCTCAGCGGCCATGGCTCACGGGCCCAGCCGCTCTGCGGCATGTGGGATCTTCCCGGACCGGGGCACGAACCCGTGTCCCCTGCATCGGCAGGCGGACTCTCAACCACTGCGCCACCAGGGAAGCCCTACACGTATTTTTTTTCTGGATATAAATGTTATTTACATACCTGTAAGGGTCAAATAATTGAAGTGGAAACCCCAAACCTCTTTTAATCAGGTTAAGGATAAACAGGGTCATTAGTATCAGCTTTAAACATAACTTGGAGGTTTTTAAAAATGAATTATTTGAAATTTGTTGTTTTACCATAGCTACAGCAAAATGGCTTTGTGGAAATATCCTTTATTTCTCCAAATGCTTTTTATGAAGCACATTTTAAATGACTTCAGTATATTCCATCAAGTGGACATAGCATCCTATACTTATTTTCTTTTTGTTTTGAAATTTTATGCTTTAAATGGATTCTAACTTGATTTACCTTATCCCAATGAGTACACCTAATATTTGGGTTAGCTCTAGCCCAGTTTATTGGCTAGAGCTGTAATAATGTATTTTCTCTCTCTCTGGTGGACAATTGTAATGCTCTTTGTAATAAGTAACTATTATATACCCAAAGGATAGTTGGTTGTATTAAAAGAACCATTTATAAAAGTTGTTATTTCTGTAAATGTGAGTTTCTGTATGGTTTCATTTAATCATTTGTATTTTTACTTTCCAAAATAAGTGAGCAAAATGGAAAAAGCCTATAAAAGTGGGCCTTTTAGCCTAAAAGAACAAAAATTATACGTGTACTTGGCAAAGGGACATAGAGATATTGTTATGTGGATGAGGCAGCGACTAGTGAATGTAAAATAGTGATTTTTTAAAAATTTCACTAACATGCCATTCATTGTTCTCCCATACTTTCTGGCAGGTTCTCCTGTGACTTTGACCTTCACACTGGTCTTCGGTCCACAATGCAAGTCACAGGTGCTGGGACGGATTGCCCTGTGAAACTTCTAGTAGAAGGAAAGCAATGTAAGTGTCTAATACATGGAAAGCAAAGAATAAAGAAGTGCTTAAGCCCTCAACTTAAAATGTGCAGGACATTTGCTTATTTGCTTTGTCAATATTAGAGAATTTCATATTACAGGATATTAGCTGAGGTTGAGAGGCCCTAAGAGGCCCAAGTAAGATATTAAAATCAGTTAACATTTAAGAATCATTAAGAGTCTTTTTCCTTATTTTTAAGGCATATGCTAATCATCAGTTGGAATCAAGTATTTCCTCTCATGGAGTACTATTCCATAGTTAAGTAAAAGATAGGATTTCTTTTGAAGTATATGATCACTGCTTATTATAGGGGAACAGACAAGGAAGCATATTCATTTTTTTTTTTACTGTATAGAAACTTGATTTAAGGGTTCATAAGGATAGCATTTATTTTAAGCTATTGTATTGAACATAATATTTCCCTAGGACTATTTTCATTTACTCTTGGCATAGTATCATTTATTTTATTTAATCATTCAACTCTTTTATTTAACTGAAATTCTCTCATTCACTCAGTAAATTTTCTCAGAGAGCATTAATTGAGCAGTAACCAGCACCAGGCACTGAGGTCCATGTTACTGTCTGAGAGACCCTTGGGTTGTTTTGGGGCTTAAATAATTCGATAGACATATTCAGCTACTGTGTTCAAACCATAGAATTGTGTGGAGCTTCTAAGGCAGGAGCTATACTGCATCTATCTTTGTATCTCCAGTTATACTGTAGACACTCAGTTACATATTTGTCAAATTAAATTGAGTAGCATCCTTGAGTGTTAGACTTGGAGATGTAGTGTCTAAGAGGCTCATAGAGGTGCCCCAGAGATGGCCAAAAGGTAGCGTGACAAGGCAGATTTCTGGGAGTTCCCTACTTATATGTCAGCTAGAGTAGACTCCCTTTTATCTATTGGGTTTCTGTATAAGATTTCATTTTTTAAAAATGTATCTACTGCTAAAAAATATTACAGTCATTGGTAATTCAATTGCCTCAATTACAAATGAGGTAAATCTAGTTTTCAGGAATCTATATCGGTTATAAGTTACGTAAATCTTTCTAAACAGATGTAGTTCACATCATGTCCCCTGCTTGCCCTTTTTTTCTTCCTTTCTTTCTTTTCTCTCTCTCTTTTTTTTTGGTTGTTTTTTTAAAAATAAGGGGGGGCCAACAGCCTAAAAATAATTTTCTTAAGAAACGATGAAGCAATAAAGTACAGAAGGCTTTGAAGACTGCTAGCAAGTTATGTCAGTGTTTGTAATGTGAAACTGCTTGAGGTCTCTTCAATGCTGTGTGCCCTCACACTGTGCGTGAATTCATTAAAACAATGCAGAATTCTTCTGGGGCAGGAAAATAAGGAAACTAATTTTTAAATGACTAAGGACTGAGGGTAAGCGTCTCTGTTAATTTCCCTGGCCTAATGGAGAACACATACATATGCTATCAGCTCATCTCTATCATTAAAAATAAGTTAGAACCGAAAACATGTACAATCACATCAAGGCTTGTCAATTAAAAGTCAACCCAGGAAAAATGTTTTGGAGATTACTGAGCCTTCAGCTTCCACTGAAAGTGAGACGAGGTCTAGAGAGCAAGGCCTTGGTTAATGTTGAGATCTTTGTTATAAAGCAAAGAAAAACTGCTTCCTCCAGGTAACTTGGTACTGATGTCATTTGCCTTAAGAGAATATTTCCAGATTATTAAACTGATTATTCGTCATACACTTTAACTTGTGAACTCTAGGAATAAGTCAACAAGACTGATTCAGAAATACAAGGGCTAGGACACTTGTGGGGACTTTCCTGGCTGTCCAGTGGTTAAGAATCCGCCTTCCGATGCAGGGGACATGGGTTTGATCCCTGGTCGGGGAACTAAGATCCCACATGGCACAGGGCAACTAAGCCCGCACACTGTAACTACTGAGCCTGCGAGCCACAACTAGAGAGAAGCCCGTACACAACAACGATAGATCCTGCGTGCTGCAACGAAGATCCAGTGTGCTGCAACTAAGGCCCAACACAGCGAAATAAGTAAATAAATATTAAAATAATAGTAATAATAAACTCAGCCTCAAAATGTTTTTTTTTTTAAAAACGAAATACAAGGGCTAAATGTCATGAGAGGTGTATCTCTCCCTTTTGCAGCAGAAAATTACAGAAAACTCTCGAATAAGCATTTTTCTTACCACTGAGATTGTGAAATTTTTTTTAACTTCAGAGAATGGAATGCAACTCTCTGATGGACTTTTGTCTTCAATTTTCAAAACTGTTTCATGAGCTGAAAATTTCAAAGGAGTGGTTGGGAATAAATGTTATTTACAAATTCCAGAAGCCCATAAACTTCCTTTTCTTTACAAAATGGCCAACTGAATATTTTGAACTCATGTGTCTATCAAAAATGTAGATGCGGGCTTCCCTGGTGGTATAGTGGTTGAGAGTCCGCCTGCCGATGCAGGGGACGCGGGTTCGTGCCCCGGTCTGGGAAGATCCCACATGCCGCGGAGCGGCTGGGCCCGTGAGCCATGGCTGCTGAGCCTGCGCGTCCGGAGCCTGTGCTCCACAACGGGAGAGGCCACAATAGTGAGAGGCCCGCGTACCGCAAAAACAAAAACAAAAACAAAACAAGCAAATAAAAAAACACAATACAAAAGGTACAAAATGAAGGCAGTCTTCATGATACAATTTGAAATGACAGGCCAACCACGCCATTTTAGTATTAAAAAGTCAGGATGATGAAGGAAAAATGTTGGATAGCCTACCAAAACAGAGGAGGTAGCAGTCAAAAGCAAGTATTGTTCTTCTTCCGTCGACTCAGAGAGAATGGTTGCACTAAGGAGTAAACAGGCAGTGAGGGAAAGAACAGCATGTTGCAGAAGCAGAACGAGAGTATAGCTGAGGAGGGATGGGGAGAGATGGGGGCGTGAAGAATGACTGCACGGCCAGGGACAGAGAAGTTGAATTGTGAATTAAAGAAGCAGAATATATGACACAGACCTAGACATCATCATACTAAATGAAGTAAGTCAGAAAGAGAAAGATAAATACCATATCAAATCACTTATACATGGAATCTAAAATACGGCACAAATGAACATATCTATGAAACAGGAACAGACTCACAGACATAGAGAACAGACTTGTGGTTGCCAAGGCAGGGGTGGAGGAGGGATGGACTGGGAGTTTGGGATTAGCAGATGCAAACTGTTATATATAGAATGGATAAACAATAAGGTCCTACTGTATAACACAGGGAACTACATTCAATATCCTGTGATAAAATATACTGGAAAAGAATATGAAAAAGAATATACACATATGTATAACTGAGTCACTTTGCTGTACAGCAGAAATTAACAGAACATTGTAAATCAAACAGACTTCAATAAAATTAATTTAAAAAGAATATACGACACAAAGCATTTATCCAGATGGAATTAAGTAACATTTATAATAGGTAACATGGGAAGGAGATGAGGGGATGTAGACTCTCTCTCTTTATTGTGTTCTATCACAGTAGAGGGTAAAATAATATGAATGAAAAATTTTTTACGATGAAAAAGAAATGACTACCTATGCAAGGTATTTGTTCTTTGTGAGTGTCTAAAATGTATGCTCTACGTGTCTTGGTGAGAAAGAATATCTTGTCTCTTAAATACATTTTAATTCTAATTGTATTTATTGCATAACTATTCCCTAAAGGACAACGCACCTTTGGTTGCAGAGCCATAATCTTTGAATTCTTGTTAAGATTTGTCTGAGTTTTGTTTCATATCCACCTCTATGGTGATCATTTTGTAAAAATAAATATTTATACTTTAAAAAGTTGTATAGGCTTATAACAAAGCTTAAAACAAAACAAAGCAAGGCAACATCTGCTCTATGAATGCAAACTCTGCTTTCTACAGAGGCAACCACTTTCAACAGAGGGTTTACCTCTCTGTTTCCACAAATGCTTTTGCACGTCTGTTGATCGCGCATGCGTGCGCGCAGGCTCACACACACACACACGTACACATTTGCCTGGAACGGGAATAGGCAGGTTTTCCCAGATGAACTATAGATTCGCCCTTAGAACTCTCTCAAGGTGCTGTTCCACCGAACAACGTGGGGGAGCACTTTCCTCATTTCTCCAAGAGGTCTCATGAGATGTGGCATGGGCCCAAACAGATCCCCAAATCAGTTTGAGCAGGCTATAATGCTCATAAACTTGGACCCTAGACACAGGCTCCAGCTTTTCTGGGAGAAATTTTAGATACTACTTGCTAATTTGGATGGTGTTCTTGTTATTCAGAGTTCATCCTTCTAATTTGAGTCACATCTGTGACTGCTTAGCTGAACTGGGAGCCTCAGCATTGAGCTCTATCTTCGTTTGCTCAAGGGACACATGGTGTGGTAGGAGCCATCATGCTTTGTTTTTACAAATCAAACTCTTAATTAATTACTGAACATACTGCAATCCACTAATCAAGCTGTATTTTTTGAGACATTTCTGACTGATAAATATCTAGTCATCTGGCTTTGCAATATATCCTCTTGTCCTTGCTTTAGACAAAAATGGTAGGAGTCATCGGAAATGTTTCTTTTTATGTGTGATTTGTTCATTGTCATGCACGAGCTTGGAAGAAAATAATTTCCCATAGAATTATATCCGTATTCTTCTGGCCCACACTGAGAGGTAGTGTTTTCGAGTCAGAGCGGGCACTGAATGCAAAATCATAAAAGACTTGTGTTCAAATTCTGGCTTGGCTATTTCCAATTTGATGGAACTTTAAATCTCAGTTTCTTATTTGTAGATTTGTTTTGAAAATTAAATGAGAAAAACCACATAAAACACCTAGTTCTGTGCTGGGCATCTAGCTAGCAGTGAAGTTTCCGATCATCCATTCATTCCCTCATTCCCACAAATATTTATGGAGGATTACCTGCAATTTCCTAGGCTTTTAGGCATGGAGAAAATGATTGTAGGCAAGATAGATAGAAAAAGTGGCTCTTTACATGAAGTTATACTCTGGGGGAGGGGGATTCATAATAAATCAGAAATAAACAAATAAGTGAAGTAATTATTTTGTTTTTTAGATAATTGTGTATATATCTCACTTTCCATGCGATGAAAAGTTTTGTGAGAACAGTGTCTTACCGTTTTCTTTATCAAGATCACTATTGCACAAATTAGGAAACAGCTGTTGAGTAAATAAATGAACAAATGTAAGAAAGTCTCTAATCTATCTATATATTTGGAATGGCTTATGGTTTTACAGGAATATTTTAGTAAGCACATCTATTACAAAATTCAAAAAGCATTCCTGAGATTCTTAAAGAGGCAGTATGGGGCAAAGGGTAAGAACAACGAATGCCCTGCACCCAGATTTCCTGGGTTTGAACAACAGTATGTAGCTATGTGACTTAAACACTCTGTGCCTCAGTTTACCCACAAGGAAAATTTGAGTAACAAATACCTCTAGAATATAGCTGTCATGCAGATTTAAAGAACTATTTCATGCGGAACATTTAAGAACCGTGGCACATAGCAAGCATTCAATAAATGTCAGATTTTTTTCTTTAACTAGAGAGCTATTTCTCAAACCAGACTGTCTAAACAAATGGGAGTTCTTGGGAATTTACTCAGAAGTCTTCTCATTTGTATAAGAATTTTACATTTTGTGTTTTCATTTTGATGAAAAATTTCAAAAATATTAAAGTTTGTTTATTTTGGAAATCTACCAAGCCATTTCAGTGCCCATATTTGCACTTACACTTAAAGTTGCTTTGAGTGATCACCCAACATGACAGTGTTTAGCTTTTAGTTTCTCAGACTCTGGGCTTACATGTATTCCTGAGAGTTTAAAATTTCTCGAGATTGAAAAATACTGTTTTGGAGCCTCAAGCGTATATGTGCCATAAGCCGTAATACACATGTTCACAGTGCAAAACGCATCTGTCATTCAACACATGTTTATCATGGCCCTCATTCATGCCGTCTCCCAATTCTTTTGGATGCTCTGTCTTCAGGCCACATAGTAGGATTTCACTTCTTTTTGTTTGTTTGTTTTTTAACATCTTTACTGGAATATAATTGATTTACAATGGTGTATTAGTTTCTGCTTTATAACAAAGCTATACATATACATATATCTCCTCCCTCTTGCGTCTCCCTCCCACCCTCCCTATCCCACCCCTCTAGGTGGTCACAAAGCCCCGAGCTGATCTCCCTGTGCTATGCAGCTGCTTCCCACTAGCTATCTATTTTACATTTGGTAGTATATATAAGTCCATGCCACTCTCTCACCTCGTCCCATCCTACCCTTGCCCCTCCCCGTGTCCTCAAGTCCATTCTCTACATCTGTGTCTTTATTCCTGTCCTGCCCCTAGGTTCTTCTTAACCATTTTTTTTTTTTTTTAGATTCCATATATATGTGTTAGCATACAGTATTTGTTTTTCTCTTTCTGACTTACTTCAGTCTGTATGACAGTCACTAGGTCCATCCACCTCACTACAAGTAACTCAATTTTGTTTCTTTTTAAGGCCGAGTAATACTCCATTGTATATATGTGCCACATCTTCTTTATCCATTCATCTGTCGATGGACACCTAGGTTGCTTCCATGTCCTGGCTATTGTAAGTAGAGCTGCAATGAACATTGTGGTACATGACTCTTTTTGAATTATGTTTTTCTCAGGGTTCCCTTTTCTCCACAAAATCTACAGACAGTAAAGGGTTCCCTTTTTGAATTATGTTTTTCTCAGGGTTCCCTTTTCTCCACAAAATCTACAGACAGTAAAGGCTGGAGAGAGGATTTCACTTCTTGGTCTTGTTTCTGTTTGGATGGTGAGGGGACCTGTGGCTACTTCTGGCCCATAAGTGGTGAGCAGAATCAACATGTGTTACTTCTGTACCAGTGTGTTTAATTGTTGGTGTAAGACCTTCCAGAACCCACTTTTCAAGTTTTAGCTGTTCATTGTCTGCAACCCTGAGCATCCCTGCCAACTTATGTTGGACATGTAGCATACATGAGAAATAACTTATTTGTTGATTTAAGCTACTGAGATTTGTATGTTGTTTTCCATAACTGCAACCCAATTAGTATGTAATTTCATTGCACCTATTGTGTCTAAGCCATGATGAAGCTGCTGTATAAATCAAAAGTAAGTCAGTTTCCCAGTGCAGACTTTTCTTCTCAGTTTACACCCTGCCAAATTATATTCTGAGAGCTGAGTTAATGTAAGCCTTTTATTATCTTAAACTTTCACTCAACTTGAAACTCCTCAGGTTCATGTTATTCTCCCTCATCAATGAGGATGATAATAAAGCACATACAGTGTCTACGCTTCTCACCAGATGCTACGTAAACAGTAAAGATTTATTCTCCCAAGAGAAATGGAGAGCTGCCACAGGGAAAAAAAGAATATTGCTTGGCAAGATGGTCTCTCTCAGCCTGATGTGCCACTCCCAGGCTGGATCTCTGGAGTTGCCTAGTGGTGGTTCCTAGTGACAGCTTGAGACAGATCCTTCAGAAGTCATATTTGCCTGCTACTCTCAGTCAGTCACAAGACCCAACTGAGTCCACTAGAGCCAATTTGAAGTTCTTCAAAAGAACAGGTCTTTCTCAGAACAAATTCTGTGTGCTAACACATATATATGGAATCTAAAAAAAAACCAGTTCTGAAGAACTTAGGGGCAGGACAGGAAAAAAGACGCAGACATAGAGAATGGACTTGAGGACACAGGGAGGGGGAAAGGTAGGCTGGGACGAGGTGAGAGAGTGGCATGGACATGTGTACACTGCCAAGTGTGAAGTGGATAGCTAGTAGGAAGCAGCTGCATGGCACAGGGAGATTGGCTCAGTGCTTTGTGACCACCTAGAGGGGTGGGATGGGGAGGGTGGTGCGGGAGACACATGAGGGAGGGGATTTGGGGACATATGTATAAGTATGGCTGATTCACTTTGTTGTACGGTAGAAGCTGGTACAACATTGTAGAGCAATTATATGCCAATAAAGATGTTAAAATAAATAAATAAAATAAAAAAGAACAGGTCTTTTAAAGACTTGTCTATAGCATTGCTCTGGCATCAGGCGTAGGTCCAGTGAGCAAGTGGGAAAAGCAGAAGATCTTGCTTTTATCACCATGTCATCTAATAATATCTCTACTCTGCTCTAAAATGAATCATGGGCCCCGTGCCCTATAGGCTCTTCCTTGTCTCCAAGCTCATTGTCCATCTCCCTCAGAGATGTTCTTCCAAGGGGTTGGAGTTTATATCCCAATATTTTCTTGTGTCAGGACCTGAACTCAAAGAAAGAGACCAGAAAGTCTACTTCAAATAACAACCAGAAAGTCTACTTCAAAAACCACCCCCTCCCATATGTTCAGTCCAGATTAGGTACTTTAAAATTTTTTTCTTGAAACATAAAAAAGTCCTAGCTCATATTTAAAACACTAAAGCATGAGTTTTGAAGTGAGATACTTTCTCTTTAAGCAACATTTTTACTTTATACAACATCAATTAATGCATTCGAGAAATTTTTTCTGGAGCATGTACATGCAAGTAAGCCACCATATTGAACAAAAGGGGGAAAGTGGAAAGAAATAAGGCTGAAACATTTTTTAGGAACATGATCATGAAGGATTTGTAAGACACGTCAAAATGTTTGAATTTATCCTAAGGACAATGGAAAGCCATTGAAAGACCCGGTGGGTAACAAGATAAGATTTGCATTTTAAAATAACCACTCTGGCTACAGCAAGATGGTGGGGTCAAGACTGGGAGTTAAGGTAAAAGTAAGGAAGTTGTTTTAGACATTCAGATGAGAGAGGGTGGTGGCTTTGACTTGAAGATCAAGAAGGAGATTTAATATGGAGGTACTAATTTGGGAGTCAGCATAGACATGAGCACTGAAGCTCTATGAGTGGTTGATAATACAGGGATTGTATGGGAAGAACATGATCAAGGACGGAACCAAGACAAACATCAATCCTTAAGGGTCTGGCAGGAAAAAGAACTGTGAAAGAAACTAAGAAGTATTAGAGGACAGATATACCAGGGGAGTGTGGTATCACAGAGCATAGGAAAGAGATTGTTTGAAAAACTAGTGTTAAAAGATTACATAGGTTAGGGACCAAAATATTTCTGTTAGATTTCATAGCTTAGGAGATTTCTGTTGGAGCAAGCAGTGTCAACGACCATGGTAGGAAAAAGCAGATTGTGGTAGGTTGATGACTAAAAGAAAAAAGTAAAGAGAATAAATACAGATAGTTCTTTCAGGAAAATTATCTTTGAAAGAAAAAAGAGGAGAATAGCTGGAAGGAGATACAGACTCAAGGAAATTTTCTTCTGTTTTACTGCTAATTTTAAGGAGAGTATAGAAAGAGAGAGGTAGAAGGTCTAGAGAAAGCAGGTGGAAGGATTTTCTTAAAGGGACAAGAGGGAATGGGTGGAGGGATTAACATTAGACATTAGGAACATCTCTTCCCTTGTAACTGGAGGGAAACAAAAAGGATGGCTGTGGAAATGGCTAAATTTCTAGGTTTGGTAACATACAGTTAAGGGATTTACCTTTTGGCTATTTTCCTTTTGAAGTTGGAGGTGAGGTCATCGGTTGAGATTCAGTGGTGAGGTTGATGTTGGAAGTTTGGGGGGAGAGAGTGAAGATTCTTTGAAATAACTTCTGTAAAAAACTGAAGAGAGCTGATGATGGATGAGTACATCTTGCTCACAATTGGGGGGAGGCAGTTAAATGAGATGATGTATGGAAAGGTGTATGTGGTCAGTGCAAAATAACTCAATAAATAGTAGCTATTATTATTATTAATATGATCGTTTTCCTTCTCCTTTTTATGCCACAATACTAATTCTAGCTTTTATTTACAGCTCCACTTCTTCTTTGAAATTTGATCTCTTTGGTTTCTCTTAAGTTTCTTCCTTCACTCCACCTCGAGGCTCTTGCTTTCAGCTCATCACTTTCATCTCTTTCAACTCTTTCCGCTTGGTTGTTTTACATAATGCCTTATTGATACTGTCCCTTCCAAGTTGGCCTGGTCCCCAGCATATCTTCTTCTGATTATTTCCCTGTAGGACAGTTCCGTCACCTCTCTCTTGAGCTCATCATCAGAACTCAAACAATACCGAGGCCAGGGAAATCATGAGCGTTCTGTGGTTTACCAAAACTTATTGGCAAGAGAAATCCGAATCATAGCCCTGAGTTCCAATAGTATGATTCCATGAAAAGAATCAACTAGGCTAGAGGATCAAATTTAATCAGTTATAAGACTATGAAGCTGAAAGTTTTAGAGATGTTTATGGCTCTAGCAGGCAAAACGAGGTATTTTGTCTTTATGTATTTGCAATTGCCAATCCATCTCTTAGGTAAATCTGTATTTTTTTTAATTATAGTTGAAATCTGTCTTTAAAAACCCTTTTTGTAACAAAACAAAGCTGATCTCCCCAACAACTCTGCCTCTTCTACTGTTTGAGCTGCTGTCAGAGAAACTTCCTTCCATTCATCTAGTGCCTTTCTCCCTAAACTTGAGCTTTATCTCAGGACCTCTCCAAGCTCCATGACTGGAACCCTGGGGTCTTGGCTCTGACTAGCTATAGTTTATAGTCTGAGAAGGTGGGGCATCCACCCTGCCTTTCTCAACTCCTTTCCTTATTTATTATCCTGTCTAAGCATTTTCCCTCACCTCTCACCACTTTCAAGTGAATAATATGAAACTGAACATTTTATTAGTAAAATGACCACAGTAGATGATTACTGAGTGGAGAAACGAATCTCCCTCCTGAAAAAATGATAAGCCATTTTCATTGACTGGTGATCCCACAACTATATTTCATGAGGTTGACTGTGCATAGATCAAACTTTAACCCTCTTACAACTCATACCTTGGCTGCATTTTTAGGGGCACCTAGTATATACTTCATTTTTTTTTTTTTTTTGCGGTACTTGGGCCTCTCGCTGTTGTGGCCTCTCCCGTTGCGGAGCACAGGCTCCAGACGCGCAGGCTCAGCGGCCATGGCTCACGGGCCCAGTCACTCCGCGGCATGTGGGATCTTCCCGGACCGGGGCACGAACCCGTGTCCCCTACATCGGCAGGTGGACTCTCAACCACTGCACCACCAGGGAAGCCCTATACTTCATTTTGATTATTAAAGCAGCGCAGCTTCATCACTGCTCACTGTGTAAGAAATCATATGAAAGCCTGCTATCAATTTAAAAGTATGCAAGGAGTGTGTTTTTGAAACCTGGCAGAGGGCACATGTAGACACACCAGAAACAACCTCAGCCTCTCAATCCCAGTGAACTTTGTTGGAAAGAAACTGAGCATGCAGGTACAGAATGGTTGAGTGATTTTTTTTTTTTTCCTGACCAACAGAGCTGCTTGTTAGCAACTTGAAAGGACGCCTAGATCCAAAATAGTATTAACCAAGTGTTTCTTCAATATGAGATCATTATGTTTCTCTTCTAAATCCAAATACTAATTGCAACCTTGCTGTGAGCATACAGTATTAGGGCCATCATAGCCATGGCAACAGAATGCAACATAAAGTGGGATCCTGTCATTGGCACAGCACTGCTAGTGGTTTGGGTGGCGAATGAGCACTTTCTTACAGCATCTCCAATATCCAACTCCAAAGAGGGGATCCTACCGCATACCTTTAGGCAACTTTGCCATACAGGTTCTGTGACCTTTGAATGTTTTGTATATTTCTGTAATTAATTTCAGTACAAGATAGCTTGTTAATCCATGGACAAAAATACAAGCACAAATGAAAATTTCAACAGGCACTTTATAATGGCCATTTACATTTCAGAATTAAACCCGTAATAAAAACTTTTTTGTACTTATAATTGGACTGATTTTTAACAGCCAGTGATAAACATCTATGTAAATAGTCTCCCAAAGATTTTACACTTAAGAAAAAAAAGCCCTTTAAATGAGCTTCTTAAAGTCACCTTCTCTGCTTTGCATGATAGTTGTAATGCAAAATAATAAACAGCACAGGGCAGGAGTACGACACTACCAGGATGATAGGGTGCCATTTATACGAACATAATTAGGCATTTAAAACCTACCAATACCAATTTTAAAACCTACCAATTAAAAAAAAAAAACAACAGTGTGCTTACAGTAAACTCATTGAAATAAATTTACATTCGCCTTTGCCATGCTTTCATTGCAAAGGTGTCCACAGCTTGTGCTGCCCCAAGGATTCTGTTTTTGTGTGTAGGAAGTGAGGTGCAGATTAAGAGTTCATAACCCAGCCTACCTTTCTATAAAAACAAAAAGTATTTTGTAGAGATTTGCTGTAAACATATGAACCATATGCCATTGTTAAAAAGAAAGGAAGCAGTTGTGTTGGCGGAAAGACTTGTTACTATTAGGAAGATTGAAGCGTGAACAGAACTCCATACTCATTTGCTCCTAGAGTACGCAGGAAAGAGCAAAGGAGACAATGGGATCTGCCATCTGCGTTCAGAAGCAAATGCATCGGGCTTTGCTTTCATATTCGCCTCCTCAAGAATTTACCTGAAAATGGGCCACGGAATTCATGTGAAATCAATCAAAAGATCGTGTCGCTTTCCCAGATGTACAAAGCATGACATGTCATTTTGACCACAAAAAAATTCGAACACTTGAGCAATAAAGAAGTCCCTAGCAGATAGATCAGTAGATATATATATATATTATTATTATTATTAGTGCTTCATTGATTCATCCACTCATTCATTCACTCCTTCATTTTTCAAACATGTATTAGTCACCTGCTTTGTGTCAGGCATTATACTAGATGCTGGCAATTCAAATACAAATTCAACACTCAGAGATGAAACACGTTAACAAGTAATTTCGGTAAAAACAGGGTAAATTATGAGTGAGTTTTACACAAAGCGCGATGGAAGCAGGAAGGAGAAAATGACTTAATCTGCTGCTGTAAAGGAAGAGTTCATAATAACAGGCAACATTTGAACTAAGTGTTGAAGGATAAACAGGTGTTTGCTGAAGGATGAAGAGGGGGAAAAAATAGGTAGAGAAATCTGTGGGGGGAGCTTTAGAAGCTGGAGGCACCTAAGCATTAGATTTTAGTACAGCAAGTAGTGCCTAGAACATAGGGTGTTCATTTGGAAGACATTCGCTGTTTCCCTGTTTACCTTTCCATTAAATCTTATTTCTTCATCCTGGTCTGCAAAGCCTTTCATAATTGTGTGTGCGGCGGGGGAAGTGGAGACGGAATTGTTGACTTAAATAATTGTGAAACCCAGGAGAATCATTTGGGGCATAGCTGAATTTAAGTGCTCAGAAGAATCTCTCAGTTTTACTTTCCTCAGTTTTGGGTCCATTCTCAAGGTTGTACTTACTCCATGTATGACCCTAGAAACCCAGAAGACATTTGGATTTGTTTAAGGGATGATTCTTCCAAAGAAAAAACTGGGATATTGTCCCCAAATTGTTAACCATTTTCTAAGAACCATTTATTGAATAGTCAAATTTGTTTTATATATACCAAAAAATTGGAACAGCCAGTGCTCTTGACTATATATTTGGTTGAATTCATGAATTAAGTCAATAAATATCTATTGGATGCTTCCTATATGCCAGGCACTGTTCCAGTGATTTGTGTATATATCTTTGACACACCTTTATTTTTTAAAATCTTTGTGATTTGTTTTATTGTGAGTCAATGTTTCCCAAAATGTAAAACACATACTTGTGAGGATACTTGAGGTTATTTTACACTCAGAAGTAAAAGATGTTGAATCAACCAGTACAAATGACTTTTCCCTTTCAGTTCTCCTTTAATCCTTCTAATTATGTCAGCAAAAAGTCTGTCTAGTACCTGGGTGTCTATAACATCCTTTTCAACAAAGAGGGCTTCTGGTAAGCTCAATAGCTAGCCAAAATTTAGTGACAGTGTTTTATTTATTTTACAAAACTTTTGACTAAACAACTTTTATGCAATTTTAATATAATTAGTTTACAAAAGTTTTTATATAAAATAATTTTATTTATACAATTTCATTCTATTAAAGGCAAAAAAATTCTAACTTACCAGTTGCAGTATTGATATGAAGTTTCTTCTTAAGTGATTTAAGTAATACATGCATATTGTTTAATTGAAAGATTTGAAATAATTAATTTTATCAGCGATGCGTGATTAAGGTAAAATTTGTGACGGCTATAAGTAAACAACTGAAATTTGGAGTATTCCATATTAGGGCAGGATCCCCCCGCCATTCTAAAATTTCTCATGTCTTTGTATGTGTTTATTGGTTCACATGATCTTCATAATAACTTTGTAAATTTCTACGAAAACTCATTGGATTTTATTATAATTTAATTATATCTATAAATTCATATTTAAATGAAAAGTTCATTTGTTATAGGCAGTCTTCTTTTCCAGGAACATGGCACAGTTCTTCATTAATGAATTCCTATGTACCTTATTAGGAGTCCATCATTTTCTTCATTAAATCCCATATATTTCCTTTTAAACATATATTTAGATATTTTATGATTCTGTTGCTATTGTTAAAGGGATTTTTAAAAAATGTGTTTTCTACCTGATTATCTCTTATATATGATACAGCTATTGCTTTTGCATACATTTGTATCCAACCATTCTTCGAAATTATTTTGTTACTTGGGATAGTGCAGTGTTTCATTCTCGCTTTTTTTTCCTAGGCAGACAGTCATAATTTGCAAATAATGATTGGTTAATCCTTTTCTTTCCAGTAGTTACTACCTTTATTTCTGTTTCGTGTCATACTATCCAGGACTTTGAAAATAAGTTTATTTGACAGTGTTGATAGCAAGTATACTTTTTATCTGCTCTTAATTTTTTTTTTTTTTTTTTGTGGTACGCGGGCCTCTCACTGTTGTGGCCTCTCCCGTTGCGGAGCACAGACTCCGGACGCGCAGGCTCAGCGGCCATGGCTCACGGGCCCAGCCGCTCTGCGGCATGTGGGATCTTCCCGGACCGGGGCACGAACCCGTGTCCCCTGCATCGGTAGGCGGACTCTCAACCACTGCACCACCAGGGAAGCCCTATCTGCTCTTAATTTTAATGGGAATGTATCTTCTTTTGTACCACTAAGTTCCGTGTTAGATATTGATTTAAGAGGTTTTGTGGGTTTGGGTTTTTTTTTTTTTCATTTAGGGAAATATCCTTCCATTTCTAGTT
This sequence comes from Neophocaena asiaeorientalis asiaeorientalis, assembly GCF_003031525.2. Classification (NCBI taxonomy): domain Eukaryota; kingdom Metazoa; phylum Chordata; class Mammalia; order Artiodactyla; family Phocoenidae; genus Neophocaena; species Neophocaena asiaeorientalis. The sequence continues at coordinate 19,132,589 of NW_020176571.1, read as the reverse complement.
ACCTAAGAGTTATAGAAGTACAATTTTCTATGTTTATAAGACAACAATAATTTTAGTCTTTAATATGTAAAGTGTTGTGTTTGCACATAATACTGGACAGAGCCATGACTCTCATTGAATTTAAATTGGTGGCAGGAACTTTGTTTTCATAATAGGCAGTTTGATTACATTCATCGGTCTCCTTCTTGACCACCTCAGACTAGACTTTATATGTGGCAAAGTCAAACTTAATTGACAAATGTTTTGTTTTGTTTTGTTTTGTCCCAGTATTTTATTGTGAGAGTGCTTACACATTCACAAATTTTTTTCTTAAGTACAATAATTACCAATATACTCACCATCTAGATTTAACCATACATATATGTATGTACATATATTCTTTTCTTTTTAATTGACAAATATTAATGAAATAAAATTTTTGCCAGATGGCCTCTCTGGAAGATTATATATCAAGAAGTTAAAAGTTCTTTGCTTCTGAAAAAAAATCAGAATTTTTTTAAACTAGATTAGAATTTACAGATTATCTAATTAAAACACTTTAATTAGATTTATTTTTAAGATTTATTTGCATAAGTTACCAATTATTTATTTAATATTAGTCTAGTAGTACTAGCTAAGGAAACGCAAAATTCTTATTCTTCACTGTCTCCAATGTATATGAAGTTAACATATATCATATTATATATGATAGAGAAAGAACCAGGAATGTCCAAAAAAATAAAATAAAATGCATTAACATGTATGAAGTTCAGTCAGACTTTCATAATTTCTATTTTACTTTGCATTTCTTAATAGTTAGTGGACATGTGAGAACTGCTGTCAAAATCTACCTGTTAGGGCTTCCCTGGTGGCGCAGTGGTTGAGAATCTGCCTGCCGATGTAGGGGACATGGGTTCGTGCCCCGGTCTGGGAGGATCCCACATGCCGCGGAGCGGCTGGGCCCGTGAGCCATGGCCGCTGAGCCTGTGTGTCCGGAGCCCGTGCTCCGCAACACGAGAGGCCAGAACAGTGAATGGCCCGCGTACCGCAAAAAAAAAAAAAAAAAAAAATCTACCTGTTATAAGAAAGAAAGGGAAGACCTAAATATCTCATTCTACCTGTGGGTGAAAATCAGACAGGCCAATTATGATTCAACCTAACAAAGAATTTTTCAAGAATGAAACCTTCCCCAAAAAGGAATGGAAAACTTCGTGAGGTAGTCTATGTCTTAATCAATCAATGATATATGGGTTGCCACGTCATCCAAAGATGTTTTCTCTAGTAAGTTCGTATAAGATCACTCTGTTTATTTCTCTTTGCATTTATTTCTATTAAAAAGTATATGGTTTAAAAATAGTTAGTGGAATAAAACAAGAGTTTTGTCTTTGTTATACTGGCTTTGAGTTATTTGTAGGCTATTGGGTTAGAGATAATGTGAGGTTGTCAGATGCACTTGAACAAGGAGAGAATTTGAAGTTTGGAAAAATCTATGTAAGAAACAGAAGAAATAAGAAAAGTTAATAGGTTCCCTCAAAATTAAGGAGAAACGGAAAATAGCCTCGCATGTCTATCGACACCAAATAGATGGTAAAAAGTTAATTAGAAACTTTTATAATTTTAAAAAATAGGAGGGCTTCCCTGGTGGCGCAGTGGTTGAGAGTCCGCCTGCCGATGCAGGGGACACGGGTTCGTGCCCCGGTGGGGGAAGATCCCACATGCTGCGAAGCAACTAAGCCCGTGAGCCATGGCCGCTGAGCCTGCGCGTCCGGAGCCTGTGCTCCGCAACGGGAGAGGACACCACAGTGAGAGGCCCGCGTACCGCAAAAAGAAAAAAAATATATATATATAGAAGAAAAAGTCATCATAAAGAGGAAAATGGTCATACATTTTCCTGAGTTTTGTTTGTTTGTTTGTTTTTTAATATAGGCACATGTAGGCCTTTAACAGTTTTTAAAAAATCACCGTCAGGCATGAAGGTAAGAGAAATTGACTTTTTCTTTCACTGTTTGTCTCAATGCCACATGGCTTGCCTTAGCCTTTTTTGTTACCTTTGAAATTAATGCACACTGAGTAAAATAGTATATCAGACAAATACAAAAACAGATCTTGACATACAAAAAAACCTGAACTATTTCTGCTTTGCCAAAATACTTAGATATTAACAAAGCTGAAAATATTTAATTATCAGGCAATAATAAATTGATTCAACCATGATTTACTTAAATTATTTTTATATATCTCCATAGTTATACCCCAAAAGAGGAAAATATAGGACAAATTAGAAGTGGAAGTTTTATTACAATGTTAATAATAGTTCGTATTTAATTGAGATCACATCTTTCATCTTATCTTTCTCCCACCAATGGCTCGTTTTTATTCTTAACATCTTGTTTTCAGTACAGAATTGTCACCCACTGGTTTTCAATTATAGAGATGCCCATATTGATTCTACTCTTGATTTTAACTCACAACTGAAAAATTACTTATTTGATCCTATAAAGCTGTATTCTGTAGCTAGTTTAAGCCCTTTTATAAATTTATGTGGACGCAAAATACATAAAGATAAAACTCATAAACAGACTTTAAATTATTTTAAGTCAAATCACTATTAAAATGTAAGAAGACAAATAGTAATCAAAAATGTCATCACCATATGGAGGAAAACTTGATGTCAGTCACAGCATTTATAAAGAACAGGTGGCGCTTAAGCAATCAGAAACCCCTTATGGAATTACACAAATGTAACCTAAATTCCATAGATCTGTAGGAAAGTGATGTACATAAATTAGACAAAAGATCTTTCATTAACACTTACGTCCTAAGTTGTTTGACTATAATTTCCAAAGTTTCAGAAGGAATGAAAATATTCTCCTGCACACCACACTGTTTACTTCTACGTTTCCTAAGGCAATAATTGCATCCTTTGTTTCCTGTCAAAGACTGTGCATGTTATTTATTTTAAAAGAGATCTAGGTCTGTGAAACCACCATAGGTGTTGTAATACCCTCTGTGCCAAAGACCTGGCAACAAGAATGGGGGGAGGGAGCGGATACTGAGGTCAGTCTGGGCTTGAGACCATCAGCTGAGCCATTTAGAGCCTGACTGGTCCAAAAGCATCCAACCATATAGCATCTGCTGTCCAGAGAAGCTGTTCTGAATCCCCTCAGTCTGACGGCAGTGCTGAGTGTGCAAAGCTTAAACCAGAACCAATTTTTCTGAACTCAAATTTTACACGATTCACGGGAAGTCATTTAGGGGATAAAAAGAGCTATTAGGAGTAAGTGAAAACGTTGAAGCAAAAATCATAACTTCAAAATGGTTTGAGGAAGAGTAGATTGATATTTTGACCTGTGGTTTTATAGTATTCTCATAAGAAAATCTCTTCACACTTTGGCCTTTCCAAATAATATTGGTGGTGACGCCCATTGATAATTGGAATAAAACTCTCATTTTGAAAAAATGTCCTGGGGTTGTATTTCATTTGAGGTCACCTATCTGCCTTGAGAACAATTAGCAGCTGCAGATCTTCCACTGTTAATAGGTGAGCCTTGTAATTACCTCCAAAAGGAAATTCCCCTGTCCGAGTTCTTCCATATCAATCTAATTTCTGGAATTGACTGAATAGTGCAAAATCCCAGATGGCGGACTAGAGTGCTACTGACTCTGTTTCACATTTTTATTCAGAATTCACATAAATGTCAACTTTCCACTAATTTTTTTCTTTAATATGAAAACTCAAGGTTACATTTTTGGAAGAAAATAAATTGAGTTTCAGTTGCACAGACACGCTAAGTGGAACTCAGGCACAAAGATCAGAATTAAGCTGCTTCCATTTTTTATGCATTTTATTGCTTTTGTGTCCATTTCCTTCTTAGAATATGTTAAAAATATGCTAGTTTCTTTTGAACTACTTGATTTCCTGATAACTTCTTTCTGCTTAAAGGATGTTATATACAACCATAGATTTCCAAAGTAGTTGGTATCGCTAAAAGTTGCAGATTCAAAGTTATTTCCCCATACAAAATCACTTCAATCATAAGGCATAATTAATATTAACATTTCCACACACTAATTCTTATAGCACTATTCTGTACCTCTCTTGGGATGCTTGCCATTTTCTACTTGGTTCAGTGTACATTTTCATACCTCCAACTGAACTTCCGTTAGTCCCTTGTTTATGGGCCTTGCTTATGTTTCTGTCCCCTCTCCTGTGTCTCATAGCACCTGGCATGAAATAAACTCAATTAAATCTGTTGAATGAATAAAAGAAAGGATGCAGGAAAGTATGTTACGTTAGCTTCCTGATATTTTCTCTAGGGTTCTATATTTAAAGTTTATTAAATCGAATACAATACATTTCAGTAGTGACTGGATGTTATTCAGGTTCTGATTTGGGGATAACTTTGAATATCCGTGTTTAGGGTAAGAATTCTCACACCAAGAATGTCTTCATATTTCTAGATGTATTTAGGTAGATTCCGCTTTAACATAATTTTTTAGTCTGTAAAATGAGCATACTACTTCCTACCCAATGTATTCATAAGAAGTGAGGAGATAAGAGCTTTTCCAAATTATATCAAGCATCTGTAAATACCATTTATGGTGAAGAGAAGAATTGCTTTCCTTGTTTTTTCAGAATATTCTAGGGCACACTGAGTTGCTAAAATACAAGTAAACAGATGCAAAAACCTAAGTGTAAATTATATAAAACAAAAACAGATAAAATTGGAGACGGGAATATGCATTCTCCTGTTGAAACAATAATACAGTATAAAAACAAAAATAGTTGTTGATTTTTTTAGAGTTTACAGGTGTTCAGAATGCACTGTGCTAAGTGCTTTACATGCAATTTCCAACTTAATCCCAACAATGATCCTGTGCTACAGGTACTGTTATTACCCTTTTTCCCAGAAAGGAACACGGAGGTTTTCAGAGATTAAATAATGTATCCAAGGGTGATAGATGATAAACAGCAGGCTGAAGATTCAAACCCAGGTATCTCTCACCCAATGCCTCCATCCTTTCCTTTGCTATGTGGTCCCTGTACTGGCGTGTGAGGTTGCTGAAAACCCATCAGCATGACCAGCATGGGGAGTTATATCCAATGAAAGATACCTATGTTTATTTCCTAGGTGAAATCTTTTCCTCCTCCCTTCACCCATAAACATAGAGCGGTCAGTGCCATTCAGTTGCCAGTGAAATTTTAAATAAAATCTTTCTGAAAACGTGCAGTAAGGTAAGAGATTTGAGTGTCACCACCGTCACCCACAGGGTGAGGAGCTGGTGCCCTCCTAGAAGAAGTAGGAATAACTTGAATCCATCTGCAAAGTAACATTTTTCTGGTAATCAGGGGATCTTCCCCCACTGGGTTCAAAGGCCTTCCCTCTTCTTTGTTGCGCAATTTCTAAAGCATTATGCAATACATAAAGAAACGACCAAGAACATATCATTGCCTTGGAAACTGCTATGGAATTTGACAGACTGTAGGTTGTTCGGAGCAAATGTTCTGTTGCTGCAGTCCGGGCAGTAGCAGTGACTGGCAAGGTGGCTGAGCGCTCATCTGTTGATCTTGATGTCAACCTAACTTGTCATCCCTGCCCTAAGGATGAGACAGGGAAGTTCATCTTGTTTTGCTTCCTTTAAATAAGGACATTTGAATTATTTCATTCCCAACTGACAATGATGAAATACAAAGATAAGGGCTAAAGACAAAACAATAGCTTTCTGGGGTAGTTATCCCTAGTTCACGGAGATGAGAATTTGCAACCTATGTTTTTAATAAATAAATTCTAACTGTATGACCTTGGGAGACCCTACTGCTTCTTTTAAACATAATTGTGACTCTTACGCTGCCTTTATAATGGCCAAAGTTAAGGGAAGAAAACCTTCTGAATTCAGAGAATGCCACTCACTGTGGTCCTTTCTAATGAATGTCTGGGACAACAAATAAAAGTCTGTATAAAATAAGAGGGAAAAAATTAAGGAATGAGGGTAGGGAGTCATTCCTCAGGAGCTATTTCCCAAGAAGTGAATGTGACTCTGCTAGTTGTACCATTTTATTTATTTGTTTGTTGGTGGAAACACTGAGAATAAAAATAAAAGTGATCCTTTTGTGATCCTGTTTGGCCGTGACAGATTCCTTCAGCATTGCCATAGTAACTGAAAGAAGTGCATTTATGAATAGACTTAGATTTCTAAGGCTTGAATTTCCTGCCAAGAAGAGAACACAGGGTGGAGAAAACAGAGGAAAGTCAAGGCAATGGGAAAGAAAACAGATTGAGGTGTTGATTTCCCAGCTCTGTCCTTTGGAGAGTGCAGGCACACACCAGGTGAGGCCGATCTCACCTTCTTGGGCCTCCTAAGATTTTTAGATCTTGAAATTAGTCCTCTTTCAGCAGAATAAATTTAGGCAATTTCTTCAGCTCCTTTTGATACCAGGAAGGGGAAAACAATACTCGAGATTATCAAAATTATCAAAATAATAAGAAGGAGAATCTCCTCAGATGTGGTTAGGTGAGGACGTGGAACAGAGATGGCAGGGCCAGGCGAGCAAAACACTTCATAAGTGAAATGACCTCGATTAAGGAAAAGTCCTACTGTTTATTTGCTAAGTGTTTTGAGAGATATTTCTCTAAATAATAATAATAAAACAAACAATGAAAGAGGGGTGATAAATCGTAATGGTTGTATTGGAGAGAACAGTGTGGTAGGGACCACATGGTAGAGAGCACAGGCCTAAGATGGACAGGTAGTTTCTGGCAAGAGGAATATGAGCTTATTGTTGCCAGATCTTCCTATTTTTCAAGAGAAGCTGGAAGTCAGTATTTTTACTTGAAATCTTCTGATATTTTTGTTATGCTCAAAGATTTTAAAATACAATTAGGCCAAACGAAATATGCCCAGAAATTACATTTAGCTCATAGATGAACAGTTCGTGACTCCCAGAGTCTGAGTCTAAACTCAGAATTGTGTCTCTAGAGCACAAGCCAGTGGTAACAAGGAAGTGGCCGGAGCTGAGAGAGATTCAGGAGATGGAGAGAGGCAGAGGGGATGATGTCTTACGAAGCCTGGTAGAACTAAGACCACGTTGAGAGGCAGACACCACCAATCTCCAGGGCTTGAGGTAGAAAATAGACACTTTGGGCTTCACATTTGAATATTCAATTTTTATTGAGTGTCTGCTTTATTTCAGAAAATGTACTAAACAGGAAACTGCCCTAAAATTTAAGGAACTTTAAATTAAAATCAGTGTTAATAAAGTGAACATTTATTCACCCACCTCCCAGTTTAAGAAATAGACCATTGTGAGGATTTTTGAGGCTCTTTGTAAGCCCTTCCCCTATTACATCCCTCTCTCCTACCCAGATGTAAGTCCTGAATTTTGTGAAAATAGCTCCCTTGCCTTTTTTTCTTTTAGTTTTTATAGTCTTATGTGGTTGTTTATATCTGTTTATATATTGTTACTTCTACTACAGTTGTTTATAGTGTAACATACTGTATACACTATATATTTATCTACTTTAGAGTATATATTCTATATTCTCTCCCAAGTATAGAGCATATATTCTAAAGTATATAGTATATATATATAATATATAATACACTAGTGTTATTAGTATATTTACATATAGTATGTTTGTTTATAGTTGCTGTTTATAAGTATTTCATTTTTCCCTTATTTGAATTCTACATAAATTAAATCATACTCTCTCTGTTTTTCTAGCTTGCTATTTTTTGTTGTTTGACAATATTTTTAAATTCATTCACACTGATGTTTGTAAGCTATCTTCACTATATTCTTATCACCATCTGTTTATTCCATTGTATTATGGAATGTGTGTATCCATTCTTCTGTTAGGAGTCATTTGGATGTTTCTATTTTTTGCTGTCATAAACTATGTTGTTATGAATGTTTTAATCCATGCTTCCTGTTTCAGTCATAGTTCTCCAGAGAAACAGAACCAATAGGATATATACAGAGACACACCTCATTGTACTGTGCTTTGCGTTATTGCACTTTGCAGATATTGCATTTTTTTACAAACTGAAGGATTGTGGCACCCCTGCCTTGAACAAGTCTGTTGGCACCATTTTCCAACAGCATTTGCTGGCTTCATGTTTCTGTGTCACATTTTGGTAATTTTCACAATATTTCAGACTTTTTCATTATTATTATATTTGTTACAGTGATCTGCAACCTTCGATGTTACTGCTGCTACGACCAGCTGAAGGCTCAGATGTTGGTTAGTACTTTTTAGCAATAAAGTATTTTTTAATTAAGGTATGTATACATATTTTTAGACATAATACTATTGCACACGTAACAGACTACAGTATAGTGTAAACATAACTTTTATATGCACTGGGAAACGAAAAATTTCATGTGACTTGCTTTTTTTGCAATACTTGCTTTATTGTGGCAATCTGGAACCAGAGAGAGAGAGAGAGAAGGGCAGAGACAGACAGACAGAGACAGAGAGAGACAGAGAGAGAGAGTAAAAGAAATTAGCTCATGCAATTACGGAGACTGACAAGTCCCAAGATCTGAAATCAGCAGGCTGGAGACTCAGGAGAGATGATGTGTAGTTCCAGTGTGAAGCTGGCAGGTGTTAAGGTGCAAGAAGGGCTGCCCATGTTCCAGTTCATGTCTGAAGGCAGGAAAAGACCAGTGTCTTAGCTCAAGTGGTCAGGCAGAAGGAGCTCCCTTCTACTCCTGGGAGGGCCAGCCTTTTTGTCCTATTCAGGCCTTCAACGGATTGAATGAGGCCCACCCACATTAGGGAGGGCAATCTGCTTTACTCAGTCTACCAATTCAAATATTAATCTCATCCAAGAACACCCTCACAGACACACCTAAACAATATTCGGCCAAATATCTGGGCACCCTGTGGCCCAGTCAATTCAACACATAAAATTAACCATCACACTTCCTGATCCACTTGTTCAAGAATTCCTCCAGGAAATATAGACAGGAATATAACTGAAGAAGCATTAAGTATGTGCATATTAAACTTGAATTTGTTTTTCAAAGTAGTTGTGCCAATGTACATTTCTATTTGAAATCTTGAAAAGAGTTGCCATCGCTCCACATGCTTGCCAACATTATCAGTCTTTTTGAAGATGTGGTGGATGTGAAATGGAATGTTACTGTGTTTTTGATATGCATAAACTAAATAGCCTACCAAGAAAGTAGGAAAACAGAAGCAGAATATGCCCAAAGAAACTAAAAAGAAGGAAATAATAAATACAGGAGCAGAAAACAGTATAGTATGTTTTTTAAAAAAAATACAGTAAAGAAGAGACAAAGCTAAAGGTTGAGTCTTTGTAAAATGTTCAAAAATATCTTCTAGCCAACATCATACCAGAGTCCCTGAGCAGCAGATAAGGGGAAAAAAAAAGTCTCAAATTGTCAAAGAAAATAACTGCTGTTATTCACATATGGTTTGATTGTCTACATAGAAAACCCCAAAGACTCCATGGCCAATTTATTAAAATCAGTAAGAGAGCTTAGCAAACTTTCTAGATGTAAAACTAACATATAAAAGTTAATTCTTTCTATAAATTATGTAAAAGTACCTAGAAAATGTAATAAAATAAGAAACAGAATGGTAAAAAAATGGTGTCATAAACGAATAAATCTAACAAAAAAGTTCAAGAGTTTTAAGTAGATAAAATTTAAACTTTATAAAGATACTAAAGAAGATGTAAATAATGTAGCGACACATCATGTTCTTGGAGAGTAAGGCTTAATATTCAATATATGGATTCCATATTATTCTAATCAAAATCCTAATGGTTCTTCATAAAACTTGGCAAAGTGTTTCATATATATATGTATATGAACAAAGGGTGTGGAATAGCCAAAACTCCTTTAAAATGACTTTCTCCACCAGAAATCAAAACTTACTGTTAACAGCATGGCTAGCACATGCTCTCCTCTGACTGTTCAGAATTTGAGTATCTCCTAGGTGTGTTTGGGCGCCAGCAATACTCAGGTCACAACTCCCCAGCATGTATTCTTTCCCTGGCCTCCCAGGACCTCACCCTATGAATGTGCCGTTTAATTTTCAGTCATTGACTCAAAGAGAACGCTGAGCATATTTCTGGAGCTCTTGTCTCCTTAGCTGCTCTCTAGTGCTCTGGCCATCAAATGCCAGCTGGTTTTCATCTACCTAAACGGCGATCTCTGTCTTGTGAACTCAGAGAGTCTACTGTGCTCTTCTTGGACTCCGTTTCTGTGCTGCCTTTGGAAGGTACCTCTAGATAAGGAGGCTTGGGAGGCTCACCTCGTTTGTATCCTTCCTCTGGAGGATCCAGTTGCTGCTGTCCAATGACTCAAAGCAGAGGTTGAAATATTTTGTCCTGTTTTTCGGTTGTTTATAGCAGGAGTTTTATTATGGTACCAGTTAGCCCATGATGGCTAGACTTTCATGACTTCTTTTGACACGACTCTAGAAATCTGAAGACTTCTTTGCTAGCTGGTGTGACAAGATGTCCCAGGTTAATCTGGTCCAAAATTTTGTCAGCAGATCTGGCATCAGTTCTTTTCTGTAAGGAGTCCTGGTTCCTTTATGGAAAACGGTATTTGAATCAAGATGAGAGGAATTCATTACTGCTGGGTTATTTTTTGTTTCTAGAACAAAAGCTCTTTCAGTTGCCAGGGCTAAGATCTATCTAGATCTGTATCTACATCTACAGCTAGATCTAGACACACAATGAATTCATGCTATTCTCTGTTGAATCCACTCCATCAGGTTTTTACCCTATTTATCTACCAACATTTATGTTATTACGATCACCAAAGTCCTTCCATTTTCTAAATCCCTTAGTCAGTCTTCAGTCTTTCATCATTTTCAGCATATCAGCAGCTTTTGACACAGTTGCTCCCTCCCTCTCCTTTTTGAAATACTTTATTCCCTTATCTTCTGCGACACATGGCTTTCTACTCAACATGTCCACTTGGATAGCCCAAAGGCCTCTCATATTTAACAAGTCCAAACACAGACTCTTGATTTTCCTTCTGAAATTTTCTTTTTACATAGTCTTCTTAATCTCACTAAATGCTAACTCCACCCTTCCAGTTTCACAGGTCAAAACCTTGGAACAAGTGTTGACTCTGCTCTTTATTCCAGACCCCAAATTCTGTACATCAAATCTAATTTCTTGGGCTCCATTTTCAAAATATATCTAGGGTCTGACCACCTCTCACCACTTCCATCACCACAGTCCTGGTATAAGGCACCATTATTTCTCAACTAGATTATTGCAATAATCTCCTAACTTGTCTCCCTGTTTCCACACTTAGCCCCTAGGCAAGAATAAGTCCATTAAAAATTAAGTCACTTCATTCCATAACACCACTGAAAACTCTTTAGCATCTTCACTTCTTTGCAGAGTAAATAACCAGCGTTATTAAAATGACTCACAAGAACTGCGTGTATCACTTCTCTGACTTTACCCTCTTTTACTCTCCCCTCACCCACTCTACTCCAGCACACTGTCCTCCTTGCTATTTCTTGAGCATGTTAAAGATGCTCCTATATTAGGAGTTTGTTACTTGCTATTCCCACCACCTTTTTGGGAAATTACTCTTTTCTCAGATATTTTCTCTCCTTTTTAGGTAATCCTCTGCATAGCATTTTTCACAATCTACGATTATATATATTTTACTTGTTTATTGGTTTATTATATATTCTTTGTCCCTAGAATCTAAGGCGGTCAAGGAGAATGCCTAGAATACTACAGGAATTTAAAACATATTTTGTTTAAAAAATGAATAAACAGATGTTTACTGAGCACCTACTATGTTTCAGGGACTGTGCTGCTGCTCACTAGCCCATGTATGTAACATATAACCCCTTCCTTCAATAGATAGGGGAAGCAAATGGTCAATTTCCTTTTAAAGCCCCTGACACTGGTCTTGCACTTCCATGCACTTAGGCTACTGTTATTCCCTCCCATTTCTTGAAGCTTTATGTGTGAGTACCTTTGATATATTATAGCCCTTTGACCTTTGAGAAAGCCATGCTCTAAAAATAGTCTAGAGGGCCAGCTCTGAGAAAACCAAACTGGGGATTGATACCACCTCTCTCTGTGGCTTTGGGCAAATTCAAGAACCTTTCTGCTTCTGTTTCCCCAGCTGTAAAATAGGATTAATAGTTCCTCTTGATGGGAGTCTTCTGAGGATTCTTTCATTCATGTAGTAATATTTATCAAAAATGGTCTAAGTGCTAAGTAGTATTATGCCTAATTAATTAGGTCCTCATCTCCCTGGTGTGGGTTATGGTGTCTGGCTGGTCATTAATAAAATATGCTGGAAGCTTTGCAGATTATCCTTTCAGAGCTCTCCTAATGGCTGCATAAGCAGAGCACGAATTGGGCATCCAAACTTGCAGTTAAATACATACAGCTGTTTGAGTTCTACCGCGCTCACATTTATTTAGTTCTCAGAAAATACAAAATTGGAAGGTGCTGTAAACACCAGTTAAGAAAGAGAAATACTACAAAGAATCCTAGGGTGGTTAGTAATAAAGCCAGGAAATAAAACTAAGGCTCGGGCTTCCCTGGTGGCACAGTGGTTGAGAGTCCGCCTGCCGATGCAGCGGACACGGGTTCTGTGTCCCGGTCTGGGAAGATCCCACATGCCGCAGAGCGGCTAGGCCCGTGAACCATGGCCTCTGAGCCTGCACGTCCGGAGCCTGTGCTCCGCAACGGGAGAGGCCACAGCAGTGAGAGGCCTGCGTACCGCAAAAAAAACCCCAAAAAACTAAGGCTCAATTCGGATTTGCCAGATAATACCCATGGGAATCCTAACACCTCCCCTGAAAATTTGAGTGGTAGTGAGATCGTAGTGAAATAATAAACAATATTATAACTAGTTGCCATGGATGCCATTATAGGAGAAATTATATAAGGATGTAGGATAAGACATCACTTAGGGATGATATTTATATTACTGTTTTGTCACATCACAGGAGAAGATATTTTTCAGAGACTATACCTGTAGTAAAACTGTTATCATTTGAGTTCCCCAGAAAGCAGAGTCTCTGTGCTCTTATTTTATTTTATTATTTTTGCGTTATGCGGGCCTCTCACTGTTGTGGCCTCTCCTGTTGCGGAGCACAGGCTCCGGACGCGCAGGCTCAGCGGCCATGGCTCACGGGCCCAGCCGCTCCGCGGCATGTGGGATCTTCCCGGACCGGGACACGAACCCGTGTTCCCTGCATCGGCAGGCGGACCCTCAACCACTGTGCCACGAGGGAAGACCTTTGTGCTCTTATTTTAAAATCCAGTGCAATCCCAAAGAGCAGGAGTGAGGCATAAGCAAAGTGAAGAACAGAAGGAAGGAAAAGCAACACGATGGTATGTTACTGAATTGGCTGTTGCTACCTGCAATTGATTGCTCAGTGCATGGGACCATGCCCCTCCAGACCCTCTCAGGAAAACATAGCAAGGTTGTGAGGTTTCTGTACTTAGACCACATATCCATTCAAACGTTCCCACATCCATGAGCCTTCTAATCCTTTCTTCCCTGCTGTGCCAAGGAAGATCTGGTGTCTTCATTTGCTGTTGGCCATCATTACATACAAGTTTCAAGGAGCCATCCCGATAAGCTATTAGGGCTGGTTCCAGGAATCCTTGACACGATATTGAATCCTAAATGCCTCCTGTCAATAAAATCTCCCTATCCGGGCTTATACTCCACCCCTTCCAATCCTCCTTTTCTCCCCCTGAATCAGAACATACTATCTTAGAGTTAGGAGGATGGACTAAATAGATTGTTTAATACAATCTCCTACCTAATGGAAGAATTCTCCCTGAAACACTGTTCAGTGGCTGTCACTGAGCCTCTGTCTGCACGTCCATGCACCTAGTCTATTGTTATTTCCACACATCATACTACTTAGTACTTACCGTTTTCACATGTCTGAAACTTTTTAGAATTCTATCCGCCCTTAGCTTCTGTGACACCTAATTTTTTTCTCCAGTATTTATGGCTACTTCTTATTAAGTATCCTTTGCCAGTTCCTCTTCATCAACTTGTCCCTTAAATGACTGTATTTCCCAAGCTCCAACTTTGGTCATCTGATTTTTTCCTTCAATAACTAAGTGCTGTGTGTCCTCGTATAAACCTCTGTCTTCAACTACCAGCTCCCAGTTCTGCGTCTCTAACCCAGAGCACTCTGAGCGCTCCAGCTCTGTAATTTCAATTCTCTGCTGCTCATCTTTACTTGGATGTCACATAGGCCCCTCAAATGGAACATATCCCGAACAGAACCCATATTTTTTTTCCTTCCAAATCCCTTCTTTCTGCTGTTCTCATATCTTGGTGAATGGGATTCTTAGGCAACCGTCTACCCAAACCAAAGGTCTAGGAACAAAAACTGGATGCTTTTCTTCTCTCACCAATGTAAACTTCCAAGGGATTCTAAATCCTAAAAAAAAAAATTTGTACTCAGGTTAGGTTTCACAAACAGATTTTTAAAAAAAATAAATTTATTTATTTATTTTTGGCTGTGTTGGGTCTTTGTTTCTGTGCGAGGGCTTTCTCTAGTTGCTGCGAGCGGGGGCCACTCTTCATCGCGGTGCACGGGCCTCTCACTGTCACGGCCTCTCTTGTTGCGGACCACAGGCTCCAGACACGCAGGCTCAGTAGTTGTGGCTCACGGGCCTGGTTGCTCCGCGGCATGTGGGATCTTCCCAGACCATGGCTCGAAGCCATGTCCCCTGTATTGGCAGGCAGACTCTCAACCACTGCACCACCAGGGAAGCCCCCACAAACAGATTTTTACGAGTAAATTCATTATGCCTCAAAAACTAATTTTTAAGTCAATGCCCAACATGTAGTTCTCTCTAGCCACTGATTTTCTGTCTTATCATCACTCCCATATTGCTCTATACTTTCTTAAACTAACCCAGACCTGCACTTCTCCCCTATCCTCTAAACCCTCCTACTCTACCGTCTGGGACTAAGCGCCATAAGGAAAAAATTTCAAGACATCACTAAGCTCTTCTGAAAGTATTCCCCACACTTCCTTTGACATATCTGAAATCTACCTCTTAATAAAGAATACAACTTTCCCTGCAATTCTGCACCTACCCTGCAATGTTTCCTTGTCATCTACATACCTCAGGGTTACGATGTTTCACCATATCCTTGGTTCTTAGCATTAAACTTCGTACATAGTTGAAATTCAATAAATGTTTTGATTGAATAGACCCATCCCCTTCACCTGTCCCCACTGCTGCTGCCTTAATTCAGGTGTGCGTCAGCTATAACTTAGGTGACTGCAAGTACGGTTGATCCTCATTATTTGTGGGTTCTATATTTGAAAATTATCCTACTTGCCAAAATTTGTTTATAACCCTTAAAATCAATATTTGCAGGCTTTCACAGTCATTCCTGGACATACTCAGACTGTGAAACATTCGAGTCTCTCAGTGAGCAGTGAGCATTTTCCCATCTGAGACTGAACAAGGCAGCGCTCTGCTTTTTTGTTGCAGCTCTCAGGCTGTAAACGAGTATACTTTTGGCGGTCTATTCAGTGCCACATGTTTTGCATTTTCGTGCCTTTTTTCTTCGGTGATTCTGCTGTTTAAAATGACCACCGAGCACAGTGCTGAAGTGCTGTCTAGTATTCCCAAGCGCAAGAAGGCTGTGACGTTAGAATAAGCACTATTCGGGCACGAATAACAGTGCTGTTAGCCATAACTTCAATGTTAATCAATCAACAGTGGGGTACATCCAAAAAAGGAAGATGGAATTTGTTGATCTATACATGAGGCGCTCCAGAAAGTGCTACAGTACCATCATAGTACGTGATGAAGCTATGGAAATGGTGGAAAAGTGGATACATTTGTGGATTCATGAGATGATGACCGATTAAAAATAACATGGCGGACAGCAATGTTGTGAGGCTGAAAGCCAAAGAATAATGGTCATATTAACCAGGGTCAGGAAGATGTTACACCCTTCTCAGCTAGAAATGCTGCATATAATTTTTTTTTCTTGTGATGTGATTTTTTTTAAATTGAAGTATAGTAGATTTACAATATCATGTTAGTTTCAGGTAGCACAGTGATTCAGTTATACATATATATATGTATTTAAGTATTTTTAAGATATGTATTACATAAGGTATATCTAAACATAAATACACATAAAGCCAGATTATATGTTGATTGGTTGGTGAAAATGTTGTGACCAGAGGCTTACAAGGAACCCAACCCTGTCCTTTCCCCTGAGGCAATGACTCAGTGTTCGTTAGTCCAGTGTTTGCAACAGCTTTCTAGAGCAAAACTACTGCAAACAATGAGAACCAGTCCTAATGCCTCCAGCCTGCCCCTCTGTTGCTTAAGGGATCTTTCTAAAACGAAAATCTAATGATGTCATTGCCTAGTTTTAATGCTTCAAGGCTCACATAGCTTTCAGGATAAAGTTCAAATTCCTTAGTTTAGAATACAACTCAGGCCTCATTTCCTATCAAAGCTGCCACACACGTGTCCTTTCTTCCAATTATCAGAGCGTCTTGAGTTTTCACCAATTCTTTTATGCTCTTTTGATTTTCCCATACATTTACACATGCGGTTTCCTCTGCTCCAAAGGCCCTTCCTGCCTCCCCTTACTTGAGCTAGTTAATGCCTATTCATCTCTCTAATCTTATCTCAAGTGCACTTTTCTCTGGGCCTTCACTGACCCCACAGCCTGATCCAGATGCCCTTTCTCTCTGCCCCCAGGAATACCTCTAATATAGCCCGTACTGTGAGGCTTGATTTTCCTTATTCTGTCTCTCTCACTAGGCTAAAAAGTCTTTCAGAGCAGGAATCATGTCTTTTTAAATTTTTTCTTCTTAGTACCAAGGACAGTGCCTGACATATTTAGCATACAGCAAAACTGAATATATATGAATTAATTCAGAATGAATATGTGAATGATTAGCTTTGAAATCTACTCCCTTCAAATATTTGAGGAATTTGCAGGCTGAACACTTTAAGTTCACATACCTCTTTCTCAATAAACATGTGCTCCAGAACTTTTTCCCTGGCTTCTCTCCAAGACCCATCCTGGGTCACATCCGTCGGTTCAAAAGTTCATTTTAAACCATGGTACGCCTGGAACACTGTGAGCCATATACGAGGTACGGTATGAAGTGTATCGAGTACAATGGTCTTTTATTTCCTTTGATTAGTGTACTTTAAGTAAAAATGAATAAATAAATGAATGAGTACTAATGCAGCCTTAAGATTTCTTCCTCCTCCCACATCTTTTTGTCCCATATCATTCTGCTGACTCCAATTGACGCTACTATTAATTAAAATCCCTATGTATTTTTCATACATATTGCCGGTAAACCAAATATCAGTACATGCTTAGAAGATTATATTTTTAAATTCTGAATGCACGCTATATCATTTAATCCTTAGTTAATTTTACCCAGTAGGTTTTGGTCCATCGTTACACTTTGTACATACTATTAAATATAAACCCTTTTACATAAAGCATTAGTTATCCTTCTCAATTTCATGAGATATGTTTTGACCCAAGTCATTGACAGTAATATTAAAAAGGCACAAGGACCTTGACCTTGACCTTGGTTTTATATCTGAAATTTACCAAAATGCTTTTAGTACAATTATTTACTTATTTGGAAATCCTCCTAGCCATATTATCAACTGACCCAAATGTATACATACAGTTCATAAAGGAGGCTGTGCAGTACAGTTGAAGAGTATAGGTGTAGAGCAGCCCTGCATTCAAATCCCATCTCTACACTTACTAGCTGACAACTCTGGCAAATTACTTAACCTCTGTCAGTGTCACTTTCCTCACCTTAATCAGAGAAATTGCACCCACGCATGGCTTTTGTAAGCATTAGAGATAATGAACATGATATGCCTACCGCAGTGGGTGGCTTATAGTTCATAAATGGCTAAAACGAGAGAATTGTTAGACGCCCTCCTGAAATCTAGATATCTACGGCATCACGTTGAACTTCAGTTGGTAAGCACGCCAGAAAAAACCTAAATGAGTTTAGCATTCAACCTATGTGATCCTAATAGAAACCTGCCTCCTGATCAGTTTTTGCTGCTTCAAGTAGTGCAGAGAGCCCTTTTAGCACAAAAATTGTAGAATAAGATCATATACTGCTCTGGTCCAATTGATTATTGTTTTTTATTCCCCTCCCACCCACCCAAAATAGTCAGAGGAAAATGTGCACTTCGCCTCACATTATCAGCGCGTGATAATGACCAGGGGTGATACACATGCACTAATCTATATTTCTGAATTACTGATAAATGCTTGCATCCATTCTGTTTTCAGTCTGACATTAGCATACTTTTGCTAATTTTAACATTTCCTGCTAGCACTCCTCCAGAGTCTTTTACCTTTCTATCACTCAAGTTGGCTGCTTGCTTTGCGGTTCTTTTTTTTCATCTCATCCCAATTTCACCTCTGGCAAACAGATACATACAACATAAGGGCAAGTACCAATTTGATCTTGCTGTTGCTTTACTTTGCTTCTTTAGATCATTATTAATTCCACTCCCTTCCCTCATCTTGTTCCTAACAAGATCCAAGAGGCATCTTGGTGTGGTCTTAGCAAACCCATACCACTTCGCAAAGATTGCGATATTCTTCCCTATGTCCTTTCAAAATCGCTTTTAAACTGCTCTCTAACACTTTTCCAGGGATTATTGATGATCTCAGCTTTCGATTGTGTTTCTAATATACCATTTTCCACTTGTATAAAATCAGGACGTTTACCTATTTCCAGTCTTCTGCCTTCATAAGTCTTTTCTGTAAATACTCGACGGCCTCTGCTGACAGTATTTCTGAGATCACACCTGTAAATTCCCTCAGTTCCCTGGGAATAATTTCCCTGAATCTGGGGACTTGAATTTATTCAAAACAGCTAGGCGCTCTCTCATCATCTCTTCACCTAATTTGAGCATTATTTTCCTCTTAACCATGTTTGTTCCACTCTTTTCAGTTTGAAGATCATTTTCCTTGATAGAGAAAATAGAAGCAAATTAGGAGATGAGTAGTTTTTTCTTGCTGTAATCTGTTAGCATAATAAGATGAAAATCAAACAACGAGCCTGTTTTTACCTTATTCCTTTTTTACTCTAAGATAGACTTTAAAGTTTTTTTCCCCTGGTCTTTGGCTGTTTTACACTCAAACTTATTCTGAAGCTTGATTTTCCTGATGCAATTCTCTGCCTTTATTTTTCTGTTTTGTTTTCATTTTTGCTTATGTGCCTTTCTCTCAAACTTTTTAACATGTTTACATGGTTTTACACATGAACCCAACAAAACTCCCCAAGCAGCCTAAGTAGTTGTGTTTAATTTCAACCTCCTTTTGGTCATGTTTATATAATTAAAAATTAATTTTGAGATTTTTATATTTGAGTGTGTCCCCATCATGACCAGTTTGAGCCACTGAAGCAGATTGATCTGTGGTGGAGCCCCCATTCTGAGCGTAAGCTGCCACTAGAACGAGTCTCGTAAGCCAGGGTGGCAAGCCGGCTGGAAGTCTATTTTGCGTGACACTGAGGAGCTTTGCATGTCAGCTTGGCCCAGTAAAAACCCTCTGATGAAACAGGCTCTGCTCAGAAAAAAAAGAAGAGTGATTCTGAGTATAATGTATGGTGGTGACTGTCATTTGAATTCATTCCTGTCCTTGTCTAATTCTCAGGGAGAGACAGAGCTCTTAGCTGGGGCTATCAGATATATAGATAAACTTAGCTCACACTCCCAATTTCATGACATGAGAAAATCCAAATCCCTTTTTTTTAATGTCTGTAAATTCCTAGAATTGGGTCATTTTCTGAATACTCCAAGAAGTGTGTGTGTGTGTGTGCGCGTGCGCGTGTGTGTGCGTGTGTGTGTGTGTGTGTGTGTGTTGGGGGAGAAGTTGCAGAGCCTGAAATCTTCTGCAAGAAGCTTAGGAGCCAGATCCAGAGAAATGTGAGTTATCATCATTAACATGATACCTTTGAATTCACAGAGTCGTGAATCTGGGGCAGGAGGGAGTTTTGTTTCTTTCTTTAACCTTTTTGAAAGTCTTCAAGGATAAAGACTCCACACACACGCAACCACAGACAAACACACAGCACACACGCACACACACACACACCCCTGGTGAATAGGTAAATACAGCACACAGTAGGTCCTTGCTAAATATTTCTGATAATGAAACCATTCAAATGGAGGGCATGAATATAAATACATCCAGCACTACTTTATTTGGTTGTTATGAATTCTGAAATGACATAATTCCTTTAACTCTTTTTTCCCAAATTCCCTGTGATGCCCACCTGACCAAGTAGCCCTCCCTTATATTCAGAATTAATTTCAGAGATGAAGCTCCCTCTGTCCCCACCTCCTCTTTCTGTGAAATGGCAGTTAGCAGGCAAGCCAAGAAATGATCAGACATTCCACTTTTAGCAGAATGATTTTGCTAGCAGCTCCCTCGATAATTGAAGTCTCTCAATACCACTACATTTGATCTCCTTGTCAGTTATGCCATGTGGGTTAGAATTATATTCAGAATTACATAAATGAATATAACATACTAGAATTAGAAAGATTTTTATTTGTCCCTGTTTTTCTTTTTAACCCTATTATGTTCAAAACATCTTCACATCATCATTTTTGTATGTTACCCTATAAAATATTACAAGGGAAATGTCCAGTTCTTTACCCTGTACACTTCTGCCTTATCCTTCACCAAGGAGTAAACTTCATATAGGAAGAAGTGCATTATTATCTTCAAGGGCTTTAATTGGTCTTCCCAATTTACCCATGTCCAAAGATACGTGTAAATTAAATGTTGTCCTTCACCACAATCCCTCATTGCCCTTCTGACAAACTTTAAGACCCATCAGAACCTAAGTGGCAAAATGTCTTTGGCAAAGTCTTCCTTGTACTTCCTTTGAACTAGTTCTCAACATTGCACATATTTCTGTTACAAGACCTTTCACACTACTTCCTGATACCTTTATGTTAGGCAAAAAAATAGCATGTAAATAATTCCAACATTTTTCTCCTGGCTGCTAAAGAGATTACTGGCCCGGGCTTCCCTGGTGGCGCAGTGGTTGAGAGTCCGCCTGCTGATGCAGGGGACACGGGTTCGTGCCCCGGTCCGGGAGGATCCCTCAGGCCGCGGAGCGGCTGGGCCCGTGAGCCATGGCCGCTGAGCCTGCGCGTCCGGAGCCTGTGCTCCGCAACGGGAGAGGCCACAACAGTGAGAGGCCGGCATACCGCAAAAAAAAAAAAAGAAAGAGATTGCTGGCCCAGCTAGATCTGTTTCTTCCCTTACTCCTAAGATTTTCTCCGGCAGACTTAAAGCAGAATCAGGAGATAAGGATGTCTTGAAGCAAAATTTCATGGGGATTATGCAGCTGGGGGAGGGGGAGAAAGAAATATTCCATGAGTTTGGAAGAAAGGCAGGAATAGCTGCAGTGAGAGTAAAATGGGTGAGAATGGGGTTTTTAAAAACAAAGGTTGTACTTCATTTTTTAGAGTTTGAGATACATAAGTTGACCCTCTTCAAAAACACTTTTTTGGTTGTTTGACTATGCTTCTGTAATTGCTCTGAGATTGGACCACAAGAGATCCTGGTTTCCGCAGGGTTACATTTTGTTTATTGGTCTCTGTGATCTCTTCTGTAAGCTCCTTGCGGGAGGGACTACGCTATTAATTTCTACGTTCCCAGTTCTTAGACCATAACATGTATTTAATAAATATCTGTTGAACTGAAAACTAGAAATGTTTCATTTCACAAATGAGGAAGTCAGGAGGTTCCCCCAAATCTGTACAGCTGTGCCCTCTAGCAAGCTTGAAGTGCTTGAACCTTTAATGTCATCAACACTTAATTAAAATTTTTCTTTAACTAATGCTAACTAATGTTGCTGCTAATTTTAGTGGAAAATAAATCAGGGGCTCTTCTAATATGATTCAACCCTGTGCCACAATGAACAATTACAATAGGAGATTTAGGGAGACACATATAGGACCTTCTGATGCTAGGGCCAGTTAAATAAAATTGTTAAATACATCTGCCCTATGGCATACTGCTCCCTCCATCTGAGAAGTAGTTCTGTTATATAAATGACCTTTCTAGTCAGTTCAGTACAGATCCTGTGCTCTAAAAAATTTAGGGTGCTCTTCTCGCCAGAAATATAATTCAAAGATTTCTTAAAGTATTAAGGTGAAAAACAAAAGGAATAATAACAAAATTCTGATTTTTCCTGTGATGCATGTTTGAATTTTTAAAAACTATAAGGTATAAAAAACTTCCACAAACTTATTTTCTTATCTGTTTGAGCCAGCTCTGTTAGTGCCCTCTCCCTATTGAAACATGTGATTTTTTTTTTTTAAGAACTAAAGTTGACAAAATTTGCATCATGAAATTAAATTTCTACCATCCTCTTATTGATGGTGAAAGTATGTAGTGATGAGAAACATATGCATTCGAGCTTCAGGGACTTAAACACTCTTTTAGGCTAGGAATTTGAAATCTAGACAGCCCAAGACAGGATTTTGTCAAATGACATCAAGTCTGTTTTCAGAAAAATAATCTAGACTTTTAGACACCTATTCTAGCATTCCTTCAACCACACCCAATATTTCAATACAAGCCTACATTTCCAGAGCAAAAGTGTAATAAGAGCTTTTCTATGCCTTCTTTGATGTTTTACCTTATACACAGTGAGTGGAGAAAATATTAATCATTCTAGTATTCACTGAATCTCTACTATGCATTAAGATTTGTATGATGTGTCATGATAAATGCAAAAAAAGAAAAAAAAGGAAAGAAAGAAAGAAAAGAAAAAAAAAAAAGAAATAAAGCACTATTCCCGCCAACCCTGAATTTATTGCATTGTTGCTATTGATTATAGAAAAACTATTGCTTAGATAGCTAGTGGGAAGCAGCCGCATAGCACAGGGAGATCAGCTCAATGCTTTGTGACCACCTAGAGGGGTGGGGTAGGGAGGGTGGGAGGGAAGGAGATGCAAGAGGGAAGAGATATGGGGACATATGTATATGTATAACTGATTCACTTTGTTATAAAGCAGAAACTGACATACCATTGTAAAGCAATTATACTCTAATAAAGATGTTTAAAAAAAAACTATTGCTGTTTAGAGGCTAGAAATAATAATTATGCTAATGATCTTTAATTATAATAATCATAATGCAATCTCTCATCTGTTTCCAGTTAGTTTTCAGTGAGAGCTGTTCCACATGTAGATATATTTTTGATGTACTCATGGGGGGAGGTGAGCTCCATGTCTTCTTACTCTGTCATCTTGTACAGGAGCCCTGTTTTCATAATTGTTTGTTCCTTGGCTGCACTAGTGAGGCTTCTGCAAGAGTCCAGGATGGTTTTTTCTGCCTTTTTCAGCAGGGAGGGTGGTCAGTGGGCCTGGGTACCCACGCTTAGAGAAATGGGGGGGCATCACTTGACCTTGAATGTGCGTCTCAGACAGGTATAGCAATTTAGAGTTTACAAAAACACAATCTCAGTTATCCTCATAACCCTATGTAAATTGCTATTTCTTTCATTTTAGTGGTGAGGAAACAGATTCAGATTGTCTCAGTGGCAGAATCTTTGAGCGACAAACAGAAACAGACTAATCATTTCTTATTTGTACAGTAACGTCAACATGAGGGCAATTGTTTAAAAATGAGAATCCTTGTAGTAAATTAAACAAGGACAATCTTACAGTAACTTAACACTGAAAGATTGTAATGTACAAGAAGGTTGAATGTCAGCAAATATACAATATTAAAATGATAGAGTGGTCAACCAAAAGAGGAAAATCTCACTTTATTTTTTTTTTAATTTTATTGTAGTGATGGCATACAATAAATTGTGCCTATTTAAAGTGATGACAGATGTTAACTAGACTTATTATTGGTGATCATTTCACAATGTATACAAATATGGAACCATTGTGTTATACATATGAAATTAATATTTTGTTATATGTCAATTATACTTCAATTAAAAAAATGTGTATGATTTGATAAGTTTTGACGTATATATGTGTGTGTGTGTGTGTATATATATATATATATATATATATATATATATGCCCATGAAACCATCACCACAATCAAAATAATAAACATACCCATCATCCCCAAAAGTTTCCTCCTGCCCCTGTGTAGTCTTTTCCTTCTGCCCCTTCCCTCCCCATCCCCCTTTTCCCAGGCAACAACGGATCTGTGTTCTGTCACTATAGATTAGTTTGCCTTTTCTATAATTTCATATAAACACAACCAAAAACTGTGTATTTTTCCCCCTCTGGCTCATTTTACTCATGATATTGAGAGTTATCCCTGTTACAGCATATATCAGTGGTTTATTCCTTTTAATTGCTGAGATGTAATTTCATAGGATCGGCATAACACAGTTTGTTTATCCATTCACCAGTTGACGAACTTTTTTGCATTGTTTCCAGGTTTCACATGATACAAAAAAGCTGTTATGAATAATTTTGTCCAATTCCTTGTGTGGACATATGCTTTTATTTCTCTTGGGTAAATATCTGGGGACAGAATGGCTGGATTAACTTTTTAGACACTGCCAAACTGTTTCCCAAAGGGCTTGTACCATTTTACATTTCCACCAGCATTACATGAGAGTAATAATTCCTCCGTATTCTCACCAACACTTGGTATGGTCAGACTTTTTAATTTTAGCCATTGTAATAGATATATAATAGTATCTCATTGTGATTTTAATTTGTGTTTCTCTGAGAACTAATGATATGAGAATCTTTTCTTCTACTTATTTGCCATCTGTATATCTTCTTGGGTAAAGTGTGTGTTTAAAACTTTTGTCTATTTTTATTGTTTTTTGTTGTTTTCTTATTATTGATATATCAATTCTTTACATATTCTGGATACAAGTTTTTTTTTAATCAGATATATAATTTGAAAATATTTTCTCCCAGTCCCTGCTTGTTTTTTTATTTTATTAAGAATATCTCTCAAAGAGCAGAAGTTTTAAATTTTGATGTAGTCCAATTTATCAATTTTTTTTTCTTTATGGATTGTGCTTTTGGTGTCATAGCCAAGAAACATTTACCTAATCCAAGGTCACAAAGGTTTTCCCCTATGTTCTTTTCTGGCTCTTTTATAGTTTTAGATTTTGCACTTATATCTATAATCCACTCTGAGTTAATTTTGGTATATTGTGCAGAAAGTCTCACTTTAATATCAGATAAATTTTCTGATTTAACTGTGGCATGGCCTGTCAAGAAGAGTAGTGGGAATTGCTCTGTTGGAGTCATTTTCAATACAATTGGGAAAAAAATTAAGGGATTGACTAAGTAAACAACTCTGCATGTGCAAAAGATGATACCAACTGGGTGTGCTTTCTATCATGCCATTTGCCTATTTTCTGATTCTTTGTCTGCTTTTCTGAAACAATTGTCATCGTATCAAGGAAGCTAAAATCCCTTAAATTCACAAGTTGATGAATTTCACATAATGTAAGGTTACTGGATAATATTTTCATGCAATTTCCAACTGGTACTCATTTTATCCCCTTGAAAATACGAGAAGCACAGGTTTCTCCCCAATCCACTAAAAGTTCATATATCTCCTTTGAGTAGCTTATTCCTTCTATTTGACACTCTAATTGATGTCTGGGGTGATATTTTAGAGTTTTCTTTGAATTCATTTACTCAATTTTTCAGCAAGAAGATTCTCCTGAGTACTAGCCTTTATACTGGGTTTTAGCTGGAAGATAGTATCTTTTGAAAAAAACGATAACTTACTGTCATATCCATTGTTCCCCATAGATTTCTTCTTTGTAGTTTAATCTTTATAATTAAACATTTAACTAGGTGAAAGATAGGCTACCAGAGTTCTTTTTAGAATAATGACTAATGTCGTCTTATTCAAAATTGGGGTCATGACCCCTAGGAAATCTTAGAGAGGTTTATGGGAAATATGGAAATTTCCAAAATTATCTCAGAATCCTGAGTTTTGTAGGGCATTTAGCTAGCTTGCATGTAACCACCAGGGTTATGTGTACTTAAGGAAAAATGGCCTCTTCCATCTCTAGAGTCTCTCCCTGCCTTTTGTCATTCTCTGCCTTGAACACACCTTAAGATGCAGATACGGGTCTTAGAATTGAGACAGTCAGTCTTATCTTGACTAATATTTATACCTGCAAAATAAATTGTTTGATTTTTGTGCAAGAAAGATGCCATGAAATGAAACATGGATTAGAGGAAACTATAGAGGAGGAAAACTTTAAATTCTTTTGTATAAAAATGATCTATGTACATCCAGGATTAGCAAACTAGCATCAAGCAATTACTTGCTTAGTCAAATTAATTTGCCCAATGAAACTTTATTTAATTTTGGTAGAGGTTTCGCTGATAAGCACAGTGGTCCCCTGTCCATTATCTTCCTGCTCTTCCCTCACTCAAAGGAAAGTATAAAGGCAAAAAGTACATCTTAGCTGCTATTTCTTTACAACTTCTTCAAGGAGGCCAATAGATACTTTTGGCAAAGGCTGCCAGAAGCTACGCAGTATCTATCCTCCCTTTCTTTCTTAGTAACAGAAACTCAAGTTTTTCAGGAGGACAATGTATCCAGCCAGAAAATTACATTTTCCAACCTCTTTCTAGCTAAGGTACACCTATGTGATTAACTTCTGGTCAGTGAGGCATAAGCATAATTGTTTTGTAGGATTTCTGAGCGAGGAGCTTAGAAATTATTTGCCTCTCCTTTATTTTTTTGCGAGAGAGCAATAAACTAATTTGATAAATTGCTACTGTTTGGGGTTTTCTGTTATGTGCCCCTGAACCTAATGCTAACTGATACAATATGCACTAATGATTACAAGCAAATTCTAAAGGTGGTTGTAAAGGAGCAAAATCAGTATCTCAGCATGTCCTGGGGTATCCCTGACCACCCTCCTCAATCTAAAGCTTTTGTCTAAACCTAATTTGAACCTTTCAGTCTGTTTCTAGAGTCAACCAGGAGAGGAAGTATTGTTCTAAGTAGTGTCTTATTACAGAAACCAAGTTTATCACATTTTCCTTTACAAAATTAGTGCGTGCTCATTATGGACAATGTAAGAAACTCAGAAATATAGTAAGAAATGGAAATGTAGAAAATAATCCATATTCTAACTAGCTAAAAATAACTACAGTTAATACTTTGATATACTTACCTAGGGTTTTTTTCTCTGCTGAGTTTCTGTAACATATAAGTATGTTGCATATATGATTTCATATTCTGCCTTTTTCCTCTTAAAGGATGCTAAAAACATTTTGATGGTCACATATTTTATTGAGTGGGTATAACATTTTCTACCTAATCATTCACACGCTGTTGGATATTTTGGGTTTTAACTGATGCTATGATGCAGCAATAGGAAGGATTATGTGAATAACCCTATTGAAATTGTGCGCCCACAGCTTGGTTCCATACCTGTGTACATTTAGAAAGTACAATCCTAATGGGGAAAAAATAATTGGAAAGATATTCCACTCTTGATCATGTCTCTTAAAGCCGTGCTTCTCAAGCTTACACACTCATAGGCTTGTTGAGATGCTGGTTGCTCCCCCTACCCACAAGATTCCGATTCAGTAGATGTGGTTTGGGACCTGAGAATTTGCACTTCTAACACATGCCCAGTTGATGACGATGCTTTTAGAGTCATAGTCTTGAAAGGCATTAGAAAGAGGTCAATGAAGCATATATTTTCTTATCCCTCTTCTCCCCAATTCTCAATCCCTAAATTTGCCAGTCTTTCTTTGCTAGTATCTTCCCCAAAACTTCTAGGTTCCCCAAACTTTCCTTTATCTGTAAGTCATATGGCTTTTACTCTCTGACAGTCTATCTCTTCTTCTCCACTTTCCTGCCAACTTCCAGTTCCTGGCTTCTCTTACTTGCTCAGATTTTGTATAACATTAGCAGAGTCTGGCCAAGATAGACCCATCTCAGAGGTTGGGGCAGGGACTGAGCTGAAAATGATAGAAGTGTCTTTATACAGGGGGAAATCTAAGAACCCTCCAATATTAAGAAAATTAATTCCATCACGAGCAATAAAGATTATTTTATTAGAATAAATTCCCAGGAGCAGAATTCCTGGGTCAAGAGATGAGAGCTGCTTAAATCTTGATCTAGATCGAGAGGTCAAGAGTACAGATGCCAAAGTCTGACACACATGAATTTAAATCTCACTTCTGCTGGTTGTGCGATTTGGGGAAGATCAATTAACCCTACCAAGTCTCAGTTTCCTCATGTGTAAAGTATAAAAATTATAGCATTTACTAATAGGGTGGTTTTGAGGATTATATGTGACAATGAAAGTAATGCTTAGCAAATTCCCTGGAATTTAGTAAGAGCTCTGTTGATGTTATTATTGCTCTTGCCGTTGTTATTATTGTTGCTAAATTACTTCTGGAGGGTTTTCCAGATCCATACTCCTATGAATAATGTAGCAGAGTAGTAACTTGGTAGTTATTAGGGTCTAACTACACCAAACAGTCTTCGTGGCTATGTTGGGGATGAAAAGAAGGAGTTCTTCCTAATTAATTTAAAAAGTCTGCTTACTAGAATTTGAAGGAACAGTGGAACTAATGATTCACAATATAAGAAACTTACTGAAATTAATTCATGTTCATACAACATGAAGCTGAATTGGATGGATAATTTCCTACCCACTATAATATCTTTTAAATAATTTTTTTACCATTCTTCTGGTCAGAAAGTTCCTCATAGTTTTTAGCCATAGTTAAGACCCGAGTATAAATGGACCCTTTGTGGTTACAAGAATGTGAAGCACAGCATGGCATGCTTTCTGTTTTTCTCAACCAAATATCTCTGATTTTTGATTCTGTTATTCTTTCCTTATAGCTTTTGTTTTTCAACTCTTCACTCATTGTTGTTGATTAAAATTATCAAACTGGGAGTTTTAGTTTCAGATTTTCTGTTGCTCTTATGTGATGCTCAGAAAGTAAGTCAAATTCCTAGTGCCTCAGTTTACATTTGTCAAATACGCACATAATAGGAACTACGTAATACACTTGAATCTTTCGATCCATAAAAATAAATTTGCAAAGTCTTGGTGCAATGCACCATAAACTGCAAAACATATTCGATCTTCTACTTATTATCGGTGAAGTCAGAAAAGCTTCAAAATCACAGTCATTTGTTTCAGGAATGGCAAGTACGGCTTCTATTGTGTACATTAAAGTCTATTATTCAAGAGAAACATAAAGTAAATCTTGTGTGAGCTGAGTCGATTTTTGTCTTACCACGCAAAAAAGGCAGCAGATAAAGAAGATGACCTTTGTTAAAAGGAAAAAAATCTTCAGTACCTGGTGTTCACTGCCAGTGGGTGTTCTGGTGTTGGCTCTTAAAAGAAGCAGGAATCCTATTGTCATTCCTTCTAGCTTTAATGATAAAATTTACTTTCAAGTTTGTGTTTAGTCTCAGGCTATAAAAGTTCAGTACCTCCCCAGCACTTGATTCTGGGTCATTTCTTGGGGACCCTCACCACACTCTGAGACAAAATAAGCAGCTCCACGTAAAAAAGCTCCAAGTTTCAGCACTGAGTGCTGAAACTGGTACAAGAGCAAGGCTGTTAACAGCAATCAAATTGATTTTGAACTTCAGGAGATTTGCCTTCTCCCTGACTCTCAAGGCTTGGCTCTGACTTAGATTAAATCTCTTTCTATTTAAATAGACAAGAGCTGTACTGGAGGAGAGGAGGAGAAAGAGAAATAAATTATAAATTATGAAAGCACAAATATATATGCAAAAGCAATCAGGGGCTTTGACAGAAGAGTACAATTTATAACCCACCCCTAGATATCCAGTCTGTATTATTGTTAAGAATTTTAGCAAGTGATTAGAATTGGGTTGACCCAGCTTATTAGTAGTTGAAGGCAAATGAAGACCTTTAGTTTGAAGAAACATTCATGCTTCTAGATGACTATATTTCAAGAAGGAGAATGGTTGTGAAGTTTGCAAAATTTTGCCCACTAAGGACATAAATGTTCTGAGACCCTGAAAATATATAACTAAAACATCTTTCATAAAACTGTTAGGATATCAATCATGGCTTCTCATCAGGAAAACATTGTTGAACCCTATTTGGTATATACTGCATCCTCTCTCTCAGGCCCTTTTTTTCCTTTGGCAAATTGTGGGATTAACATAGTAACAACTGACTCAACCATCCTGTGAGGTTCCAATGTGCATTGGTTCATTTATTCTTTCATTCATTCTTTTGTGGTTTCATTAATACAATACTAAGGGCTGGAGGTGCACATATAAAACAAAATTCCTGTCCCCAAGGGATTCAGCCTGTTGAATGCCAGGCCACGTCTTCTAACTCATTTACCTCAGTGGTCCCCGAAACGGTCAGCGATGCTTCTGACTCTCCAAGCACGCATTTCCGGGATTAACACTGTCTGGTTCCTATTGCATAGGGACAGCTTTTGCCTAGGAGTTCACTCATCCCACTTTAAAGGCAGTCTAGCTGAGAGGAAAGAGGCCCTTCTCTATTCCTTCATCTCCACTCTTACCGCTAATGCTATTACCTTTGACAGGTAACATTTGGATCCTTGGGCTGGTTGTCATAAGAATTTAGAAAACGAAGGATGGCCTCTCTTTAGGAAATGACTGGAAATCTCTGCTCTAGATACTACCTTGTCTTTTGCCTTCTCATTCTTTTTTTTTTTTTTTAACTTTGGCAAATGAATAAGAGAGGTTACAACCATTAAATCTCAAACAATAGAGACAATTTAAAGTTATCAGGTGAAGACAAATAAAAGGAGCTCATTAGAATCCTAACAATCAAATTTGTATAAGAACTGAAAAACGCTTTTTGAGTCAAGCAACAGAGTAATTTTTAAGTGTACAGATAATGATAATTGGATACTAATGACATAATACAACATCTTGTCTGAAACTAGAAAATGACATTAAGCATTGTTTCCATTGTCATTTCAAGATTTGGTGCTGGTAACAAAGTAAGATTTTAAATGCCTTAGGAGTTGTACGACAAAACCACAATTTGGAAAGCTTTTTGGTATTTAATTAAACATCAGTGTGAGCATAACTTTCCTAGTACAGGTTGGCACATACCAATTGGTAAAACATGACAGTGATGAGACTATTAATCGGATTTTAGATTTTGGCAACAGAATGTATTGTTTTAAATCTAAGTAAGTACAGTGGTCCCCACTTATCCACAGGGGATACATTCCAAGATCCCCAGTGGATGCCTGAAACAACCGATAGTACTGAACCCTCTATATACTATAATTTTTTTCCTGTACATACATACCTATGATAAAGGTTAATTTATAAAATAGGCACGGGAAGAGATTAGCAACAATAATGAATAATAAAGTTGAACAATTATAATAATATACTGTAATAAAAGTTACGTGGTCTCTCTCTCAAAAATCTCATTGTACAAATTTAATGCTTTTTCCATCTTAACTAAGTGCTTATCATGCACTGTACCTTAAAATTTCCATTTTGAGGTTCGACAGCAAAACTAGCATGACTTTCTTTTTCTTTCTTCACAGTTTTACAGAAAGAAGATTCATTCTTACCTCAGATCTTAGCAGCCTCAGCATATGATATTTTTTCTTTCCTTATTAAGTGAAGAACTTTCACCTTTTCACTTAAAGGAAATACGTTAGGGAATTCCCTGGCTGTCCAGTGGTTAGGACTCCATGCTCTCACTGCGGAGGGCCCGGGTTCAATCCCTGGTTGGGGAACTAAGATCCCACAAGCCGTGCAGTGCGACCAAAAAAAAAAGTAGGTTATGGGCTCCTCTTTGTCGTATTTGAATTGCCAGCATGACAACTCTTGCACTTTGGGGCCTTTATTAAGTAAAATAAGGGTTACTTGATCACAAGCACTGAGACACCACAATCTGACAACCAAGTTGGCTACCAAGTGACTAAAGAGAGGGATATGCTGGGCAAAGGGGTGATTCACACCCCCGGGACAGAGCAGAATTTCATCACACTTTCCATTTAATATTTT
This sequence comes from Neophocaena asiaeorientalis asiaeorientalis, assembly GCF_003031525.2. NCBI lineage: Eukaryota > Metazoa > Chordata > Mammalia > Artiodactyla > Phocoenidae > Neophocaena > Neophocaena asiaeorientalis. The sequence continues at coordinate 19,100,560 of NW_020176571.1, read as the reverse complement.
CAGACTGCAGTTGAACATGGGTAACTGAAACCTCAGAAGGCAAAACTGCAGATAAGGGAGGACTGCTGTAATGTACATACATACATACAAGTAAAGATTGTTTTTCTCATAAATGAGATTTTATCATTCTACAATTTGATTTTCACTTACTAATGTGTCTAGGAGATAGCTAAATGTCAGAACATATACAATCTTCATTCGTACTAACCGATGCATTGTATTCCGTACCACAGATATACCATAATCTACTTAATCATTCTTCTTAATATGAATACTTGTGTGGTTTGTTGTTTTCACTATTATAAGTTATGCCGAAATGAACACCTTTGCACGTTCATATCTGAGTACATATATATGTATTTTTGTAAGATAAATTTTAAAGTGGAATACTTGGATTAAAAAATACAACCAAAAATCAACACAAAATATTATGCCAGTTTACCTACAATGGCTGTATGTTTATATCCACTTCTATCTTTATCAATGCTAGATATTATAATTTTCTAAATTTTTGACACTGGAGATTTTATATATGTATAATTATTTCACTTGAATTTTCACAATTACTAATTAAGATTTACTTTTGTATTTTAGAAATGCGTGTTTTTGTCATTATACACATATATTCAATGTATGTTGTGACTTGCTTACATGTGTTCTTTTCTCATTTTTCTACTGGACTGTCCTTTTTTTACTGAGTGGGGATTTTTAACCCTTTGTGTATTATATAGGTCTATCATGTTTTCCTACTCTGTCTGTTGTCTATTTTCTTAAAGTATGGGGTTGGGGCATACAAAAGTTTAACATTTTTATGTAACCAAATCTGTGATTATTTTTATGGCCTCTGGATTTATGTCTTGCCTTAGAAAGCCTTTATTACCATAAGATTATAAAAATTTTCTCCTGCACATACTTCTAATATTTTCATTGTTTAATATTTTACAGTTTTTGTTTAATCTACTTGTAATTTATTTTCATGTATTTTGTTCTGTAGGAATCTTATATTAAATCTAACTTTAATTTTTATAAGAATTTCCAGTTTCCAAACACTATTTATTAATTATTGCATAATTTCTCCTGATTTTAGGAGAAAATATTCCTGTATGTCTATATATGACATTCCTAAATGTCTATATATGTGTATCTCTTTCTGACTTCTCTATTCCATCAAATAGATAAGTGTTTATCTCTTTGTCCAAGCTACTACTTAAATTTCTATATTTTAAAGTTTTGAAATGGGAAAATTTCCAGTATTGATTTTTTCTCCTTCTCTGAAAAGTTTCTTGCTTATTCTTATACATTGTCTCTTTGTGAATTTTAGAACCAGTTTGTTAAGTACTGTAACCAATTCTGTTATAATTTCTGCATCCTTTATTAATCAGTGTTTATAATGATCACAGAAATTTTTATCTTTTCTTATTCAACATGAAAAATGTCCTTTGAAAATCATTCATACCTTAAAAGAACTTAAAATGTATTTGGAGAGAATAATAATTTCTACAAACTCCTTATGAACAGCCTCCTAATAAGGTCGAGAAAAACATGTATTACTCACATTAAGATCACTTAAAATACTAGGAACATTTTCAACAGTAAGCAGAAGTGATTTTTGAAAGCAAAGTAAAACCATCTTCAAATAGTTTCTCCACTTGGGGAATTCTATAAATCCTGAGAAATGATATCATCAGTATAGCTTCTCAAATATTATGCTGTGTCAGGTCAGTGGGAACATCAAAATGAATTAATCATTTAATAATAAATAAGTTGTGTGTTTGATCAATGATATTTTTCTTAAAGCTGTTGAATAGGAGACCATATACTCCCGCATGAAGCCACGAAACAACTATGGCCTTAAGGTTTCAACATTCTGACAAAGTTTGGCACATAAAAAGGTTCCTTATAAGTATACTGTCTCTTAAACGGTAACGGAGAGGGAGAAAATTACAAGATGACTTGTTCCATCATATCATACATTTTAAATTGTACATCATGGATTCAGATCATAAATACATTTTTTCTGGTCCCCAAGTGCCCCTACATAGCCTAATATGTACATGCTATATCATCCTAGCCAACCACATACATACATATATTTTTACAAATAGACAAAGATTTACAGATAGACAAACATATATACATATATCAACATACAAATATATATGCTTCACCACATGCACGTGCGTGCATTGGAAAGAGTAAAGCAAAAGGAACAAACAAAACAAGCAAGCAAAAATAAAAAGATGAAGATATGTATATTCAGAAAACACTGAGGAGGGAACCCTGGGTGCACAGTGAAAGAAAACATGGAAGAAAACAGACACACGGGAAAGGTAGGGAGTGCTGGCAAGAAAGCTGCATAGAAGTGGAATCATTTAACACAAAGTGCAGTTACATCAGCAAGTATTGCATCTGACCTAGATTGTTTGACCTTCTCACCTTCCAAAATTAAATGCAAATATAAGATTTTGTGAAAGGCCATGCATTTGTCTAAAATTGCATCTGGAATGAGCTTACTAAGGTTATAAAAACTTCCTCATGTGACCAAGAATGAATTCACATGTTTGCTCTAAATAGGTATAATATACATACCAAATATGAAATGGAGTTTTCTTAGAACATTGTTGTATGTTTATGTACTAGCAGAAAAACAATATATTTCTTGGGAAGGGAACATAATACACAGCATCTAATTTCAGCGAGTCATTTCTAAATTTTCTTACTTCCAAATGATTTTTTTTAATTAAGAAAAAAAGAAACGCTTTTATCAAGGTTGCCTACAGTGCAGAAAAGGGCACTTAGTTGGGAAATATTGATATTACTTGAATAATGGGCTTTTACACATTTAGCTCACTATTTATCTACATGATAGAACCTCATTTGGGATACCTGTGAGTAGAGTACTTTTCCGAGTTAATGCAGCCAGATTTATAGACGGTCCTTCGGGAGGATACTGCCTTTCTGGGATAACACACTGTGGGAAATGTGTCTCCCAATATATTCATCAAAGGTTAAGCATAACACACATGAGACATCAAAAGGGGCAGCCTTTGGCTAAACACCAACTTTTATCTTCTTAAAAATAATTCCTACTGTTTTATTTGCCTTAATTGCTATTTGTTTAACTACCAATGCTCAAAGGAATTAGGGAGAATCTTTAGAACCCAATTGTAAAAAAAAGCTTAAATGCAAACACTTACCGTGATATTCAAACCAAGTAGTATGCATAACTACAAGATTTTTCCCAGTTAGTGTATAAAGTTTCTGTATGTATGTGTTCTATATAATGTTAACATTTCTCCTATTAAGCTGGTTGTAAAGTGATGCTATATCTAGAAAAATAAATGCCATCTTAAAATGAAAAAAAAAATCTTATTGATACGGCAACTTGCATGAAAAGTTAACGAAGTGAGGAATGGTCACCATGAGGCCATTCATGATTCTTCTTGCTTTTTTTCCCAGCAAAAGAAAAGAGGACAAGGGTAACTTGTGAAGGTGACAAATTGAGTGAATTTATCTCAGTATTTCAAGAATTAATTACTGGGACTTCCCTGGTGGTCCAGTGGCTAAGACCCCACACTCCCAGTGCAGAAGGCCTGGGTTCAATCTCTCAGGGAACTAGATTCCACATGCTGCAACCAAGAGTTCGCATGCCGCAACTAAAAGATCCCACGAGCCGCAACTAAGACCCAGCTCAGCCAATAAATAAATAGATAGATTGATAAATATTAAAGAATTAATTATTATGTAAACTACTTGTTGACTTCCCTCCCATCCCCACCCCTTGTTTATTATTTCTCAGAAATGTAGAGTCATGTAGGCATGCAATTTGCCAATGCAGAGGGCATACAGATTTACCCCGGTTCTCCTCATTCTCCATCCGGGGGCTACAAGAATCTTCTCAGATCTTAAACAGGAAGGCACGTCCTTGTGCACAGACCCTATCTAGATTTTTTTTTTTTTTTAACATCTAACAGAAATACAAAAATGGGGCTTCCCTGGGGGCGCAGGGGTTGAGAGTCCGCCTGCCGATGCAGGGGACACGGGTTCGTGCCCCGGTCCGGGAAGATCCCACATGCCGCGGAGCGGCTGGGCCCGTGAGCCATGGCCGCTGAGCCTGCGCGTCCGGAGCCTGTGCTCCGCAACGGGAGAGGCCACAACAGTGAGAGACCCACGTACCGCAAAAAAAGAAAAAAAGAAATACAGAAGTGTGGCTCTAGTGGACAGGAAGAGATCTTCTATTCCCACTGCCTCATATTATATGAGGGAAGGGCTTGTTTCTGGGTAACATGAAGCATTTGTCATCATTTTTCTGCCAGAAGAGTACAGAGTAAATCTAGAACCCACAAATTCATTGCTTCCAGGACACCTCTGTCTCTGACAACTTCATTTCCCAGAATGCAGTGCCACTCTGCCCTCTCTCCCTTTCCTGGGTTGAGCTGCAATACTGGTAGTTGTAGACTTCAAGCAAATGTGGGAAGAGGACTGCTGATGGGACAGAGAGTAGCCTCTTCATAAATCAGTTCCAGAACATGGCAGAGGGGTGGCTGCTTCATTTTCAAGTTCTATTTTAGGGTGGGATTGAGTGAGTAGAGGTCCAAGTGACGCTTCTTTCCACCTTCAGTTTTGGTTCAGCTGTTTCAGAGATCATCGTGATTAATGGCAATTTCATACAGAACCTCATTAGTCATTGGTTAATTCAACACATATTAATTGTTGGCCTACTATGTTAGTCACCTAGCAGATGACTACTAGGTTAGTCATCTCTACCTGAAAATGAATATTCACACTATGTACTATGGCAGATACCCAGTACAACTAAAATCTATGAATGGATAGCAGCTCTCCATGTGTTCCTCAAAATACAGGCTCCTGATGACCTACCAAGTTAAGACAAACTCTGTGGAATTATGTTCAAAGCCATATTTAGTCCCAAACTACTTTCACAAAATTTTGCCCACATTTTTCTCTCCTTTTTGTCCCTCTGGAAACCAAATTAGGCTTGACTTTCTGAGCAGAATTCTTCCCATCATTCATTTGTTTGTTTTCCTCCTACCTATGCTCCCTTTGTTATTTTTGCATGTTGAAAATATGTATCATTTAAATTAATTCTCCGTTCTTAAAGCCTTTTCTGATACCCCCAGATTAAATGGGAACTCTCTCCTTTATACTCTTAAATACTTTGTACCTATTCCTGTAAAATTAACATTTTGATTTATTCTTAGCATTTGTATACTTGTAGTGATATCCTAAGCTCTATTAGAGTAGGAATTGTATTCTGCTTGCCTTTCCACTAACAGTAATTTATACAAAGTAAAATCTCAATATATATTAGAAGGGAAATGAACTAACTTTGACATATTTCTCTGATTTGGCTTCTAGTGGTATGTAACTTTTTTTTGAGTTCCATATGTTATCTAGAGAAAAAGTATTTCCATTGTACAAATCTAAAAATAAATACAGAATTTGATATTTTCCCTCCTTTCTCTCTTCCAGTGATAATATGTATTTGATGATGTTAATTCTTGTGAGGCTAAACCTTTGATGGCATCCTTGTAAGCCAGTTTCTGGAAAGATATTCCAAACAAGCAATTGTCTTCCTTTACTATTGGAAGTAGACTTGAGACTCAGGAGAGTGTTATCTCTATTTTTTAGAAAATGAAATATTGAAATAAAATATTTTAGTTAGACTTGTCTAGTGCAAAACAATTCTTCTTTCCCTACACCCATCATGTATAACATTCTTCTTATTTCTGATAAATTACGACGTTTCTACTTTTGAATTTAAGAAATGTGTCCTAATACACATTATCTTTTCCTCCTGGGGCAGCAGGTTGAATTTGTCTAAATGTTCTAATAAAGAGTTCTGTGTATTTGGCCTTATCGGTGGCATAAGAAAAACTACTACTTACAGACACCGCTATTGTTATCATCAAAAAAAAAAAGAAAGGAAAGAAAAAAACCTTTGTTTTAAAATTTGCTTGGACTGAGTACATAGACTCCATTTCCTGAAGTGTAGAGTGGTATAGGCCGCTACATAAATAATGAAAGTAACTGCAAAACCCATGTCCCGCTAATACTCCCTTGACGTTAAACAAGGGCAGTTCTGTCTTTAAAATACTAAACCGTTTATTCTTATAACATTCAATCTCTTCTAGGAATTTCAAGTGCTTTTGAACTTATAGATTGTTTCGGATTATTCACAGTAAGTGACCTGTTTCTCCTGGAGTTTCTTTGAATTGAGAAGCCCCCCAGGGATGCCAGAAGAGAAGAGAAAGGAAACAAACCTGACTCACCATAGTCAGTTAGTTTACAGTTGAAAGTGAGTAATGGAGCTGTGTGACCAGCAGCATGACCTTCAACTAGTAAGTGCTCCTCATGGACTTACAGTTTTGAGCCTTTTAATTCAGGCTCTAGTCTTGTCCAATATTAGGTTTAATTAATCCCTCTGCCTTTTTGCAGCCTAGCTTGGAACAGTAATACTAACAACTTCCGGAGATGCTCTCTATCGATTTAATTAACCCATGATCTGCTAAATTTATATATATATATATATATATATATATATATATGTATATATCACAAATCTCTTACTATTGTCTGGATTATTTTATGAAATTTTTACTCTGACATAGCTTTACTCTTCATTTCAAAAGACAAAGTCCTGAAGAGTTTAGAATAATGTCATTTCCCCCTTGCTCACAATAAAACTAATATGAAAGAAGAAATACAATCTTGCCTTAAATACTTATATTGGCTAAGGGCCAGTTAGAATAAGCATATTAAATCCCAATCCCTCAGATGGCAAGAATTTCCTCTTCCCTCAGCTGCAGAGGCTGGTGCTCAGGAAGTGGTAGTATCATCATGTTTTGGAAGTATCCACTAATTTTACATAGAATTACCTGTATAAAAGTAATACTGCTGGAGACAGAAAAACAGCAATGTATGAATAGCGAAACTTTAGGAATAGTTATTCTCCGTTTTTTCCAGGTTGAGTGTGTTTATGATCTGTGTACCTCTAGGGAGATTAGTCTAGTAGTATTTGTTGAACACTTTCAAAGTGCTTGGAAATGACGGTCAAACAAGAACATGATCCCTGTGTTCAAGTGTCTCTATTAAAAAGAGACAAAGATCTTTTAAGCCTGCTCCAGGTACATTGGCTTAATGTAATAGTGTTCCTTGAAAGACATATGTAAATTTATAGTTTTGCAAATCGAATCACGTTTTCTTATATATTTAAATGTAATCTTCATACCTGCTTTACAATAGGATTCTGTCTGTCTGTCCAAGGAGATTCCTTAAGATTTGAGATTTCAGTGATGAAAAATCATTTTAAGGGACACAGAACAACCACTTCTCCCACTTCTGAGAGGTGTGGTGAGCTTGAAGAGAAATCATGCAATTTTCCTACTTTGCTTCAGAAAACAATCTTGAACTGAGTGAGCCACCCATCTCACATATCTCAGAGCCAGCGTTTGTGTTGGTGACACTAGGTATGCAGCGCCTCCAGGGTTAGCTGTGGATAAATGCCCCTGAAGATACTGCTGTATGTTGCCAAACCTCTAAGTCTCTATAAGGGGTGCTCCCACTCCTTCCAGTTTGGTCCCTCACTGAGGGACTATGGATGCTGAATGAAATCAAGGGGACAAAGCTACATGGGATCCCCAAAGACTCTGCATTCATATATGAGACCTAAGTCAGAGCATCTCTGAGAGTATCTTCTGTTTGAGAGAACAACATTTTCCCTGAGTTGAAGAAGTAGGACACATTTAAAAATATTCCTTGAACTCCAGCCAAATTAACTAAAAGAACTTCATCCTATAAATTTTTAAAAACTGGGGTTTTACTGTACTTTCACTATTTTCACCTAACGGAATTGGCTATGGCCACTTCCCTGAGCTCTGTAAAAAGAAAGTAATAGTTAGAGAACAAACACTTAAATGTAAAGAGAAGTTTGTAAAAGCGATGAACTTTTTGAAGGGGGTAATTTGATCATTGAAGAAACCATCTAGAGCAGACTTCAGAAATCTAGAGATGAAGATCTGCGACCTGAAAGTGGTATAATCAGAGAAAGAGACTGTTCCAAGCAGAAAATGAAGCAGGAGATAGAATTGGCAGAGTTAAAGGCTGTGATGAGAAGAGTAAAGATTCAAAATGGACTCAAAACCATATACAAAAGTTAACTCAGGGGGCTTCCCTGGTGGCGCAGTGGTTGAGAGTCCGCCTGCCGATGCAGGGGACACGGGTTCGTGCCCCGGTCCGGGAAGATCCCACATACCGCAGAGCGGCTGGGCCCGTGAGCCATGGCCGCTGAGCCTGTGTGTCCGGAGCCTGTGCTCTGCAACGGGAGAGGCCACAACAGTGAGAGGCCCGCGTACCGCAAAAAAAAAAAAAAAAAAAAAAAAAAAAAAAAAAAGTTAACTCAAAGTGGATCATAGACATACATGTAAAACCTAAAACTACAAACACAGGAGAAAGTTTTTGAGATCTTGAGTTAGCCAAAGATATCTTAGAACCAAAAATTACAAACCATAAAAGAGAATTTGATAAATTGGACTTAATCAACTAAGATCTTTTGTTCTTTGAAAGAAGTTGTTAAGAAAATGAAAAGTCAAGCTGCAGACTGGGAGAAAAAATTTTAAATCATATATCAGATAAAGAGCTTAAATCTAGAATACACAAAGAATTCTTAATCTTAATAAGAAGGCGAATAACCCAATTTTTTTAAATGGGCAATAAAGTTGAATACATATTTCCTCCAAAGAAAGCATGCAGATGGAAAAGAATCACAAGAAAAGATGCTCAATATCATTACTCATTAGGGAAATAAAAGCCACAATAGGATACCACTACATACCAATTAAGATGGCTAAAGTGATAACAGTTGACCACGCCAAGTGTTGACAAGCATGCAGAGCAACTGGAAATCTCATACATAGTTGGTAGGAATGTAAAATGGTACAACCAATTTGAAACAGTGAGGCAGTTTTTAATAAAGGTAAGCATACACTTTTTTTTTTTAAGCATACACTTAATATACAATCCAGTAATCCCATACCTAAGTTTTTACTGAAGAGAATTGAAAGCATCTAACCACACAAAGTCTTGTACATGAATGTGTATAGCAGTTTTATTTGAAATGACCAGAAACTGGAAACTATTGTATTCATCAACTGGTGAATAAACAAATTATGGTATACTTATAAAATAGGATATTACTCATTAACAAAAAGGAAAAAACTACACATATATACAACATGGGTGAAAAAAACCAGACATAAAACTACATGCCGTAAAGATACCATTTCTATGAAATTTCAAAACGGGCAAAACTATAGTGAGAGAAAGAAAAGTGACTGCCAGGGGCCAGGCTAAAGAGAAGGGGACGTGAGGGGACTTTTTGGAGTAGTGAGAATGTTCTGTGTTTCAGTTATGGTGGTGTTTATACAACCGTATCTGTTGGGCAAAACTTACCAAAATATACACTTAAAATTCATTAACTTTACTGCATGAAAACTATACTTAAATAAGTCTGATTTTTAAAACTGACTCAAAGTTACTGAATTTGAAAGCAAAACCAGTGAAGGAAGAAATTAAAGAGACCAGACATTGTCCTGCTTTAAGTTGAGGGAGGTAAACCTGTTGGAGCAGAAGCATCCTTGTCTCAATAACCAAACTGGTGATCTTGGCCAAATCACATAACTTCTCTGACCCTCAGTTTTCCCAGACAAATTGCAGAGATTGAACAAAATGGCCTTTCTTTACAGCTCTGAAATTGACAAAAGAGTTGGGTGTTCTTATGTCAAGGAGAGCCAATTCTGAGGAGCATTTAATCAAGAATTTTGATTCCTTTTTATCAGGCTGTGTTAATAAAATTGAAAAAGGAAAACTCTGATTTATGTAGTTTGACAGTGTTTCAAAACAAATTGAAATGGAAAGGTTGAATAAGAAAACACAGGAAAGAAAGTGGCTCTGTAAATAAAATTTTCATATAAAAAATTTCCTCTGATGTACCTCTATTTGCACAGAATATTTTAACAGTGCTGAGGATTAGTCACTATCAACACAGACCAGTGGAGTTTAGGGTATCAAAAACACATGGGGTTATTAAGTGGTAGACTTGAAAATATCCAATGGTGCTTGACATTAAGAAAAAAAGAAACAATAGATGAAGTGTTAAAATGGTGGAAATGTAACAGGGAAGCCTTGTATTTTAAGAGCCACAATACTGAAATAACTTCAGGAGATTGGCTTACACTCAAACAGGAAATTGACCAAATCAACATTTGGCTTGAGATAATGAAGTGATAAAAGGAGCAGTGGGGGGAGCACAACTGTGAGTGAGAAAGAGGCAGTGGAAGTACTGTGTTAAGCTATGAGGCTGTTTCTGAAAAGTGTTTTTAATTAAACCTCTCCACCCAGTGTTCATGAAACGTAAACACAATACTGAATTAATGCCTTTGGGAACAGGTATAATATTAAAAAATAAAAACAAAAAAAACCAAATTGGACCAGCAAAAGCGCCTCCATCTTTTCAGGCAAAAGTCTACACTGGTTTTGTTTTTGTTTTTATTTTTAATTGATGGTCCTATTTCAGGGAGTAACAAGGCAATTAAGAAAACAAACCTATTGTGAAAGCAGATGAAGAAGGGACCAGGTTGCACAAAAACACCTAAGAATGAATTTTGCTTTTCCCCAATCCGTATCTCTCCTAGTCTCTGCCTCAGGTTGGAGCTGAGTTCAGCTCCAGGACCTGGTAACTGGAACTTGACATTAGGAGCAAAGGCCTGGTAGCTGGACCCAGGACCAAACCAGTGAGCAGCTAGCCAATGAAGAACCCAACCAAAGCTGAAAGAGAAGATGAATTAAACCAACTAGGCTTAGAGTTTAACACAGAATTAGTAAGTAAGTGCAACCACCTAGAAATGAACTAATGAGGCTTTCAGAAGTTGAACTAATGTACCTAAAAATGTTCTTTCTCCTCTTTCTGTTTCCCTCTCTCTCTCTCTCTCTCTCTCCCCATTCTCTGTTCCCACCCTGTCTTCCTGCAGTTATTTCTTTCCTTATCCAAATCTGAAACTGCATTGACAAAAATCAGAGTTGTCACAGAACTCTAAATGACATAGGGTATTTTAGTTTGTACACTGGGGAGTCTTTGAGGTAACAAATAATAATAATGACTAACATTTATAGTATATTTTCTACTTGCCAAGCACTGTTTGCACTTTGCAAAACGAATCAAAGCAAAAAGCTTTATGAGATAGTACCGTTATCATTCCCATTTTACAATGATGCAGTTTGAATGACTTGCCGAAGGTTGCAGAGCTTGAGAGGAGAGTGACAGAGCAAGAATGAAAACCCAAGAAATCTGGTTCCAACTAGTATTAATAACCACAGGCCAATGGAGTAGCGTGGGAGGGACCCAGATCTAGAATGAAAATTGCCCTTAGGATGGAGCTGATCCCTGGAAGAACAGACCCAAATGCAGGTGCAGGAAGTTCAGTCCTGTGTGCAGAGCATGGTGTCCAGGGGGTGTGGCAGTATTTAACAGGTGGTGGTACAGTCCCACAGTCAAACTCAAAGAGGTTCAGCCTGGGGTTGGGGGATTCCAAAAGGTCAAACAAGAGCATTGAGAGAGAAACAATTGTTAATATGGCCCCTGTTCTAGAACTAGAAATGCTGGGAATGGCACCAAGATAGAATTCAAGCAAAGAAAACAAGACTGAGATCTAGTTACCCTTACTGATGGGACTGAAGCCATCACCATGTTTGCACCAAGGCTCAACCTCCCTTCGGCTGCTCTCAGCCAATGACTTAGTGTGGCAACGCGTCCTGGGAGATGTGGGACTCCTTTGATGGGCTGCCTTGGTTTGAAAAAGCCTGGCCAAACTTTCCTTAGGTGGTATAATAAGCTTCCATGTAACACCTTCTTCTCTTCACTCAGCATCAGTTGTCATCTGACAGCTCTCTCCCACTCCCTTTCCGCCTCATTTTTTTTCACAGATGTTTCCCCTAATAAAATCCTTGCACCTTTAATCCCATTTGGGCTTCTGCTTCTTATAAGACCCAGACTAACAAAAGCATCTTATGCTTGTATAGTGCTTTACCGTTTACAGAGCATTGTCACATATATTTGCCCATTTGATCTTCCCAGAGTTCTGTGAGGTAAGCGGGGTAGGTCCAGGTATACCCACTTTACAAGTTTGGAAATTGAAGCTTGGAGAAATCAAATGCTGTATCTATGGTGTGCAACCCGCAAGATGGCCCCTAACAATCCCTGCCTCCAGGTATTCACGGCCTTGTGTATTCCAGGAGGCAGGGAATACATCCCCTTGAGTGTGGGCTAGACTTAGTGAATGACTTCTAATGAATAGAATATGACGAACTAATGGATTTTCACTTTGGAGATAAGATTATAGAAGTCTGCAGCTTCCATCTCTGTGCTCTCTCTTGCTTTCTATTGAATCATTTGCCCTAAAGGAAAAGAGCTGCCATGTTCTAAGGCAGCCCCATAGAGAAATTCATATGGTAAAGGACCAAGGACTGCCAACAACCATGTGCGTGCATTTGGCAATGGATCTTCCCCCTCAACCCCAGTCAGGACTACAGATGAGACCACAGCTCTGGCTGATAGCTTGACTGCAACCTTATAAGAGACCCTGAGCCAGAGACACCCAGCTAAGCCACAGCTGTATTCTTGGTCTACAGAAACTGTGAAATATTAAATGTTTATTATTTTAAACTGCTAAGTAAAGGGAGAATTTTTAAGTAGCAATAGAAAACGAACACAGTATCCAACGTTCAGAATAAGTAAGTAGCCAAATTCAGAATTGAAACTTATCCCAAAACTTTGTCTCGCTGCATTTTATTCTTATTTCTACCCCAGTTTTCAGTACAACCTGTCTCCTTTCTTTTTGTAAACAAAGTTGAATCACTACTTCTTTTATTTTTAACGGTATGGTCTAAGAAACATTTTTGCTGTGGTAACAAACATCCCTAAATCTCAGTAGCCTTGAACACGGAACATTTATATTTGGATCACGAGTCTGTCGGTTGGTTGTAGCTCGGCTGGATGCTTCTCAGGTCTGTTCAGTTCTGCTCTATATATCTTCACATCCCAGGCTAAAGGACCAAGGCTAAAGAAGCTGTCCTTAGCTGGAAATGCTGTTCTCATGGCAGAGGCAGGAAGACAAGAGGCCAGACTGAATCATTTAAATACATTTATAGTTTCTGCTCAGAAGTGGTATACATTGTGTTCACTCACATTCCACTAGCCAAAGCAATCACTTAGCCAGCCCAACAATGTGATAGGATGGAATATGCTGCCTAAAGAGGCATGGCGTTGGAGGACAGAGAGAATGAAAACTGCCCACCAAACTGAGAAGTGTCTTGACACTGAAAAAAGAGGCAGACAGCTCCATATAATCAATGGATCAGTGTATTATACAGTAAGTTACTACAGGGTGGTATCAGCGTCAGGCAGACAATGCTTCCAGAAAATTCACAGCTACACTCTGCACCGTTGACAGGCCATTGGGACAATTTTATAGTTAACCTGGAGAAGGGGGGGTAGGTGCTTGGAAACAGGACATACATTCCTTAGTCAAGACTTATGAAAGGATAACTAGTCTCGTGGCCACTGGGAATAAGTCAGTGAAGGGTTTCATCATTGTTTGGGGAGTAGCGGAACATAGAGGCTACCTGGTCCTAATGATTATCAAACAATATCTATTCACTACAAAGCCCTTGATGACAGAGAAGTGATTTACCGCACAGTACAGTCCTGGGTCTGGGTCTACTGTACAGTCCAGGGTCAGCGGAAGGACAGGAGAAAGTGTAAGGGCCCAAAATGGATTCAGTTATGCTAACAGCCATACACATGGGAAGTTACATGGCAAAGGGTGTGGATTTATAATGAATGGGAGCTACAGTTAGGAAGAATAATATAATCTACCACATATGATTATGAATGGTTATGAATTTAGACCATATCAATGGTTGAAAAATTAATGCTTAGAAATTTTTAAAAATTAAAGTATTAATTGTAATAAATTGTCCCCCTTAAAGTACATCATAAAAACACCAACACTCACGGAAACCATTGAGCAGAAGGGTAGCAAATGCTAGGCTATCATTTGGAAAAGCAATTGTCAGAGCAACCACATCCAAAATGAGTGACCTTGGTTTAGTCATTATATCTTTCCAGTCATAAATTTTAGAGATGCAAATTGTTCCCTTCAATACCATGCTCACTTAAGATGTATTTTTCTACTTTGTTTTTTAAGTGGACTTGAAAGCCCATAGGAAAACATATGAGATCCCTTGCTTAGTCCATGAAATGGTTAACACATCCTATCAACCCTGAGTTGGCCATTATTAGAATTTCTAAAAAGTTGTTACCACTATGCCTTAGAGAAAAAAAAAAATAGAAAAGAGCAGATGCAAATTGTTTTTTTTTTAACAACCAAACGTTCCGGTAATGATTTTCCACTCTTTGCCTATCTTGATGCTTTATATAGATTCTAGGTTAAAAATATCTGCTGTAATAAAGAAATAGGCAGCCAGCAAATTAGGAAGTAGGCAAAGCTAATTAAAAGAATTCTAAAGACTATTGAAGGTACAGTCCTACTCGATTTTTAAAAGAAATGTCAATGTTTCAACCTTTTCTAGACAGTATTTTCACAGTTGATTTTTAGATTAACTTCACTGGCATCGTCACACTTTTCTACAAAAATATCACAGCAATGATGTATGTTGATGTCTGGCAGTCCAGCTTATCCTCTGGCTGGATGCTAAACACATCCCCTGTGTTTTCTGATGGACCTATAACAAAAGTACCCTAAGTACAGTAGCCACAGAGGAGAGAACTGAGGGGGTTGAGGAACCAATGGTACATATGGATACGCAACACAAAATCAGTCTGCTTCAAAGGGACAGCACCAGGAGAGAAGGCGTACATAGAGTAAGCTCTCTCTCCTTTTGCGTTAGCCTAACTAAAGCCAAGAGAGACCAATGCTTTCAGGTTTGTATAAGCTTAATTTCCAACTTCAAGCAAAGGTTGGGCCATCACTTTTTTTTAACGGTAGGAGTAATAGGGAATTCAGTTCTATTAGCTGTTTCTAGCCTCCAGTTCTTCCAGAGCTAGTTCATCTGGGTGGAAAAATACTTAGGTGTAATCTGCATGTTTATGACCAAGGTTATATAACTGCAGCGCTGTTTTTGAGTCTTTATACCAGAGTCCTAAAACAATACAATGAGGATATTATTCTCTGAAAGTTTGTTAATGTAGGTGGGTCCCTCTTTCTATCTCTTCTCTAGGTCCTTCCCCGAGTCACTGGGTCTCTAACTTTCCTTATGTTTTTACTTTCCCCTACTTATTTTTAGTTTCCCAATATATGTATTTTGTATGTTTCTCAAATTAACTAGGCATAAAACTGCAAGGCATTTCAAGCTCTTTTTTTAATATAAATTTGTCATGCAGATACCTAAATTTTCTCTTTAAACATAGTTTTTTGCCCTAACTTATTATGCACCCTATTTTTTTTATTGTTGTAGGGGGCTTGATCAGTAGATTTCAACTTAATAAAAGGACCCTCTACTGTTTCCATAACACAACAGGATTGAACACTGGGATGTTGACTCTGATGATCTCCAACTGATGTCATTATGAGCAGCATTTAAACACTGAACTTTTTTTTTTTTTGCGGTACGCGGAGCCTCTCACTGTTGTGGCCTCTCCCGTTGCGGAGCACAGGCTCCAGACGCGCAGGCTCAGCGGCCATGGCTCACGGGCGCAGCCGCTCCGCGGCATGTGGGATCTTCCCGGACCAGGGCACGAACCCGTGTCCCCTGCATCGGCAGGCGGACTCTCAACCACTGCGCCACCAGGGAAGCCCCAACACTGAACTTTTTAATACGTGAGTCCCATGTTAACTCAGAGTAAATATGTTCTATTAAGTATTTGATTCCATAAAGAGCTACGTAGCTTGTTAATGCTTTGAAAGAATTAACACTATCTTTAAATGGGTAAGTCCATACAGTGGTTTTGGAGTCTCTCTCTATATATATATTTTTTGGAGTACACAAACTCTGGGTCTTAGTTTTCTTGTAAACCAAGATGACTGACAAACTTCAAGTTCTGTTAATTTATTTTATTTCTATATTTTCTGAAATTCATTGGATCATATTTAGCAAGTCACATTAAATTCAGTTACTCCTTCTTTGAGATTGGTCATAGGGAGAATTATAATAAGGCCTCGGATCTTAAAAATGTGCATAAGGGCTTCCCTGGTGGCGCAGTGGTTGGGAGTCCGCCTGCCGATGCAGGGGACACGGATTCCTGCCCCGGTCCGGGAAGATCCCACATGCCGTGGAGCGGCTGCGTCTGTGAGCCATGGCCGCTGAGTCTGCGCTCCGCGACGGGAGGGGCCACAGCAGTGAGAGGCCCGCGTACTGTCCCGTTAAAAAAAAAAAAAAAAAAAAAAAAAAAAAAATGTGCGTAAATTAAGTAAAACTGTGCACATTTTAAAAAGTTAGCCAAAATGTACTGAGAAATTGTATTCTAATATGTATGGTTACGACTTCATTAAGTAATATTTTGTTACGTTTGAAAATACAAAAATTACAATTTACCCACTTCTATTAAACACATTTAAACTATAAATAAACAGTGCTATCCATAATTTTGTGAGTTATAAGCCTCACATGTTAGTTTACTGTTCACATTTTTGTTCTCATTCTTTCAGAGTAGAAAATCTAAACTCCTACTACATGTTTGGATACTAGTATTACATGCATAGATTATTTTAAATATATGAACTTATTACTTAACCAAGAATATGAGTAATAAGAACCAGATAGTCATCCAGAGAATGCCATTACTATCTGATAGAACTCACAGCAAAATTTCATTCGAATTCTTCAGTGAGTCAGAACACTTGGTTCAAGCTCTTTCTGTCCTCTCTCTCGACAGTGCTTCGTATCCTTGGCCACATGCACAGCCATGAGCAGAAACACCAAAAACTCTGAGGAAAGGCATTGTTGAAAAGAGCTGGAAACTGAGCCTTTCTCCTAAGACTTCCAGCCACGAATTCAAAATTAGAGGGATTCAGAAATCTTGAAATCCCTGGCTAGTCATTAGAACTGTGTTTCCAAATATTTATTATGTGTCTATCCATCACTGACTAATAAATATTACTCAAATGTTTATATGAAAGTAATAAAAATCAGTGACCATAAATATTATAATATATTTTTACGTACACTGCTACTAGCAGAACTTGAAATTTAGTTCCGTTTTTAGGCTAGGCTCTCTCCTCAATGACTAACTCAGGCAACTGAAGCCCAAATTAACTCATCATATTCATGGTTCCTGGCTGTGCAGCTTGGCAGCTCTGACAGAGGAGCCTCCTGGCATACAGTATAGACAGGACAAAACCGACATTCACATTCAACCTGACACTCAGGTTGCCTATTGTAAGAAGAGCTATTGAGAATAGAGCCATATTTTAGGCCTAGGTAGTGATACTGAATGGATGCTACCCGTTATACAGAATTTTCTTTACATGTAATATAATTTCATTTCACCAACAGTTGCTAAAAAGTGGATGACAACCCAAATGAGAACCACTGTCCAAAGGAGGCAGTTTTACATGTGAGTGACTGTTTTTATCATGGGATTTAAAGTTGTAAGTGGCAGCCCTTGCTCCCAAAATTCAGTCTCCTCTGTTGTCTGAAATCTATCAGCAATAATTCGGTATCATCACCCTGATACCGAAACCAGACAAAGATACCACAAAAGAAGAAAGTTACAGGCCGATATCACAGATGAACACAGACACAGAAATCCTCAACAAAATACTAGCAATCCGAATCCAACAAACATTAAGAGGATAATACACCATGATCAAGTGGGATTTATCCCAGGGATGCAAGGATTCTTCAATATCCACCAATCAATCAGTGTGATAAACCACATCAACAAACTGAAGAATAAAAACCATATGATCATCTCAATAGATGCAGAAAAAGCAATAATTCCATCCAGTGGAGAACATAAATACTTCTCTGGATGGCTACATTTCATTGGAAATAATTTGGGGAGGGATGCCCAAATTAAATACCCCAAATTTTAGAGTGAAGAAATTTGTTAGGCATTTTATTCATTCATTCATTTTAATTTTATTCATTCATTCATTAATTTTTCATTCACTCATTCATCTCACTGATTCCTACAACTGATAGAGCACCTTCTATCGGCCAAGCGCTCTTCTAGGTGATGAAAATCTTGAGGGGAGCCCTTGAGAGGAGCACATCCCCATTTGGCAGCAGAACACTGAGCTGGTGAAGTTACCCAAAGTGGGGAAAGAGGCATGGAACAGGGAAAAGACATTCACCAAATCTACTCTGCTACTTCACAGTTTTGCCTAAAGCTGACACTGGCAGTGCCCACAGGTGTCCAACTTCGACCACAACTGGTGAAGCATGCAAAAAGCTGCCTTGAAAAAGGGAAGTTGACTTCGGAAGTGCAGGATTCCCTAGAGTCCAAGATTTCATTGGTTGAGAACAAGTTTTCCTTAGCATTTAAAAAATGTTGTACTGTAAATCCTTCAGTGGCAGAATCCAATTAGTCTCCCAAAGAAGCTGCTCAACATATTAAGACGCATATGTTCAGCACATCTAAAATGGAAAATTTCATCTTCCTGATCAAGCCAACTCCCCTATTTTTGTAAACAGGACCAGACACAAGACTTGAAACCACAAAATCACCTTGGACTACACATTCCAATCCTCTTTCCCACCTCCCGTGTTCCATTGTGGCCATGTTCTTTTCTTTCTCCTTCTACAATCCTTTCCTTCCCCGCTATGTTCTGCCTCAATCTGAGCTAATGTATCAACAACTTAAGTCATCTCCCTGCTTTCAGCATTTCTACCTCTACTATCCATCCTGAAAGCTGCCACTGTAAAATCATTTTGATCATATTGTTCGTCCTTTTGCTGCAAGGTAAACGCTCCTAAAATTTAGCTTCAGGCCCTTGTTGTACCTCAAATTGTGCTACAGCCGACCCTTAACCTTGCTGAGCTTCAGATAAAACCTGAACCCCTTAGCTTGGTATTAGATTTATCTACCTCTATCCTTACCATCTTATGTATAACCACTATTTTAAGGCTTCTATTTCAGTCCAGATGGTTTACTCACCCCTCCTTAACCACTCTTCATTTTTCCAGTTTCATATATTTACTCGTAATTGTTCCACACACACATGCACACACGCGCGTGCGCACACACACCCACACAACTACAGATTTAAGCTTTGTGCAGCACTCGACAGTTCTTGGGATGTCTCTGAGTCTGATTGTCAACTGTAAATGAAATTTTAAATATCTAACCTCTCAAACTTGTAGGCTCTTTCTGAGGACCAAAGAAACTAATATTTTATTGACTCCTTGTTATATGCCAAACACTTTGCTAGTCTCAATAAGGTATCACGTTGCCTTATTAAAATCTTCCAGTGATTCTGTGATAGAGGTAGATCTTATTTTCATTTTACAAATAAGGAAACTGAGACAATCATTTGTATGTAAATACTTTGAAAACTGAGAAACAGCTAGAAAAATGTGTGTTTTTGTCTGTTTGTGACCTCCTATTAAATCTTCTGTTTTACGCAATCTTAACTTTTTCTCCAACTACATTTTAAGGTATAAATGATTTTATGTATTTCTTTAGAGTGTATCCTCTCATGATAGTTACTAGAGTTAATAATTGCTTTGTAAGTATTTTCAGGTTTATTTTGATATACAGCTTATGTGATAGTTGATTGATGATTTTTGCTTTTCCATCAGAGGAGCTTAAAATTTTCTTTCCTCCATTTTTGCCTATTAGGTGGCAGCCACATACCTGACATTAAAGAGGCTATGGAGGGGTTACCAAGGAAAAGAGATAAGCCTCACTTATGTGGGCTGCCTCAGGGTGTTATACATAGGTATAATTAAGATTTGTCCTATTTGAAAATATTTCAAAATATATTTAAATGAGCCAATCAAATCTGACCTAATGAAGGGGAAAATATTAAGAGTAATTGAACACTATCTGCGGCATATTTTAAAAAGATCTATTAGTGATGAGGCAACTGAGGATAACTTCACTTCCCTAGTGCTAAATACAATAGACAAGATAATGATAGAGGCTCATCAGACTCTACCTTTGAAACCTGCCTTTGATGATTTAAATAGAGGAAGTAAAACTAGTTAATGCTTGAGCAGGGATTTGTTTATTCTATTTATCTGAAACTAAAGCCAACTATCATAGTAAGTTGAATGACCTTAAATCTCCATATTTGAGCAGAACTTAATGGACCATTTGCTGATAGATGAATTCAAGAAAATAAACCAGCTCCCAAATATGTGTGTGGGTATACTATATATACTATATACTTTGCTACTCAACTCTAAAAACAAATGTTTCTTTTGTGGAAAAATTAAAGTGATAGATGCTAAACAACTTTCTATATAAATAAAGATCCTAGACTCAAAAGGTGGCTGATTCAACTTAATTTTTAAAATTGTACTTTAGGTATACCTAATGATTAAAACTTTTTGGTTAAAAAAGGTGAGTTTGATTTCTACTACTTTTTTTCCTGTTCTCCAATTAGAAAGAACATGTTTTCATGGTACTTTGCTCAGTAGAAGTAAACATTTAAGGATGGCTCCCTCTAAGTCCATTTTTTCAACATGAAACAGGATGCCTGGCATGAACTACATTTCCTTTATTGCAGTCTGTTAAATTCCAAATACAGTTATACATCTTAATATAAGAAATATGTGTGACATAGCACATTTTCCAAGACAATATGTTTGAAATGAAGGATGAACTAGGGAAATTAATCCAGCAGTCTATTAGATGATGACGGTTTAAGGAAATGCAGTCTTATCTTTTCCACGCATCAAGGCCATCAGTTTTGCCTTTATCCACTAGAGGGGGTAATGTTCTTCCATCCTAAAAGGACATGGAATTATCCCAATGAGATTTAAATGCACACAGTGACCTTATTTCTTTTGAAACCAGGTTAATTAAATAATATAATACAATGGATGCCAAAAATACCAATGAAAGTTGCTTCAAAAACATTTGTGGAAAAAAAAAAACATTTGTGACCCCAAGATCAGAAATAGTTGTTTTTGTCCACCCTAAAACTTTGCAAAATCCGTGGTTGTAAAAAGGATGGGTTAAATGTGTTTTAGCTAAGAGAGGAAAATTTTACATAAAGTAACGTTTTCTATGACCATTCCAAAAAGTACTGTGTTCTTTTCCATGTGATTAATTTCACCTTACTAGAGTTGGTAACTGGATTGTTGTCTGTTTGGTTCAGCAAGGAGGCAAATCACCTCTTTACATTTAAGGATGCATTTAAGAAATAATTAAAGAATTAAATAGATTTATAGAAGTTTATAATAAACATCATAAATACATGAATTTGACATATTACATGGTTGAATAGTGATACAGGATTCAGAATACTTAAAGATCAATACATATATACAGAACTGGTTTTTCACATATAACTATGTAATTGTCACGGTTTATCATGGTAAAATTTTCTTTTAATAAATTCCAAGTCAATAACACAAGAATGTTTTTTTCTTTAAACCTACTGAAAAATAGTTCGAATTGGCAGAATAGCCAATCATGTTTGGTTGTTAAAAGATAATCAAAGTAATTGGTTAGAAATAACCAGTTGCCACACTGATGAGATGTCATAATTATAATTAACTGTGCTATTAGGTCAGTTGTTTAGTTATTTCTGTGAATAAGAAAAAGCCTAATCAAAATGCAGAATAATTAGTTCAGTTGAAAAGAAGAGATATAATTTGTGAAAAGCAAGTATATTACATCAACCTTATTTTTCATAATCCTAATCATTTTCTAAAATAAAAAATATTTCTAGTTCCTGGAGATTATTTCCCTTGAATAATAGGTACAGCAGTGGTTTCAAGTGGTGGGTGAATACCATACTTACCATACAACTTTTAAAAATATTCATGCCAAGAGCCCCCCTACAGGAATGCTGATTCAGTGGATCTGGGTTGGGATCTCAGCATGGGGACTTGTAAAAAAAAATCTCCACATTCTAATCTGTAGCCCTGGCTGAGTGTCACTGCACTGCCCAATTGTACCTGACTAGGTTTTTCTCCTTGTTATTTGACCCCTAGAAAGTATATATTAGAAAGTCTTTGGAGGCAAAAGAAGAAAATTACCGTGAATTATTATGACTTTTTACAGGAAAATCTCCTATTGTATGAATGAGAGTAAAGACCTCAAAATACCTATGTGTGATAGCGAATTCCACATTACAGTGCAAATAAACATGCTTTTGAAGTTCTGTATTGTTTCTTAGTAATTTTTGCTGCCTGGAGATTTTCCAAAGACAGCTAACAAAGGCTTGTAGAAAAGACAGCATTATGGAAAAAGTTTTGCTAGAGACAAGAACAAATATTTACAAACAGTAATTCCAAATAGACCCAAAACCCTATAAATAACTGTTGTGTTCTTGTAAATATATTACCATAAAAATACAGTTATTTTAAAAGTAAGCAATAGCTTTATCTACAATACACATTAAAACAAATTACAGTGAGGTCACATCTCAAATGGAGATTTTATAATAACTGAGAAGTTAAATTATATGCGTCTAAAATGAATTCGGCCTGTTTTCACAATGAAATATGGGCCACCTATAATTTATTTTACTATAAATAAGATTTCCTATGTATGTTATAGATACTTATTATTAATTTCCAGTGCATGATTTACTTTAATCAATATAAGAACAAACTTACTGTAAAATAGAGAAAGATTCTATTTTTTTTCTCCTAGAAAGTCTTTTTTTACACTTACTAAAAAGGTGCTGTGGCTACAAAGAGCAACAGGGCCAGTGGAAGGAATTAATATGTATCCAATTTGCAATGCAATAGCATATTCTGCATGTATTAAAGATGTTGGGAGCTATGGGTTCCCAGAAGAAAAAGTGTCCAACTCTGCCTCTAAGAAGTCCAGATGTGGTGAAGGTGGCAGTTGTGGAAAATCACTGAAGCGTCAGAAATAGTTTCAGGATTCATTCATTCAATTCATCAAAGTATACAGAGAACTTACTCGGCACATGTGCAGCATTTTTTTTTTCAAAAAGCAGATAATCCTTAAGAGAGATGTTGAAAACTAGCCAGAAGAACAATGCAGAGAATGATGAATGACAGTGGGGATGGAAAGTGCTATAGCGGGTTTAAAGAAGGAAAGATCTTAAGAGGTATGTGGCATTAACCAGGACTTGAAGTCCAGGTGAGATTGTTTCTGGAGAAAGGAATAGCATCAGAAGGCACAGGCAGGAAAACGTGGCGACAAAATATCATATACTAACGCTCTAGAAAAATGGTATAGATGATCTTATTTGCAAAGCAGAAATAGAGACACAGAGGTAGAGAACAACCGTATGGATACCAAGGGGAAAGTGGGCGTGGTGGGAGGAATTGGGAGATTGGGATTGACACATAGACACTATAGATACTACGTTTAAAGTAGACAACTAATGAGAACATACTGTATAGCACAGGGAACTCTACTTAATGCACTGTGGGAAAGAAACCCAAAATGGGTTTCTAAATGGGAAAGAAGCCCAAAAAAGAGGGGATATATGTATATGTATAGGTGATTCATTTTGCTATACAGTAGAAACTAACACAATATTGTAAAGCAACTATACTCCAATAAAAATTAATTAAAAAAAAAAAACGTGGCGACAATCTGGGGATGCTTTTTTTCTCTAGTTTGCTTGGAGAGTGTATTTTGTCCCTTAAACCCAGATCACATCCTTCTTCACTCCAGGAATAACTTCTGAGCTGTTCCATTCAGATCAACTCCTGAGTTTCTACTAGATTTATCACTGGAACCACTTAAACAATTAATTATGTGCTATTTTGCATTGTTTTCTAATTGTTTATTATATTTTTTAACTTCTTAGCTCTCTACATTGTGAATTCTTTGAGGGCAGGGATTGCTTTTGTACACATGTGATATCTTTCACATTGTTTACTATCCTATTTAGATACACAGTTCAAATTCAGCAAGTATTTGTTTATTGACTGATTATATGACTAAATGTAGTAGTGGTAGGCTTGCCAGGTAAAAATGTAGGAAAGCCAGTTAAATTTGAATTTCAGATAAATAATAAAAATATTGGTGGGTCTTACTTGCACTAAAATATCATTCATTGTTTATTTGAAATTTGAAAATCAAATTTAACCGTATGTATATATGTATGTATACATATATATACTCACACAGATTTAGGAGGAAAAATATATATATAAATATATTTTTTCTTCCTAAATCTGGCAGCCCTAGGTAGTGGTGTATTCTTTATGGCTTTGTCAAAGTTTCCAATGTACTGAATGTCAATTCCTGACCTTTCATCCAAGAATAAACTCACTTATTTTGTTGTTTGGAGGCTGCTTCTTCCCAGAATAAGTGAACTGCATAAAATAAGAAGAATAAACGAATAACAGACATTTTTCAACCAAAGACAAGTGGCTGAAGATGAAAGGATGAACAAAACCCAGTGGCTGAATCAGAAGGGATGAACATGAGAGCCCAGAGTCTACACAGAGGATAGGAGGTGATACAGGTGGGAGGAGAATGCTGTCTGAAGACCTAGATAGGGAGATGAGTTGGGAAATAAGTTAAAAACAGGGAGAGACAGGAGAGGCAAGTTTAAAAAAAAAAAAAACAGCAAAAGAATTTTAAAAATGAAAAGAGAGAAAATGGTGAGAATGAAAAGTTGATGAAACTAGAATAGAAAAAAAGCAGGAGATGAAGAAATAGAATGAGATTGAAGAAGTATGAGGAGTAACACACACACACACACACACACACACACACACACAGAGGAGGGAAAAAGCCTGATTGGGATCGTGTGACAGGAAAAAACTCTAGGAAAGGAACATGGGCTAAGAATTAATGCTTTTTAAAAATAAATTAATATTACATACAATATTCAAACTTAAAAAGAAGAAAATTCTGCAATATGGGACAGCATGGGTGAAGCTTGAGGACATTATGTTAAGTGAAATAAGCATGTCACAGAAAGACAAATACTGCATGATTCAACTTATATGAGGCATCTACAATAATCAAATGCATAGACTCAAAATGCAGAATGACAATTGCCAGTGGCTGGCTGGAGGGAGAAAAGCAGAGTTACTAATC
Source organism: Neophocaena asiaeorientalis asiaeorientalis (assembly GCF_003031525.2). Classification (NCBI taxonomy): domain Eukaryota; kingdom Metazoa; phylum Chordata; class Mammalia; order Artiodactyla; family Phocoenidae; genus Neophocaena; species Neophocaena asiaeorientalis. The sequence continues at coordinate 19,075,308 of NW_020176571.1, read as the reverse complement.
AACGGGTATAAAGTTTCAGTTAAGCGAGATGAGTAAGTTCTAGACCTGTGCCAAACAACATGGTACCTATGGTCAACAACACTATATGGTGCACTTAATAATTTAAGAGGGTAGATCTCTTACCAAAATAAAATAAATCATGAAAATTATAGTGTGAGAGAAAAATGTCAAATTTATGACATTATAATCTGCATTTGTATGGTAGCTCTTTCTGAATTCTTCCAGACACTTTTTTTCTTCCCTACCTACATAGGCAAGGACATAGAATACCAAATGTCATCTCTGGCTTTTTGTGGACTGAGAGACTTGTTTTTCCTTCCTACAGGAAGTATTGAGGCATTAACCAGGTATGAGACAGGCATAGATAAGTAACACTTTTAATTCATCTACTTCAAAATCCTGTACATTTTTTTTTTTTTTTTTTTTTCCGGTACGCGGGCATCTCACTGTTGTGGCCTCTCCCGTTGCGGAGCAGAGGCTCCGGACGCGCAGGCTCAGCGGCCATGGCTCACGGGCCCAGCCGCTCCGCGGCATGTGTGATCTTCCCGGAGCGGGGCACGAACCCGTGTGCCCTACATCGGCAGGCGGACTCTCAACCACTGCGCCACCAGGGAAGCCCGAAAATCCTGTAAGTTTTACCAAAATCTTAGATAACTGCTTGATGGGTAGTTTTATAAGCCAACAACTACTTCCCCATATAGTTCTCTGCCTTGTTCAGTGGCTTCTTGGTCATACCGCACTAACAAATGGGATGCATTTTTTAAAATTTAGAATATGTTGAAAATAAATTTTACTTATAACTCTGATTCTTGACATGTATTTTGTACATGTGTCGGAAGGACTGGGAGGGGTGGGAATTGTATTGTTTTGTTTCCAAAACTAATGAAAAACAAAGAAAATCTGCCCTGATGGTCCAAGTTTGTTTTCATTTCAACTTCAAAGATAGAAAACCTGCTTTTCTAGGAAACAGCAGGAGGGCTGCTCAACTGTCCTGCCTTGAAAACCTGTCTCCCACATAAATCAGTTGTGTTGACAGAGAGCACTTCCCTGAAAGAAATCACCATTTCTTCCCCTGTCTCCTGCTTATTTTTAATACATAGCATTTACCGAACCCAGATAGGATGAAGAATTATGGGCTACATAGCCTTGTATTTATATACATTATTAGTTACACGTACAAAAAATAGGGCTGAAGTTCTTATGTTAACCTAGAGGATAGTCTCTAGAGGCAAGCCAAAGGGCTCTGTCTTGTCTAGTCAATGTTTTTTTTTTTTTTGGTCAGAGACTTAGATGACAACATAAAAAAATACTTACCAAATATGTGTTTGAGCATAATTTTGGGAGTTGAGAAATTCCATGTATGATGGAGTTAAGAGTTAAGATCCACAAAAACCCCAAAACTCCAACATGTGCAAAGAAGGGTCAAATCTAACAATATGAAATTTAATAGGGGTAAATTTGGAACTTATCACTTGAGTGCCCCTCCCCTCCCCTCCCTTCCCCTTCCCTTCCCTCCCCTCTCCTCCTCTCCCTTCCCTATTCCCATCCCATTCCTTCCCTCTCTCTCTGTCACACACACACACACACACACAAAACTGCATTACTGTGCATCCCTGGTGGTGCAGTGGTTGAGAGTCCGCCTGCCAATGCAGGGAACATGGGTTCGTTCCCAGGTCTGGGAAGATCCCACATGCCGTGGAGCGGCTGGCCCCATGAGCCATGGCTACTGGGCCTGCGCGTCCGGAGCCTGTGCTCCGCAATGGGAGAGGCCCCTACAGTGAGAGGCCCGCGTACCACAAAAAACAACAACAACAAAAAACTGCATTACTCTCAGTTGAGGGAAGCATGGCTTATTGGAGATTGTGTAACAAAGATTTCAAAGATTTATGGATTTTATTTCAATAAAAGCCGGCAGTATGATGTGGCCGCTGAGAAAGCTAATTAATGCACCTTTGAGTGTGGTAATAGACCTATAATGGTTTGAATGAGGGAAGTGATTGTCCTGCTCCAGAGACTGGTTTGAACAATCTTGGTGTGTTACATTCAGCTCTGAGGATCTGGGAAACATAGACAAATTAGACTGTATTCAAAGGAGAACAATTCTTGGATAAGGAAACTCACAATAATTTTCCATGAGTTTCATCTGAAGGAATGGAAATATTAGCCTAGAGAAGAGAATATTCTTGGGCAATGGTAGTTAACTTCCAACTATTCATCAGGTGTCTGAAAGTGTATTAAATGGAAAAGAAATCAGATGTTCTCATGAATGGTAGAGGTGGAATTAATAAGTTGATGTTGAAGGAGATAGATATTGGCTCAATATAAAGAAATACTGTTTGTCTGAACTTAGAGTAGGTTGTTATGGAGGAGTTCCCCACTTGGGGAAATTCAAGTATAGTCTGGAAAACCATTGGTGTGGATGTTAAAGAATTCAACGTCAGAAGGATGAATGTATTAGATAATATTTAAGGCCTGGGACACAGTATATTTTAGCCAGTAAAGTTACATTCTCTGAAGTCAAACAAATTAGACTCAACATTTAGAGTCTATGTGACACTGACAGAGTATATAACCTCTTTGTTCCCCAGTTTCTTTATCTATAAAATAAAAATAATAGAAATTAACTCAGGATTATTGAGAAGATTAAGTGAGAAATTCAAATACAGTGATTAGTACAGAGTAAATATTTAATACATGATGCTTTGTTTAATTTTAAGATTTAGGTCCATTCCAACTCTGACAGTTGGAAGTCATTTGTAATAAAAATTTGGATTTGACTTGGATATTCTTGCATTGGGTCCTCTTCCAATGCTACCATACGTGATTTTCGTTCACTTTCTCTCTCTCTCTCTCCCTCCCTCCCTCCCTTCCTTCCTTTCTTTCCCCACCCTCCCCCACTCCCTCCCCCACTTAGCATAATACAGACACTCCTAGGACTCATTTACTCTCTGTTGGCTGGGACTATAGTTATAGCTTATTAAGTGCCTAGAAAGTTTTTATTTCTTGTGAGTATTGTTACCTTGGGAAAATGCAGAAGAGAAAGAGTAAATTTATAGGTCTTGATTTCAACCTATGACAAACTCCTCACATATAATTTGCACCCCATTAATTAACAGAGTGTTTTTATCATTGCTTCTGATGTAGCCTATTAAACCATAAAGAGAACTATATGTAGGAGCTAGAATTCTTTGATCTTTAAAAAATGTGTTTTAATTCTTGATTCACATACCAAAAATAAGCACAAATGAAATTTTGAGAGATATTTACAGTCTAGGCATGTATAAAAGAACTACAGGTCCTAAATAGTCTAGTATTGGTAATAGTACAGTAGAATGCATGAATGAATGAATGAATGAATGAGTGAATGAATTTAAGAGCAGGACGATATATTTGCTCCTTTAGTTAAATATATAATTAGCGGGCTTCCCTGGTGGCGCAGTGGTTGGGGGTCCGCCTGCCGATGCGGGGGACGCGGTTCGTGCCCCGGTCCGGGAGGATCCCACATGCCGCGGAGCGGCTGGGCCCGTGAGCCGTGGCCGCTGGGCCTGCGCGTCCGGAGCCTGTGCTCTGCAACGGGAGAGGCCACAACAGTGAGAGGCCCACATACCGCAAAAAAAAAAAAAAAAAAAAAAATATAATTAGCTAAACTACTTAGTTACTACTGTAGAGTTGCTTCCTTATGTGGTTCCTTTTTTGGCATTTCAACCTTGATCAATCTACGGAGTAAAATACTAAATTAAATGTGAAATTCTTACTTTTTTTGGAAAGGATATTATTCTTTTATACATTGTTGGATTCAATTTTCTAATATTTTGTTGAGAATTTTGCATCTATGTTTATGAGAGATATTGATCTGGTTTCTTTTCTTGTAATGTCTATCTGGTTTTGGAGTTAGGGTAATGCTGGGCTCAAAGAATGAGTTGGGAAGTCTTTTTATTCCTATTTTCTGGAGATTGTAGAAAATTTGTCATATTTCTTCCTTCAAAGTTTAGTAGAAGTTGTCAGTGAAACCATCTGGACTTGGTGCTTTCTTTTTTGGATGGTCAGTTATTGATCAATTTCTTTAGTAGTTACAGGGCAATTCAGGTTATCTATGTTTCCTTGTGTGTGTTTTGGCAGTTTAGTTCATTTCATCTAAGTTATTTGATTTATAGGCATGTAGCTGTTTATGGTATTCCTTTATTATCCTTTTCTTGTCCATGAGATCAGTAGTGATGATCCCACTTTCATTTTTCATACTAATAATTTGTATCTTCTCTCTCTTTCTTTTTTTTTTAGTTAGCCAAGGCAGAGGTTATCAATATTATTGATCTTTTCAAGGAATCAAGTTTTGGTCTTGTTGATTTTCTCTACTGTTTTCTGTTTTCAGTTTCAATGATTTCTGCTTTAATCCTTCTTATTTTTTTTTTTTCTGCTTGCTTTAGGTTTTTCTCTTCTCTTTCTAATTTCCTAAAGCAAGCTGAAGTATTGATTTTTAGATATTTTTCTTTTTGTAATATATTCACTAAATTCTATAAATTTCCCTCTAAGCACTTCTTTTCCTACATCCCGCAATTCTTAGTAAATTGTAATTTCTGTTTCACTTATTTCAAAATGTTTTTTAATTTGTATTTAAACTTCTTTGACCTATGGGCTAGAAGTTTAGAAGTGTCTTGATTAACATTTATATTTCCAAATAATTGGGGATTTTTCAGCTGTTTTTCCTGTCATTGACTTCTACTTCAGTTAAATTGTGGTCTGACATTACATGAAATTTCTAAAAATCTTATATTTTATGGTATGTTATAAGTCATAATTCTAGTTATTACTTTAAAATGTATATCTCAGAAATAACTACATTTCCTTGTCAATTGCATTATTATAAACTTTCATCAAATCTTTAACCGTGGTCACTTTTAAGTCTTTTGTCATTTACAGACAGTTCTGGGCGTACTCTGATGCTTTTGCAAAAATGTTCCTATAAAAGGGTTTCATCTTCAAGGAATTCATGGAAAAGACTCTGACAAGTACAGGTTTCTGGTAACTGACGATACTGCTGAACTGAATGAATAAGCATTTTCAGAACTCTAATGGAAAACTGATGAATTCATAAAAGTGCTAACAAAAGATCAAGATGAAAAAAAATTAATTACATGGGACTGAGTGAACTGATGAGGATGATTATCATTTTTGTGACTTTCTGTTTGAATAAAAAAAAAATCCCACAAGGACTCAGAGGCAAAAAATATACAAATCAATTTTCACTGCAAAGTAAAGGAGCTGTTACAGTGGAGGATTACTGGACTGAATGTCAATATTATGACATAGTATGAGTGTGTTTTGTGTTTGGTAATTGCAATCATTGCTGCTTTTGTTGTGGTCACCCATTTACAATGCTTGGTGTCACTTTATTTATCTCTTGTAAAAATAAAATACAGTGTGTGTGTGTGAAAAAAAAATTGTGGTCTGAAAGCAATACTTTATATAATTTTTATACTTTTAAATTGGTTGAGGTATGTTTTATGGTCAAAATGTGGTCTATCTTGGTGAATATTCTATATGAGCTTGAGATGAATGTATATGCTAGTGGGTTGTTGGATGGAGTATTTTATAAATGTCAATTAGATCAAATTGATTGATAGCGCTGTTCAGGTCACCTATAACCTTACTGATTTTCTACCTTTTTGGAATAATCAATTACTAACAGTGATGGTGAAAACTGCAACTGTAATAGTGGATTGATCTAGTTTTTTTCATTTCTATCAGTTTTTGCCTCATGTATTTTGACACTCTGTTGTTAGGTGCTTACATGTTTAGGATTGTTATGTCTTCTTGGAGAATTGGCCCCTTTATCATTATATGGTATCCCTATTTATTCCTGATAATCTTGCTTGTTCTGGAGTTGACTTTGGCTGAAATTAATATAGCTACTCTAGTTTTCTTTTGATTACTTTTAGCATGGCATATCTTTCTCCATCCCTTTATTCTTAGCCTGGGTCTTTACATTTAAGTTGGGTTTCTTATAGATAACATATAGTTGTATATTCTTTTTTATCCACTCTGTATACCTTTTGATTTGTGTATTTATGCTATTCACATTTAAGGAATTATTGATGTAATTGGATTAATATCTATCATATCTGTAACTTTTTTCTCTGTTGCATTTGTTCTGTTTCTCCCTTCCCCCACATCCCCTGAATTCTCTGGTTTAATTGAATATTATATATGATTCCATCTTATCTTTTCTCTTAGAGTATAAATTGTACTGTTTAAAAATAATTTTTAATGGTTTTCCCTAGAGTTTAAAATATATGTTCTAAAATAATCTAAGTCCATCTTCAAATAACACAATACCACTTCACATATAGTGCAGGTTCCTTATTCCCAATTCTTCCCTCCTGTCCTTTGTGACATTGCTCATTTCATTGATCCATTTACTCTAATCACCCAATACATTGTTACTATTATTACTTTATACTATTTTTTAGGTCAATTAAGAGTAAGAAAAGTAAAAGCCTTTATTTTACTTTTATTTATTCCTTCTCTAACTCTCTCCCTTTTTAAATATAGATCCAAATTTCTGACCTGTATTAATTTTCCTTCCACTTGAGTAATTTATTTTAACATTTATTACAGGTTAGGTCTGCTGGCAATGAATTATTCGGCTTTTGTTTGTCTCAGAAAGTCTTTGTTTCTCCTTCACTTTTGAAGGATAAATTTTGCTGGATATAGGATTCTAGAGTGGTGAGTTTTTTTCCTTCAATGCTTTTAGATTTTCACTTCATTTTCTTTCTTGTTTTGCCTAGTTTCTGGTGAGAAGTCCACTAAAATTCTTAACCTTGTTCCTCTAGGTAAGGTTTATATTTCCCCTCTGACTTCTTTCAAGACTTTGACTTTGGTTTTCTGAAGTTTGAATATGGTATGCCTAGGTGTGGGTTTTTTGTTTTTTTCATTCTGCTTAGTGTTTTCTATGCTTCCTGGATTTATGGTTTGATGTCTGCTAAGTTTCTGGGGTTGCCATAACAATTTACTACCAACAGGGTTGCTGATAAAACAGAAACGTATTCTCTCACAGTTCTGGCGTGTAGAGGTCTGAGGCAAGGTGTCGGCAGGGCCATGCTCCCTCTGAAGGCTCTAGGGAAGAATCCTCTCTTGCTTCTTCCCAGCTTCTGGTGATTGCTGGCAGTTGTTGGCGTTCTTTGATTCGCAGCTGACTCACTCCAGTTTCTGTTTCCATCTTCACATGGATATTTTCCCTTTGTGTATGTTTGTGTCTTCACATAAACTTCTTATAAGGACCACATTCATTGGATTTAGGACCCATCCTCATCCAGTATAATCTGCTCTTGATGAATTACATCTGCCAAGACTCTATTTCCAAATAAGATCACATTCTGGGGTTCTGGGTGGAAATGAATTTTGAGGGAAGACAATTCAACCCAGTACAGTGTCTACAAGTAATTTTGAAAGTTATTGACCAATATTACTTCAAGTATTTTTTCTCCCTTGTTCTTTCTTCTTCTTCTGGTATTCCAATTATGCATAGGTAACACCTTTTGAAATGATCCCACAGCTCTTGGATATTCTGTTCTGTGTTTTCCTTCTTTTTTTCTCTTTGCATTTCACTCTGGGAAGTTTCTACTGACCTATGTTCAAGCTCACTGATTCTTTCATCAGACATTCTAATTACTGACGAGCACATCAAAGATCTTCTTCGTTTCTGTTACAGCATATTTTCTTTCCAACATTTCCTTCTGATTCTTTCTTAGAGTTTCCACCTTTCTGCTTACACCACCCATCTGTTCTTACATGTTGTCTACTTTTTCCATTAGAGCCCTTAACATACTGATCATAGTTATACAGGTTTCCCCTGCTATCCAAAACTAGAGCATTCCTATGAAACCTTTCATGAGCTGAAATGGTGTAAAGCGAGGAAACAATTACCTTAGGACACATCTTGCTAACAGATGCACAAAATAAATTGAGATGAAAGCACAGATGCTCACAGACACAGTTCAAAGCTATGGCAGCTTGATGCTGAGATGCTGAGTGTGGTTCCTGGGGAAGGAGCTTGGTGGTGCCACTCTCACTGCTCAGGGTGTGCGGCCTCTGTAATGGGTCACTGAAAAATAAATGCTGATTGCTATTTTCACTTTTCTCCTTTTTTTCATAAAAGTGAAAATCCTGTTTGGATTTCTTTTGGTTACTGAAAACAGGTACTAATATGGGTGTTTCATAAAAGTGAAGTGGCATATAATCAGTTTTCAAAAACTGAAAAATACCTGTATTAATTTCAGTCTGAAAATTCTAACATCTCTAATATCAGTGTCTGATTATGATGGTTGCTTTTTTTCTTCCAACTGTGTTTTGTCATGCCTTCTGCCATGCCTTGTAATTTTTTTGTTGAAAGTTGGACATGGTGTATCAGATAATTGGAAACTGGTGTAAATAGGGCCTCACAGTGAGAATTTCTATTAATATGGCTAGGACTCAGGCTGGGTTTATGTTTGATGTAGCTGTAGGTGCCAGAGGCTTCAAATTCTTTTAGTGTCCTTATTTTTATTTCCCCTCCTTACTTTGGGCTTCCCTAAGTATTCCTACTTAGAGGGAATCTGTGTCTTGCAATTCTTTCACCTCTGATCCACTGTTATTACACTGAAGCCTTGCTACAGTGGTGGTAAGGTGTAGGGGAGGGGGAAACATTCTATAACCTGAATTAAATCTCAGTTTTTTAGTGGGGATATGTCTTGGACTCGACTATGCCCTTCACAAGTGTTTGTCCTGTGGTATAGCCTTTCCTCCCAGCTCCCTTCCCTGGCTGCAGGGCTCCCCCACCTGTTTCCTTGATGTCCTATTGACTATGTTTTCTCCCTCTGAGGTGAGATAGGTGAGACAAGAGGGCTAGAGGGGCTGAATGGGTGGAATGCCTTTCCTCCAGCTGGAATAAAACTCTGGTAGTCTTTTCCCCTGGAGAATAGACCTTTGTTATGGAGAAGACCCCAAGTATATTGTTTCACAATGATTACTTATTTCCTTCCCCTGCCAGAGCCATGAGTCAGTGAATCTACATCATGAGAACTTTACCTGGCGTTAAAGCCCACCCAAATGGGGTGGGTGCTATTTAAGATACGAGTTTCTCACTCTCAGGCTAGTTCACATACAGCCTCCAGCAATTCATCATAATTACCACTGAAGTGTTCCTGCAAGTTTATGGCTTCAGCATCTTCTGATCCAGGTAAGCAGAACTTGACTGTGATGCTTGGAATGTGCCCATCTCTCCAGGTTTTGGAGTGACTGTTTACCTTATGACCTTAGTTCTCTGATGGGTCCAAGAAAAGTCATTAAATTTCAGTTTGCTCAGCGTTTTCTTGTCTTAAGAATATCTCGAGTGATCACTTCCAAGATCTTTACATGTCAGAGTTAAAACCAGAAATCCATTTGAAATATATTTAATATTTTATTTGTAGTTTAAATTTCTTTTTTGCTTTTTTATAATAGCAAATTCTAAAGTCTTTAAAAATGTAAAAATTTAACATTTTCTTCACATATTTGGCTCCTTTTGGGGTGATATCCATGCACACCACTGGGGTTTGTTGTTGATGCATTTCTAGGAGGCAGATATTAGCTGGGTAACCTTGGAAAAGTTACAAATTCTCTTTGTGTCCCAGTTTTCTCACTGGTAAGATAGAGAATCAATGGTACTTGTCTTTTAGGATTACTATGGAAATTAAATGAGATAACATATATATAATGGCTTGTTGCAGTAAATACCTGGTACAAAAATATTCAGCAAACATTGACCTCACACTTCCATTGTTGATCCCATTCTCCAGATAGGGAAAATAAAGTAAAAAAAAGAAATTTAACACAGTTCTCACTTCTGGATTCCTTGTTTTAGAATGTTCTGCACTTTGACCTGAAGCTAGTGCTAGAGCTGTGGTAGCTGCAGACTTGACCACACTGGAACTTGGCCAGATGAAGTGCCATCATCCTGATTATGCACTAGGGCCACAGTTCACTGAGTTAGTTCCTCTGAACTCTCCTGTCCCCGCCCACATACTGGCAGCATAATACAACATAGACAATAGCCTCAGATCAACCCAACAGGAAAGTGGCCCCTGGAGAAAGGCACTAAATATTCTTCTTTGCTAGTCTCTTGCAAAATTTTGAAATTAAAAAAAAAGAAGAGGGCTTCCCAGGTGGCGCAGTGGTTGAGAGTCCGCCTGCCGATGCAGGGGACGCGGGTTTGTGCCCCGGTCCGGGACGATCCCACATGCCGCGGAGCGGCTGGGCCCGTGAGCCATGGCCGCTGAGCCTGCGCGTCCGGAGCCTGTGCTCCGCAACGGGAGAGGCCACAACAGCGAGAGGCCCGCGTACCGCAGAAAAAAAAAAAAAACTTTTTAGACTTCAGTTATGATATAAATGTTATATTTCATAAGATTTCAACTGGTTTACCTTAATTCTATTTTCCTAGGAAGTCATCTGTTCTTTCTCGATTTTGCTAGTATTGTATTGTACTGAGGTATTGGTGGTGGAAAGAAGATGGGGTGAGCAATTTCAAAAAAGGTCTTGCATGATTCAGAACTGCATAACTGTAAGCCCATTTCTAAAACTCCATTTACAGCAGGGGCCAAGCCTGGAAGTTCTGACAATGCCTTAGGGGAGCATACTCCCTGGAAAACTGTGGCATTGAATAATGATGAGTACCAGTACAAACCAGGGCACTTTTTTTTTTTTGCGGCCACTGTTGTGGCCTCTCCTGCTGCGGAGCACAGGCTCCGGACGCGCAGGCTCAGCGGCCATGGCTCACGGGCCGAGCCGCACCGCGGCATGTGGGATCTTCCCGGACCGGGGCACGAACCCGGGTCCCCTGCATCGGCAGGCGGACTCTCAACCACTGCGCCCCCAGGGAAGCCCCTAGGACACTTTTAAAGAAAGTCAACTTTAAAGGATGCCTGAATCTTATAAAGTCTTTAGATGAACTTTCAATTGGCAGGTTTTCTGCATTTACATGTAAAAGAGAGGAGAAATCTAGCCTTAATGTCATAATTTCTTACTTATTTTGGTACATTCAATTAGTTGAGTCTATTCCAGTTTTTTCATAATACTATCATTTCCTTTATGAAAATGATGGTAAATTTTTATACACATATAAATGCTTTAGTGCTTCATGGTTTTATACTATCAGTGGGACACTTGAAGGGACAGCAAAGGTTTGTCTAGCCCAGCTCCTAGTATGCTACATTCTAATAGTTTATCAAAGACTGACTGATTTATAGGCTTTCATTTAAAATAAACAAGAATGGAATTCTATAACCTCTTTATGATTTTGATAAGTGTACAGATATTTAATTTTGTCAGATTTCTTTCATAATCCAGTAATACTTGATATAATCATATTTGAAGGTTACAAAGTACATTTGTAACCATCATCTCTTTTGATCTTTATAACAACAAGTGAAAGAGGGAGGGCAAGCAGCTGTCGCTAGAATTCTGATGTAAACAAGTCTGCATGCTCATCTAGAACTGCTGGGGTACTTAGGCAGTCTTCTGGGAATAGTTTTTACATAAGGGTGTGATGTCTCCTGGTGAGATGCACAGAGGATTTGCATTCTATGTCTCTAGGATTCTCATTCCCAAAGAGGAAAAGACAATTTCTGGTATGGGACATGCGTGAAGATGTCTGGATGTGGGGTACTCCAGAAAGCAGGGAACTCTCTGGGGTCTCTTTCATAAGGGCACTAAATCTCATTCATAAGGGCTCCATCCTCATGACCTAATAACCTCCCAAAGCCCCACCTCCTAATATCATCACATTGGAGGTTAGGATTTCAACATAAGAATTTTGAAGGGACGTTAAGAATTTTGAAGGGACATAAACATTCAGTCTATTACAGGGAGATTCCTCTAATACCTATATTAGTTACTATACTTTTGCATAGACATTGAACTTAAACCAACCGAAGTAAAATAAAATTCATGAAATCCATTGGAAAGACACCAGGGTGGATCAAAATGAGAAGAATGAAAAAAGTGAACAATAGAAACTAGGTTGACCTCAGACAACGTTTCAGATTGGAATAATGGCCTCAAGTGTGTGAAGAACATTTCTCAGTCTCTTTTTTGTGTTGCTAGTTTATTCTTTCAAGTTAGTTGCCATCATAAACTTGGATTAATGGCTGAAAGCTGTTCCTGGGCTTAAATTCTCACAAATGAGTCCTGAGGGAAAAAAAGGGCTAGCTATTTCGCCTAGTTATACCTGTCTCCTAGGAGGTGGAGCATGAAAGAAAAGGACCACATAACTAATGTAATGGGAAGACTTGCTCACATAGAGGATAGAGAGCAATTTCTGGAAGATGAGAAAGGATGCTGAACCCAAAGAAAAATGTTTACTTAGTAACTGTACTCAATTCCAGGTAACAGAAGACAGCAAAATTGTGGCATAAAAATAAAGGTTTTATTTGTCTCACATAATGAGAAGCCCAGAGGCAGGCAGTCATGCAGTCCTGGGAAACTTCCTAATCACTCCTAGAACCCAACCACTTCCTTATTTCTTCTGAGCCAACCTTCTTATGCACTTGTCACTCTGGGTCACTGAATGGCTGCTCTAACCTCTAACCTCATGCCCATGATCCAGGTCACTCCAGTCAGGGATGTGCTGTGGAGCTTAGTCTGGATCACCGTTACACTGTTTTGTTTAAGCCTCATGAGCAGTGTCACCGAGTAGTTACAGCCATGATGTTGTACACGACATAACCCAAGGAAGCTAGGGCATCAGGGGAAGCATTTGAATTTGTATTAGTCAGAATGAAACAAGAGTGTGACAATGTGTGTGTGTTTGTACTTATTTGAGAGGAGCCGCATTTGAAGCTGCTCTTGGTGGCATCAGGTACGGCAGAAGAGTTTGGGGCCAGCCAGGTCCACTTGAGTTTTTCTGCGCTTATAACATGTTGATGGAACCGATGAGCCAGCAGGTACTCAGATTGCCAGCTGCAGCGGCTTCTTGACAGACTGTGGTGCTGGATCTAGGACACAAGGAGATCCTTAATTGTTTCCCACCCCTCTCTTACCACCACCCCAGGTCTGGGGTGTTCCCTCTCCAAGGGCCAGGATTATTGTTCTCCTTCCACAGCCATAAAATTGGTGTGTTCATCCCAATAACTATAACTTCACCTTTTTCTAATCACCTCTGACTCAGACCTAGCCCTTTTGTCTAGAAAGATATGGTGCACATGAAACAAGGCATTTTTACAAAAGTTACAGAGACCCATTATGTCCCCCACTTTGACCAAAGAGGGCCATGTAGAGGAGCTCAATGAACAAAGCACTAAAACAAGTGGTCATCATCTCAGGATCTAAGACCCCACTGAATATCTCTCGGGAGAGATATTCTGGATGGTTGAACCAGAGGTAAGTTTGAATTCCCTATATCCACTTTTGTCTGCGCTACCATCCAAAGAAGGTAGCCAACCAGAATAGGCCAGGATTGCTGTCAGGGGAAGAAAGATGTCACACGTCTAGGAAACCAGGTTAGATGCTATGCATGCAGTGGGTTTGCATGTAGGATGAGGAACACTGAGCTTGGAGAATTCACTGCTTTTATAAAAACCAGTAAGTAAACTTACTCTTTGTTTTGGAAGGAGATATTATCTCACCCCTCAAAGTTTGCTTGTTGTAAACATAACCCTGAGAAATGGCCTGGGGTAAAGAGTGGTAAAAACCCTTACAGGGTCTCTTGTAGGAGTGCAGGAGACCCATGGAGAAGTGTCTTCTCCCAACAGAACTATAAGAAACAATCTTCTGAAACTCATTACTGTCTTGACCCCTAGGAAGTACTTCTTAATGTTACTCAGTGTCATTGAGATGAAAACTCCCCAAGAAAATTTTCTATTTAGTCTTGAGGTCAGGAATAATTGGTCTTCTCCTGAACAATTGTAAATATGGAAATGGACCCTTTTTCTTCCTTCTAGGCTGCTGGAGCGGTTGAAGTGTAGCTTCAGTATGTGGCTCAATTCTAACACTGTCTCTGGCACAAGGAGGTCTTCAATAAACAAAGTTAATGAAGGATACAGAACTGTCAGGTGAGATGTGCATTTTGTGGGGAACTCACTCCTGGTTCCATTTCATTCCTCTGCTCTTTTATCCCTTTATCTCATTTTTCTTACTTTAATTTAAAATTGTAACAAAGATCAACACATTTTATTTTTAATAAACTGGATTTCAAATCCAGGTGTTCTAATCTTGGTGCTCTATCTTGTGTCTAATTCTATTCTCTGTGAGTTGAAAAACACCTGGTCAATATTTTTATCTTAAAATATGCCTGAAGAAAGTTATGCAATCACCCATACTGTGTCCCCTCCTCTGTCACTACCCTATTGGTTCTGTTTCCAATGGTTGTCAGTTTTGTCATTTTCCTCTGTAGTCCAGATACTCTCGTTTTATACATGTAGACCCAGACCCTCTGATGTTAATTTGAAGATTTCTTCTCGTTTTTTCCCAAGCCCATTCAACATTCTCAGACCTTTTAGCTACATATGTTACTGAAAAACCATCTTAAAGCTACTTTTTTTTTTTTCCTACAAGCAATACCATACTCATTTATGTCCATTGCCCTTCATCCTGTTTTGGACAAATCATCTCACTATTTCTTTATTTTTGGGCTGAAAGATTTATGAACCTTTATATATTGTAATTTCCTGCTATAGGAAGGCAGAAAAGAACATTGTGGGCCCTAGCTGTGTCCAGATAAACACTCAGAATTCAGAAACGGCCTACTGAAATAAAATATTTTTTATTGTATAAATGCTTGATCATTTACTTATGTAACAAAATTAAAAATAGCTGAAAAATTAATAGATATATTGCACAAAGAGGTGACCCAAGTAACTAGAAGTGGTGCATGACAAAATCTGACCTCTGGGGTAGTGATCAATTGATTGTCACCTGGAAAGCAGGAATTTTGAGCATGTAACACAGTTTAGTTTAGAGTGCAGTAACTTACCATATCCTTTTAAAAAAATCAACCTATGAATTAAATTCTAAATTTGTTTAAGTGCATAAGCATTAATGAGAAAATAGGGGGTAGAAGTCCCAGATACCTTGAGATTGAAATTTTATTTACTGTCTTCAAATAATATACTGAAATTCAACTACAAAGGACATTTTTTAGTGATGTTTTTTTAACCACCCTCCTTGTTTTATGTGCTTTTGTTGACTTTTCAGTTTGTTCGTTCTTTCATTTGCCCACCATATTTCACATACTGTACAATGCATTTGGTAATACAGTACCAAAAATCTGAGAGAAGCAACAGAAACGGGAGTAATCATGAGTTCCTACACCCAAATACCTAAAACTTACTGGAACTCAAGCTTAAAATATTATTGTCTCATTTGATAATTCGTTCTGTTACCAGTTCTAAATCAGCAAAATATATCAGTCGTTACCTTTATCCTTATAAATCAAATCAATGTGTCTCATTGCACGTAAACCTTCATTATACTTTTTGCTACAAAATTTGTAGCAAGAGAGAACACAGACTACATTGTGAAAGCTACACCTGAAAGAAATCCACATATTAAAAAAACCTATTTTTACATGTTTAAATCCTCCCACACTGTATACTCATTATTTAAAATTAAAGGACAGAAGTCAAATTGAAAAACAGTAAAATTAAGAGACAAGATGTGGGAACTACAAGTTGTTTCACTTGAATAGAACCAATCTTGTTCTCTCTGGTTTTTCTCCCAGGAAAGGAAAATTTAACAATCAGAATAATAAACACACTTCCCTAATAAAAGCAATGCAATTGTGGTTTTGGTTGTGTAAAGTATTGGGGTTTTATACATTATTTCCTCTTTCCAAAACTGTGACTGAAATTTTTTTAAAAAGTTCATTCTAAATACTTACCATTAAAATGAGAAAGTTTAAAAAATTAGAATTCACTTTTAAATGTATATGCTGCCTCACATTTCAGTCAACTTCGGTAACAAAACCAGTGTTGGCAGTTTTACCAACTGTCTTTAACCAGTTAGGTCTGGTTCCCAGTTAATATAGTACTACTGATCCTTAATTCGTAGAACCACAGGGGAATGTTTAAATAAAAGAACACTCGATTTCATAGTAGTTTTTAAATGAAAACATATGTATCTGTAATAGGGATTTAAAAGTTTTTTTCAGTAAGAACTTAATGTGTGGCATCTGTTAGGTATAGGGTGTCTTTTTCAGTTTTTCTGAAGAGGCACATTAGGCCCAGTAAAGTTAATAGTTTAGATGTCAGTATCTCAGGAGTTATCAACATTAAGAGCATCCAAGGAAGGAAGATTTTTGTCAGTTATTTTTCCTTCCTTATTGTATTTAGGGAGAGAAGGAGAGAAAGAGAAGATCTCACAGTATTTTCTCAAAGCTGTTTGATTTGGAGAAGCTCACTTTTAAAATTTGATATGCATGCTGTGTTTGGTGAGACAGGTCAAAATAGACATGGCATAAAGCACTCATATACCTGGGATTCTTATCAAATATTTTAAGGTTCCTTTGAAGGATGTCAGTGTTTGAGCCCATAATTGTTAAACATAAATCACCATTTTATAATATACTCTTGTTAATGGAGTGAGGGTTGACAAACTACCCTAACTTAAAAAAATAATAAAAATGGATAATTCGTAAACCTTATGATGACATGACATATTTGGTTTCCTGCATTCTCTAAATTTCCCTCTACCTCTCAGATCACAGATTTTCGTATTTATTAGCATCCTTCTCGATCTTCTTTAGGATTGCCGAGCACCGTGTCTCTGCTCTTTTTCACATATACGACCAAAAACATCCAAAATGAACTTTGTACAAGTCAACTGGGGTCAAATATCATCCACTCCTAATACGTATTTACTAGCACTCCCCCGATGCCTCCAAATATGTTGGGGGGCTTGAGATTGCCTCAAAAATTTTTAGAGAATCTTTAATACCTTGGACAAATGTAAATACCTCTCCCATCAATAATATTTCTAGTGCCTTAGGAGGCAATTTGAATATGGGGATGCAACAAATCTCAGTTGATATGCCTTTATCTTTCCCCCAAATTTTGAGAGTCATATCTACATAGTTGTCCCTTGGTATCCATGGGGGACTGGTTCCAGGATCTGTCTGGATACCAAAATCCCTGGATTCTCAAATCCCATAGTCCACCCTCCGCATCTGGGGATCCACCAACTGGAGATGGAGTAGTACTGTGGTATTTACTGAAAAAAAAATCTGCGTATATGTGGACCTGCGCAGTTCAAACCTGTGTTAATCAAGGAACAACTGTAGTATATATTTCTATGAGTACATGTATGTACACTGCATATACATCTGAGTATATATATAGAAAGGTAGCATAACAAAGTGGATAAGGTCTTAAATCTAGAGTACTTTGGCTTGAGTCCAGGCTCCCTCACCTACCAATTGTGTAATCTTGGAAAAATTATAAAACCTCTCTGTGCTTCAGTTTCCTTACCTATAAAATGATATAATAAAATTATGTACCTCATGGGATGGTCGTGAGGATTAAATGAGTTTATACAGGTAAAGCATTTAGAACAACGCTTGTAAAATTATACAGAGTCTAAAACTTTAGCTATTATTATTATTTATGTCATGAATATATACATATAATATAAAATGCTTAGCCTACAAAATAAGACAGTTGTATATATTGCTAAATACCTTTTATATTTAATATATATGGATACTCCTTTCTACGGCACGTTTAGATTTTCTTGGAAATTTCACAGTTATCTAATAACCAACATGAGTGAGAATGCCATCATAGCTCATGTCTGGACTGCACATAGTATAAATTTCGTATTTTAAATCTACGCATTTAATGAAATAATATTTCTCACTGAGAAACTTGCCCTAATATAAAGTGTCAGTGAGCCCAGATGCAGTGGAAAAGCTTAAAGCTGGAGCAGTATGGATTGGCATCCTGGCACACCCACAGAAGCTGTATGATTTGGAGCAAGTCATTTAACCTTTCTGAGCTCTAGCTTTCTCATCTGCAAAACAGGGATGTAACATTTCTTACAAGTTTGTGGTAAGAAGTAGGGAAGAAATACATTAAAAAAGCACTTGGGGGCTTCCCTGGTGGCGCAGTGGTTGAGAGTCCGCCTGCCGATGCAGGGGACATGGGTTCGTGCCCCGGTCCGTGAGGATCCCACATGCCGCGGAGCGGCTGGGCCCGTGAGCCATGGCCGCTGAGCCTGCGCGTCCGGAGCCTGTGCTCCGCAACCGGAGAGGCCGCAACAGTGAGAGGCACGCGTACCGCAAAAAAAAAAAAAAGCACTTGGCCAAGAGCCGGGCACGTGGTAAATGCTTGATAAATGGAAACATTGATCTTTCTTGTGTCAGTCCCGCTTTAAATATGGGTATTTTTAAAATTTTTAACACAAACAAACATTCCATTGGAGGTTTTTCATCAGCTATGCTGTTGCTATATAACGATCATGTGTTAGTCTTAAGGCCATGTGGTTTCAATAACCGTAAATGGTTGGAAGTTCTGCTGCCTGTAGGAGCAAAAAAAAGGAGAGGTTGGTGTAATTCAAGTTTCCCCAACATCTCACCAGGCAGCTTGTGACTGTGCCCCTCCTTCCCTCTGCCCAGCCTCTCTTCTCCTGCAAGTAGGAAGCCTGCTGGTCCCCGAAGCTGTTACGCTGAAGAAGAAGAAGCTGAAACCCTGAGAAGGCAGCACTGCTCTGCTTGGTGAGGTTAGGCCAACCAGGCACGCTTGTCACCCATTGGCTAGAGAGGTAGGGGGAAAGGACTCACTCTGTCCCTTTATTTTCACTGAGTATGGGCTGAGAGGAAGTAGTTCACTGTAAATAACAACCCCCTGTCAAATGTTACTTATTTTCATATAATTGGTAGTGAGAGGCCCCTTTTTTTTTTTTTTTTGCAGTTGGCCTGATTTGCTTCTTGCACATTATATAAGGATCTGGGTAGTAATAGCTAACTGTGAAAAGCAGCTACATATGTATTATGAGAATAAATCATTTAATGTATGCCAAGAACTCTTTAGAATAAAAATGACACTTAAATTCCAGGTACAATACAATTATTGATGCATTCTTATGAATTCTTGTATTCTTACTACACAAGTGGCTCAGACTTGAAGCTCGCATGATATAGTCAATGTGAGGAAAAGTAACATACAGGCAAGATGTTTCATGCACGCATGCACAGAATTTTTTCACACAGTTGGTGAGGCCA
Organism: Neophocaena asiaeorientalis asiaeorientalis; assembly: GCF_003031525.2. Lineage (NCBI taxonomy): Eukaryota > Metazoa > Chordata > Mammalia > Artiodactyla > Phocoenidae > Neophocaena > Neophocaena asiaeorientalis. The sequence goes on along the minus strand of NW_020176571.1, from coordinate 19,056,086 downwards.
CATTGATCCAGCAATTTGAATATCATTATTATCCATGGTCTCTCTCATTAAATACTTAAGAAAACATAGTAAAATTGTTTAAGGATACACATTTAGAATGCTATATCTAGAGCAATATCCAAGTTGGCAAAGGATTACACTGCTTATAAATTCCAGGCAGATGATAATTTAGAGTCCCCATGAAAGCCTGGAGTTTATTTGATTGTTCTCTTAATTACTGGGCTCTATGCTATCAAATATTTGTGGAAGAGGAAGTTTTCTTTGTGGGAGTGGATAATAACTGTGCTTACACTTTGAAATTTTTGCCTTGAGTTATTAAGATTTGCATTTCTCACTTTTGTTCTAAGGAAAGGTGTTTAGCCATTTTTAGAAAGCAGGTACCAAATAATCAATCGTCAAACACCCCAGAAAGTTCCTGCCCTAGACAAGTGCAAAAACCTCAGGTATTAGCAATCCACCTCCAGAGACAAATCTACAAAGGGTGGAAAGGGGGAGAAAGGATGTATCACTTTTCTCGGTGAATATATTGTGATGGGTATGTGTTGCGTGCTTTAAGGAACTCTTATTTGCTTGCTAGCTGCCGTTTAGAAATCAGCTAGAAAAAGTCTGCGAGAGATCGCAGACAGGCAAGCCCTAAGCCTGCCTCCCATGCTCCTTCAGTGCCCTGCTCTTGCAGGAGCGTGAAGAATAAACAGACTGGCCATTGATCTCCGGGTGGTGTTGTTGCACTCTGGGAAATGCTGGGGGTGCCGAGGGACGTGGCTCAGTCAATGGATGCGCGCCTGAAAAAAATCGCCCAGAAGAGGAGAGAGAACATGCAAATCAGCCTCAAGCTAGAGAAGAGGAAGGGAACAGCGAGAAAAAGAAACGTGTTGCTCGTATTGTGTCTTAGTCCTTTTCTCCTCCACCCTCCTCCAGACCCGTCTGCCTCCCTCGAGACACCTCCCTCCCTGTCCCTTTCTGGACACCAAATCTGGGAAGATCTGTCAGGATTCCCCCGCTCCACCCTAGTTTTGAGATTTAATACGATTCCCCTCCCCCCTCCCACCACCCCGCCCCGGGGCAAACCGGCAGCTGTTTTAAGTCAATGAAAGTAAGATTGGTAGAGAGAAGCGCTGGAGCAGCCCGGGAGCTGTCAGTGCACACAATCAGCCCCACAGCTTCTGCTCGGGGCATCACCTACGGAGTTTCCTCCGATGGTGATGCAACTCCGAGGGGCTCGCTCTCGCCTTCCTGTGCCGACTCCACTGTCACAGACGAAGGAGTCGAAGCCCAGCGCCGAGCCTTTTTAGACCCCTGAATATCATTCCCCGGTTCTTGGGCACTGGGATTTCGGGCTTCACACACACACAAAACAAAACCAGTTCAACCGCCCGGGAGGCAGAGATGAGAGCGTCTCAAAACTTTTCTCCCCCCTCCCCCCTCCGCCAAGGAGTAGGTGGGTGCAAAGTGCCGGCGGCGGGGACCCGCGGGCGTAGAGCCGCTCTCGGGGAGGCACTGGTCGCTTTAAAAACCCAACCTCTCGCCGCTCCAGCCTTGGCGCTGGGCGGACGGCGGCTCGCCTCTCCCGGAAGGTTCCGCGGACACCCGCAGACCTCCACGCGCGCCCTCCGTGCCGGCTTTACCGCGTGCAAACGGGGGTGGGGGGCGCAAAGGGGCCCAGGTAATGGTTACAGGACAGCGGGTGAGGTTCCAGCGCAGGGAAGAAGTTGACAAAGGGGACTTGACCAAACATGAAGGCGTATTTACAAACGCGAGCTCCACCGAGATCTGGAGAGATTCCCCTTCTCCCTGCCTCCTTCCCCTTCTGCCATTTCATTTTATCGCTCTTTTAAGTGGAGGGCAGATTGTTTTGTTGTGTATTGTTTTGAAACATTCCTGCATGGTGTGGGTCATCGCCGCGTTATTTACCATCTAGTTTACCCTGCAGCAGCCGGGGAAGCAAACTCTGGGGCTCCTTCCCTTCGGATGGACAGAGAGGGCGGCCGGGCGACGAGCGGCAGGAAGGAGGTCAGGGTGGGGTTGGGGGAGCC
>NW_020176571.1:18884263-19053958 GCF_003031525.2 Neophocaena asiaeorientalis asiaeorientalis | reverse complement strand
CCCAGTTCAGGAAATGCGATAACTTTATATTTTGCTTGGGGAGCCTGCGTGCTGTTGCCGGTATTGTTTTGCAAGTGGTGGCGGTGGAGGTGGTGATGAGCCAGGAGGGCAGGAGCGCAGGGAAAATCCTAGGCTCGCCCGTGCATCTCGGCCGGCGCCAAACGGCAGCCCCTCAAAGTTGGCCGGAGGGCCTGAACCTTCCCAGGACAGAAGCGCGACCCCCGGCCCACCCCGCAACCTGAGCGCTCCCCCTGTTCGTCTTTTTGTTTCGCTTTCTGCCATCCCTGTCCCCAGAAGTACCCCCCTCCTCCTCCGTCCCCCCGGCACGGAATTTCGGAAACGAGTCTCATCCTTCAGGATTCTAGGGATTTCAGACACCGGAAGCTTTAATTTTTAATTGCAACTACTTTCCCCCCCCTCACCCCACTCCGTGTACCAAGTGGAGACCGCTCACGTGTTGTGTCACTTTAAGCGCGGGTTTGGGAAATCTCGCTTGCACTTTTGGGCTACAGTAATAAGCCAGGAAAAGAGGTTATACGAGTTGAAATCAAATTGGATTTGGAAATGTTTGCGTTTGATAGCAGCAGTTTGTTGAGTATTGGTCTGCTGGCATCGGATGCACACGAAGCACTGTTTACATATTTTGAGTCATTTTCCTTCAACGTTACAAAGCAAATCTATTAATAAATAGATTGACCGTGGTGAATATCTAAAGACGTTGGCCCCTGACCAAATGCAGAGTGTGGTGAATGTGAATCCATTTTGATGTCTTCCTTTCTCAATTAAAGGGGTCAAACGGAGGCATTCTTTGAGTATTGCAGAACGATATTCTCAGTGTCCACCAGCCCAGGCACTCTGGGTGGCAGTCAGCAGTACTTCTTGAGAAAAGTTTAGGGATTTGTTCTCACCCCGTTGGGAATCCTCATAATATCCAGATATGCAAAGGAGTTTGTCAAGAAAGGCATGAGCCGATTTCCCCAGAGACTGCCTTTAGGCCCAGCACAGTTCTTTAGTCAAAGGCAAGACCAAGGGAGATCTGTGGGATTTTGGGTAATAAGTGTGGGAATCTGCAAAGGGACTAGACAGAGTGATTTGTTTCCTTGCTGTTCATAAATAATGGCCCCTAGTATCCTTAAAAAAACCCCTCCCCACAAACGAAACAGGCCAATCCAGTAGGCGCGTGGGAGATTTGTAGGCAATGGACGTTTCAATCAGAAAAACCAGAGCAGTTTTTGATCAGGATGACAAGGAGTGAGGCTCGATTGCCAAACGTGATTAGGTGGTTTTAAAGTATACGGAAATGTTTTTTTAAGTTTGACTTTTATAGCATTTAGAAGGAGGACGATTTCTTAGAGTCTTTACAGAGCTGATAAATTTTGATCTAATTTTGAAGGAATTCAGCTGTACGTGAACTGCTATTAGCTCTGATAGGGAAGGAATCTCGTTTCAAATGCAGATACATGGGACAGAGTTTCTGGGGGTGCTTCTTCCTGATTTAAATATAGCTCTGAGGCTGAAGCCTAGATAAATTCAGCCACAGTGATTTAAAATCGTAAGTACTTACACTGAAAGTTCTCTTAGGCATTGTGTAAAGTTCTCCTGCAGATTATGTCATCAACTGTTTATTCCTCAGAAGTATACAAGATAAAAATCATAAGCATCACTTAAAACTGAGGCAACACTGCATCAGTTAAATCCTTACACTGGTAGAGATTGCTTTTGTTTGCCTAAAAGGTAGATCTTTCATCACATGAGTTGTTTAAAAACATTTAATTGTGGGCGTGGGAGGGCATGTGCATAATTATTTAGTTATATGTGTTAATTATATAGTAGCATACTTGCTTGAAATTCTTTCCTTTTTGTCCTTTCTTTCCAGTGGTCTTCTAACAACCTTGTACATGAAGAAATAACAGAGTTTTTGTTTGCCTGGGGGTTTTGAAAAAAATGTCTTTTTTAGCCTTTTTGAATGGGCAATAATGAATCAATCTGATATAGACTTGCAAGAGTACTCTTAATACAGGAAAAAAGAACTTCAGCTCTTAATACGGAAACCCTATATAGTTTTCTTGTTGAGATTAAGCAGTTCTGGTTGAATGCCATACAGGATTCAAAACTCTCAAACTTATTTGGTAAATAGCTAGGCATTTGAGATCCAGTGGTTATTTCAAGTTAACTTAGTTCTATACATGTAAATGCACATCCTGTTTAGACTGACACATGGTTTTGTAAAAGAAAAAAAATGAATATACGCTTATAAAGATGTTATCTGTGGAGAATATGGAGTAAACAGTAAATAAGAAGAGTGAAATTTATTCTCAGGTATGGCTTCTTCCTTTTTTTTTTTTTTTGTCCTTTTTGAGCGTAAAGCACAAACTGTCGGGAGAGTTTAAAATTTCATTTTCCAAAGAATTTGAATGCTTAGAGAATTTTTTCTCTTCTAAAGCAAATGAAAAATATAATGATAAAAGAATATACTGTCTTCTTGTAAATGCTCTATCCTTTATTGAGTGATAGACAGTCATTGTTTTCAAGGTATGTCTAGATTATATAAAAAATGTAATATGCAGGGCAGGATAAAACTTGTTTTTATTAGTCTAAAATACACTGGATTTCAAATAACTTAGAGTTCTAATGTTGAACGCTATTTAGATTTCCAGCAGGTAGCATTGTTGGATATGATTGATTGGCGTAACCTGGATGATTCACCCAATATCTGATCACTTCTAGTGGTAGAGAATGCTATAATTAGAGTTTTGAGAGTAACCTGGAAAACTTATTGTCTAGGCCTGAAGTCAGTGCATTCCCTCACATACTCGTCACAATTTTTAGCCTGAGAAATGTAGATTTATTTTAAAGGCAAAGAGAGTGCTTGGCTGTTTCAAATAAACTATCCCCTGAGCTTAGAGTTGTAGATAGTTAATAAAATAAAAGTCCAATTTTGTTCCAAACATTGTTTTAAAACACCCATTTGTAAATTGTCTACATTTGGTTTTCATATGTTAATGATTTGGGATCTGAAGCTTCTTTCAGAAAGGCATTTTGGTTTATCTTAAAAAACACCATGCAAAACTGTCTAAACAACTCTGTAAATAAACTGTTCCAAATGCCTCAATTTGATGAATGAATTAAAGAATTATAGTTCTTAATCCAATTATGATCAGTCTTGTTATTCCATTTCCCATTTGAGGGTGCTTAGGGAGTGGGGATGGCAAATGATTCTCAAATGTGAGTGGAATCTTTGTTGTTTATTTTCCGTGTGTGATATAACTTAAATCACTCATACCTAACATTTAGGAGAAGGATTTTAGATGAAGAGATGCAATTTAACAGTCTTTGGTTAAACCAACAGTTCATTTGCATGTAAAGTTGCTCTTAATGGAAGAGTAAAATGAAGTTTTTAAGACAGCGAAGCAAGGATCTAACCTTTTGCTTAAAAATAATGAATTTTTATATTTAAAGGGGCAGAAATGGAGCACTTAAGGCTCAGTAGCAGGGCGGACATTCAGGCACTTTTAGTCACTTTCAGCTGGACCATACTGGGACGTTTCCATGGGACTTTTTAATAAACTTTGCTGTATTCGCTGTTCTTGTTTTAAAAGAAAGGGGAATATGCTTTTTTGGGTTGTTTCCTCCAGACCCTTGCCACTTTAGCGGCCCATATGGGTGCTCTTGAATGCTTTCCTGATCTGGGGCCTGAACTTTAGGATGGGCCCTTGATTACCTCCCAGTTTGCTTTAATGGACTCTTCTGAATTTCTGCCCCATTTGCCCAAGTTAACCTCTGGCTCATAAGCCAATGGATTCAAAGGTGATAATAGCTTATTGTGTGTTAATTCTCTAACTAAAAGTTGTTATTATTATTGCAGTTTATCCTGACCATCTAATTCCTTAGAGGAAGACGTGGAGTGTCATGTGAAGCTGCCAGGAAGAAATACTTGTAAACATAGGGAGTTTTTGTTGTACCTCTCAAAGCATACCTTACAGGAAAGTCGTTACTCTGCTTATGAGTAAGGATGACATTCAGTGGGGGCAGTGTATCGATGGAATTAGGGGAAAAATGAATACATTTAAAGAATACATGAAATAACCACTCTTTAAAAGTTGAGTCTTTAAAAAAAACACCCAGAAAAAAAAATGCGTCTCCAGGAAGTGGCAGTGGTGGTGACGGTGTTGGTATTGAATTCTACAGATAGACGTCCATTCATTCTTTATTGCTGAAAGTTCATTATAAGTTAAAAAAAAAAACCCTACCTGATTATATCTTTGAGGCCCAATGACTTGTCATTCAATTACTTCGTGATTCTGTGCTACCCCATCTCCAAAGGGGACAGGTAGTGCAGCAGTCAAAGGGATGACCTCTACCTGGCATTCCCTGGAAGCTCAGGCACTGCCTTGTCACTGCAGCAGCAGTTCAAGTCTGGGAGCTAGGGAATTCAGGAGGGACCCAGGATGCAAAAGAAGCCAGCCCACTAGCGTTTGGAGTTTTTCAGTTTAGGTCTATTTATAATTCTTCCAAGACTTCACTTGGAGTTCTGAACATTTAGTGCTCTGCCCCTTTTCTTAACCTCTGAAGCTCGGGTTTATAATCCTTTTCTTGTAGGGATATTGCACGGATTACAGTAGGTATTGTATATCAGATTTCCTAGCATAGGGTCTCTCATGAACGAGGTGCTTGGTAAATGTTAGCTACACTCTCCTCTCCCTTCAATCAAGTCTAGATTTTGATCATTTATAACGTTCAAAGCTTCATTTTGTACTTGCTTTGAACTTGTTTGAATCCGAGAAGAAAAATATATCACTTTCTTGAGGCTGAGATCAACACTTTAAAATGGTGATTCAGTTAACGTCTATACATGATCTCTGACAATGTGGTTTTATTAAGATGCTGTGTTTGGTGCAAGTGTGAATTCTATCTTTTATTCATATAAATGTTCCTTCCGTGAAAGGAGCAAAAACTTTAGGACCTAACTATAGATCTCTCTTCTTGTTATAATTTTTGATTTCTTGTTACAGATATAAACTAGTGAAAATTTATTGTGATGTTATCCATTGAGAGTCATGTACCACTGGGTTATGTTAAGTTTAGCCCATGTGGATAGAGAGAAATTCCACTTGGAAAAAGAGATAAGTCTGACTTTGCAATGTTTTGCCCTAAAGAGTTAACAGTTCCTTCATCGGGAACCTCATAGGTTTGTTTGTTTAAATTGCGTTCAAGGAGAAAGGTACAATCAGTGTACCGTTGTCTATTTGAAGAGATGATGTACAGTAACATGGAAAACTTAGTGCTTGTTTTCTTCTCGCAGTGATTCAGAGAATTTCTCTGTAAGTACAACTGACCAAAGATAAAGAAAAGGCTAAGAGAAGAAAAAAATGCAAATAAATGACTTGGTTATTGCATTAATTTGGGTCCATGAAGAAGCAGACCCCAAGATGGGATTAGACATGTAAGACGTTTTTGCGGGGAGGGCACGGGAGAAGACTGGGAGAGCCTTTTAGCCATGACCCAGGTTTGACACTTAGGTAAGGAGGAAGGGAAGGAAAGAGGATTGAGTAGAAAGAACTTGACTGTAGTGCAGTCTGAGAAGGGTTTAGCGCTAGGGAGCCGGGAGTCAGCCATTGGAGGAACCCTCTGTCTCAGTGGAATGGCCTGCATTCATAGCCCCCACTGTGCTCAGTCCTTGGCTAGGAGCAGCTCCCTGGAAGCAGGGCCTTGGAGCATAAATGATACTGGAGACAGAGAGGGGCAGCCGGTGGGACACTGAGTCCATTATATTCTGGCTACAGGAGATGTGACTGGTGTAGTTGTGGTTTGGAAGTATAGCCCTGAGCACTCGCTCTGGTTGGGTGGACCTGCCACTAAAAAAAAGACCTGGCGTTTCCTTGAGTTCTGATGCTTTATTTTCCTCCATTGTAAAATGAGAATAATGGTTGTTGTCACCTCACAGAGTGCTAGTCAAGATTAAATGAGGTTATATGAGATTATATATAAATACATAGTACCACGCATGGTACAGGTGAAATGCTCAGCATATATTTCTCTCTTTTTAATGTACTCATAAAATGCAATAGAGAGGTATAGGTGAATCGTATCAGGTGATGGTAAATATATTTAAACGGTAGGTAGTTCATGTAATTAGAAGGTGTTGTTTATGCAAGCAGACATCCTTAATGCCTTTTCAGAATAGCTCACTTCAGTTCTCATGCTTCAGTCCTTATTTTTATGAGGCTGTAAACAGTGCAACAGATAGACCAACTGACCTTGACCATCTTCTGGTAATTTGCCCTAAAGCGTGAGGTAGACAGAACAGTCTCTTCATTTCCTTACCCCTCTAGGCTTCCTATTCAGTTGAGAAGCAGCTTGCACTGTAAGTCTGCATTTTATCTTGAGCCTCAAACACCTTGCGAGTCTTTGCTCCCCTGTGTTACTGTTCCTAAACCAACTTGCCGCGCGGCACAAAGCACTGAACTCAAGTGGCCCTCAGCGCGAGCTCCTGCTGTGATGAGTCACAGAACCACCAGCACTTTGTTGCGTTAGATTTGATCACTGCCATGAGCAGTCCTTCGATTGTCAGCTAAGAGACCCTTCAGGGAGTTGTCCCTTAATAGAAAGTCTCTTTTCTTCCCTCCTGTTGTAACTTTAAATTAAAAGAAACTGTAGAGGAGCTGGTGGCCTTGCAGCAGTTCATTCTTCTACCTACTGGGAGAACAACATCTGAGAAAAGACGTTATTGGACGAGAATTGAGTTGTTGCTATTTTTGGGGGGCCAGCGTCGGGGGAGGGGCGGCTGCGGGGGAGGACGAGGCTCTCGCTCATGTCGTGGCAGGACGGCTGGCGGGGTGCCGATCCTTCTGTGCCTGCTGGGGAGCATTTGGGGGATGGAAGACATTGACTTAGCATGTTGGGATACATGAGACCACTGGTATTTTGCCCCTGATTTTTAGGTGGTTCTGTGTATGGTACTGTGGGAAACTGGCACCGGGACAGCTTCAGAATCCAAGGAGGATGGGAGGCAGGAAGAGAGAGCTAATTTTTGACACATTCCTCAGACAAGTGCCCCCTCTAGGGAATCTGTGCCCAGGATAAGGACTGCTTACTGTGAGGCTTTTGGCATAGTTTTCCCCAAATAGCGAGTGCTGGTTGCTTCAATGTCGCTAGTTAAAAGGGTTGACAAACTGAACATTTGGAGAGGCTCTCTGCTGAGCCAGGCGTTGTACCCTGTGCAGTTGCTGGTCCATCCCCATTCTGGGTTAGGGCCTGCCCTCAGATCGGATGCCTGCTAGGATTCCCTGGGGCACTTCACGGCTGCTGAAAGCTGAACTCGTTTGACGTGTGGTATCAGGGGCTGACTGGGGTTTGCATGTATGTTCTGGCGATGCTCGGTGTCACTGTGCAGTATTGGCAGCCTTTCACGTGTATCTGGCACAGTCAGTCTCATTACTTTACTCTTGCACTGGGAGCTGCTTTGGAACAAGTGCATACCATTTCTTACAACTCTGTCTCGACTCTCCATACTTCACTTTCTCAGCCTCATCTCCACCGTACCTTTACTACTAGCAGAATAGTAGTGCCTTTTCTCCATTAAATCAGGAAGTAAAGTGACAGTTTTAATGCACATGAACCAACCAACCAAACAAATCTCTAAGTTTGTAGAGAAAGTTAATGGGCTCACTATTTATTTCTAGGGACCTCCTCAGCCCCGCAAACGTGCCTCCCTTCCCCTGTCACTGCTTACTGGGCTTTTCTTAACCCTTCTGTTCCCACAAGGTCTTTCTCCTTCTGGCACCATCAGCACTGTGCATTGAGTTAACTTCACCAGAGGAAGTGAGAACTGGAGAGTTCTCTAAGTACCCTGCTGCCTGGTTCGAAAGGGGTAGCCATAGGTGACAAACATTTGGAAGGTAAGCTCCTTGAGGGCATGGTGTTGCGTTTCCAGCACAATCACAGTACCTGGAACAGGGCAGCCACAGAATCAATGATTGCTGAGCCAACTTGTCTTGCCAACTGAGCTTCATTCCTATTCAAGGCAGCCCTGCATGATGGGGAGGTGGGAAAACTAACAGTGGTTGAGCCTCGACCATGTTCCAGGCACGTGCTAGCAAGTGCTTTACATGGATAATCCCCTTTAATCCTCACAGCCCACAGATTAGGTGGCAATTATCCCCTTTTCACAGATGGCCAAACAAACTCCAGGGGGTCAGGTACTCACTCATTTTCCTCAGTTAGTGAACAGGAGAATCACTGCCTGGATTTCAGTCTTTTTGACTCAACCACATGTACTCTTTCACCCTGCTGTGGCCAAGATGCTGGTGTGGGGTTCCCATCCATGAAATGGGAGCACTAATGCCTGCCTACCTACCACAGGGATACTTAGGAGCAGGTGAGAAGTGGTCACTGAAAGTGATGCTCCTTAACAAAAGTAAACTGTATATGTTGTATGTGTTTTTGTTTTTTTGCTGTACGTGGGCCTCTCACTGTTGTGGTCTCTCCCGCTGCAGAGCACAGGCTCCGGACGCGCAGGCTCAGCGGCCATGGCTCACGGGCCCAGCCGCTCCGCGGCATGTGGGATCTTCCCGGACCGGGGCACGAACCCGTGTCCCCTGCGTCGGCAGGCGGACTCTCAACCACTGCACCACCAGGGAAGCCCTTGAGCTGTAATTTCTAAAAGTCACTTACTGTTATCAAGTACCCACTGATCCATTTATTAACCAAATGAGTATTTACTGAACACACAGTTAGATGTTGCTTAAGCTGTACTTAACAGGAAATATTTTCTGATTTGAAGCAGACTACATAAAACTGACTACATAAAAGCTGATATCAAAGGAATTTAATCGAACAGTGTCTCAAAGGTGATCACCCTGTCACCTCGCTGAAAACCACTTGGGATGTTTTTGAAAATCTACCTTTCTGGCTCCCCCTCAGATGTAGGGAACCTGAACCTCTGTGGTTGAAGCCCTGTAACCCTGAATTTTTAACAAGCATGACTGGCGATGCTTTTGCACATAAAAGTTTGAGAACCAGTGATAAAAATCCTTTTATTGATTTAGTTTGGTAGTAAGTTATATATATGGCATATGGAGATAAAGTAAGATGCTCAGAGAGTACTGGCAGGGCCAAGATAAAGCACAGGTGATTGCTGGATTGCTAGAAAGACTTTTTTGGTGATTTGGTGTTAGGAGTTTTGAAATAAAATTTAAAGAACCTAAGTACAAATTTAAAGAACCTAAGTATATAGAACGGTAGCATTCTTAAGGTCCAGAGTGAGGGGACCTAACACAGAGTGGGTTGGGGCAGGGGAAGGGTGGCAGTTCTGTGCATTCCAGGCTTGAAAAGATCTTTCTTTTCAAGGACAGGTGGTTAAGTAAACTGAAGACCAGGGGTTGATTTATTTTTGTCAGTTCTGTATCCCAAATGTTCAGAACGGTGTCTGGAACATAGTAGGTGCGGAAAGACCTTTGCTTAACGAATGAATAAAAACAGATGGAGGGAGAGAGCAATATGTGGAGAACAGATTAGAATAGCTTGATTATGATTATTGTGGTTAAAGAAACCGAGAAGGAGCGTGCTGGAAAGGAATCCTAGTGAGATCAGACAAGGACAAGCTTGTAATTAGACTAATACGGTCCTTACAGGAGAGTGCCTTCATACACACAGATGAACAACGCAGAAACAAACCTGAGGTTTGTATGGGATCGAATCATCAGGCTGCTGTTCGTGTGTATTATCTTGGAAGCAGCAATTACTGCATGAGGATAGGGACTGAGTCTGTTTTGTTCTCCAAATGATCATGGTACTTAATAAATATTTATTGAATAAATGACCGGGTTTCTACACGGACTGGAAAAGAAAGCTTTTCAACGATACAAACATGTCTTGTAAAAAGAGAAAAAAAAAAATCTTTACAAATGCTAACCAGTAGATTGGTGATCGTGAAAATAGCAAATCTTCATAAAACTGGAAGTTCTTAGTCTGTTTGGAGTTCAGTAGGCTGTCCGTCGGATTGTTTGCCTGTCACCAAGCAGTGCTTTGCTGTTCACGTCACTTTCATTTTACTGTTGTCGAAAGTCCACGGTAATGCCTAGCACAGTGCCTTGCCGATATTAGCTATTGAATAAGTATTTGCTGAAGAGTTCAATCTGTGAATGAAGCGTATTGAGTGGGGCTGGGGGCAGGGGAGGTGGGAAATTGGAGGCAGATGAAGAGAGTTGCCTTCCTTCACTTAGAATTCCCAGAGTGACCTGTGATCCAGTGACCTTTAGTAGGCATATTTTCCATATAACTCAAAGCCTGGTTATTGTAATCTTGAGAGGAAGGATGCTTGCTAAGGTAATGACTGCAAAGGTGGGTTCAGCATTGTTAGAAGAGGCCACCATTCGTTTGATCTCGAAAGTCAGGCTGGAAAATGTATTGGGGAAGAAACGGTGAAAAGTAATTCTAAACCTAACTGGAGTTTCAGTAGAAAAATGGCTCTAATTCAAACGGTGTAATGTTAACATCAATGCGCGTCTTGTGGCTCAAGCCCCGCATACTGCTTTGGAAATAAAAGGAGATTGTGTAAAGAATTAGCAATACAAGGCATTTTTAAGTGCTTTATTACAGAGGCCTGTGATACTCTGTGAAATCTATGCAGGCTTTTTCTTCCTGCTGTGCTTCATTTCAGAATCTGATGCTATTACCCATCCTCGGAGGGAAAAAAAAAAAATCATTCTCCGTTAACTCTTAAAAACCGAGTTTAACATTGCACTTGCTTTCAACATAATCTTTCTGACATTTCTCAGGAAGAGAGAAGTGGTGTATTTAGCCACGGAGGGTTTTTGTCTCCTAGTATCCAGGATTGCTTCTAGGGGGCGGCATTAGAGGAAGAGGGCAAGTTGGAAAGAAATGTTAAAAGCTTAAGTTTAGAAATGGCTCAAGCAGCTTGAAGAATAAGGTCCCTGAAAGAGTCGGCAGAGCTTGTGTTTGGCATGCATCCAGATCAGAAGCCAGAAAGGCGAATGTGTTATAAAGAAGATCAGGCAGAAGCCAGGACAGGAGTTAAATCTTTACAGTATCGGCGACTATCTTCCTGTGACATGAAGACAAGCCCCCCCAAAGTAAGTGCCTTGGCATGCCATTATTGTGCCCCTTTGCCTGTCTAGCTTGAAATAGCAGTTGATGTTGACTGATAGTTTACTGTTGCTAGGCATTGTGCTAAGCAGCTTATTTTTATTTTTATTGACTCTTCTCAGGAATTCTCTGACGTAGATACAGATGTTTCTCCATTATACAGATAAGGAAACTGAGCTGGCCCAAAGTAGTGGAGCTGAGACTTGAACCCAGAGTGGTCTGATTCTGAGGCTTGGGCCCTTACCCATTGTAATATAGGAAGTAGATTTTAAGTCCTGCTGAGTCATCCCTCAAAATTATGCTTGTGTTTCCCCCCTTCCTTTATACATGTACTTCTGTCACTCTAGGGCAGGCTCTTTTCAGCTTATTTCTGAACTTTTGCAAAGTTCCCCAAAGTGGGATCTCTCCCTACAATCTGTACTGTGTACAATTGTCAGGTCAATCTTCCTAACATGCTATTTAGGTTATGTTGTCCCTTTCTTAAACGTTCACGGTGCCTGAATACTACACACAGGTGGGACCCAGACCCTTAAGTCTGTTTTTTAAGGGCCTTACCATCTTCTCCAAGTCTTCTACCTTTTCAGGCTCATATTTGAAACCTTCCTTTTGAGAACAGTTTGCTCTGATCAGGATTCATGCTGAGCACGGTTTCCCAGATGACTCTCAAACTGTCTGTGACATGTGAGCCTTGTCAACTCCTCTCACAATGCTCATGCCAGGGGCCTTCCACGGGCATTGCACTAAAAGCCATTGCTCGCATTTGAACCCTGTCTGACTTAGGGAATTCTTCCGGAGTTGCTTTTCCATCTGCTTCAAACCTCCTCATCATTTGACTTTCCTTGGTTCCCAATCCACTTGACTCTCTCTTTCAACTTTCTCTTTTGATTTTGTCCCTTCATTCATTCAGTAATCAACAAATATTTGTTGAGCACCTACTATGAGCCAGATGCCACATTGACTGCTAGGGAGTCTGTGATGTGTGGAACAGGCACACACCTTGCATGCAAGGATTTAAATTCTATTGGGGTAAATAAATTTTAATCAGATAATCAGCTGCATTTCTGATGGCAAATTGTGGAACTATATTTCACAAAATTATATACAACATAGAGGACAAGTATCTGATATCTTGGCAGGACAGTCAGAGGAGGATGCCATGAGGAAGTCACGTTTGAAGGATGACGTAAAGAGGACATAGGGAATAGCGTGTGCCAAAGCTCCAAAGAGAGAGGGAGAAGGATGTGTTCCTGGAATTAGAAGGCCAGCATGGCTGGAGCAAAGTGACTGGGAAATGGACATGGATGGGGCTGTAAAGGTGAGTCTTCATAATAAGGCTGATAAGAAACCTATTGAATAGTTTTAAGCAAAAGACTAATAAAATTTGTGGCTAGAGCATGTAGACCAAATTTAAGAGAGGAAGGAATGGATTTGGTAAGCTAGTAAGAAAGCTATTGTAGCGACTCACGTAAGAGAAAGACAGTGGCTTGGATTTTGGACTTTAGCAGTTGTGTTTGAGATGGAGACAAAAGGAAAGGTTTCACAAGCACACTTGGAGGGGAAATTGCCCAGTTTCAGGTGCTTTGTAACTGTCCCCCGGCCATTCCCCCTCCACCAACCGAATGGAATATCCCACCTGGGAATTACCCATTGTTTCCATGTTCCATAGGTTTAGAAAAGAGATGCATAAGTCCATACACCTCCGAGGGATTCTGCTGGCTGGATCTGTACCTGCTTTAACTCTTGAGTATTCAAGCAGAGAGATTTGATACAAAACTTACAGTCCCTCCCATCTACGCATATGTATTTGCTCTCACGTTTCTATGCTTTCCTTCTGTATATATCATCCCTTCATATAGATTTTCTGAAACCCTACCCATTCCTTAATTTCCAAATTAAATTTTGCTTTTCCACAGCATCCCCACAGAATATACTGACTGAAGATCTCTCCTTCTGATCTTACGATATGTATACCTCTCACCACTTTTAAGGCTTTAACCGTATATTGTACTGTATCGTAAGCATGTTGTGAATACGCCTTATCCTTTGAGGGATACTGTGAGTTTGCCTAGGGACGTGGATGCTGTAGTTCGATATTATACTCCTATTTTGGATCATCATTTACGTCGTTAGCATGGCGGTCTACTTAACCTCGCTCAGTGTGATTCCTCATCTGCAGGATGGGGCAATTAGATGTACTTCATGAAGCAGTTGTGTGGGATTAATGAGAGAATGAGTACAAAGTCTATAAAACAATCCTTGGCCATAATGAGCTCTACCATGTGATGACATTTTATGGTCATAAATGTTATTGTTTGAAATCAGAAACCTGTATCTTATTACTACTTTTGTCTACTTGGAGCTCAAAAAAACTATTGAGTTCAGATTCGGATTTAAATTTATGTATCATTTCTGCCAGGGGGATACAGATATAAGTAAATCTTGCTTCTTGTCTGCACAAACCTCTATTTGATAGGGAAGCTAGTAACATCAACTGGTAATTATATATCAGTGTGATAGGTATAGCGATAGAGTATTTTGAGAGCACAGAGGAGAGGTTGGGGGAAGATTTTCTAAGTGAATTGATGTATGAGCGGAGTATTTTATCCATCAATTAAATACATACTAAAATAAAGTATGTATATCGTATAAAATCCAAAGCTGCATAACAAAATAGCACTCCTGTCTTACTGACGATCATGCCACTCCATTCCTATTACTTCCAACTCTGTCTTTCTAAATAAAATGTTTACTCCTTATTTTTCAAAAAATGTTAGTTATTGATTAACCTCCTACTATTTGGCTTTGTTATTCTACTCTTCCCCCACCCCTGCTTCCTAAAACCACACATACTCCTTTTCCCATTGTCCCAGTATACTTTCATCTCCCCCCTTTTTTAGGGTTAAATCAGTTCAGTAAACACAGTTACGGGAATTCCCTGACAGTCCAGTGGTTAGCACTAGGCGTTTTCACTGAGGGGGCCTGGGTTCGATCCCTGGTCCAGGAGCTAAGATCCCGCAAGCCCCGAGGCCAAAAAAAATCAAAAAAACAAAATAAATAAAAAAACAAAAAATACCCCAAAAAGCACACAGTTACTTTGACTCTTTAAAATGTTGTTTATCACTGAGAATATTATATATTGATTACTTTTACTTTTTATACAACTTGTTTGGTTTTCCTGGAGTTAATAATGGCTTATGTTCAAACGTACAGGTTTTGCTAGAAGTGCCCAATGTTTACTGGAATTTCTGAGTTAGGCTGAAAAAGGTGGAGTGACATATCCAGGGTGGGCCTTGGGGGCAGTCCGCTGTGGTTGGAAGGATCATTTTATCACTGACATAATTTAGAGTCTTAGAATTAGATAATAAAAAGACCATTGACTTTTAGTCATTTAAATTGTGCTTCTTAAAATTTCTGCAGACATTGCGCTCCCTTATTGCCTGTACTTGGGCACTCTGCTTCCGCCAACCTGCCCTTGGAAAGGCTCTGAGTTAAGCTAAGAAAGGAAGAGGGTGGTGCTTTGAGAAGGGAGGAGGGTATTCCAAGCAGACAGGACGACGTGAGTAAAAAGGCAAGAAGGTGAAAACTAGCATGGCGTGTTTGTGAAATTACAGAGAGTTTGGTGTTGGTAGAACATAAAGTACATGATAGGAACCAGCTGAGATGAGGCTGTGATGTTGGCAGTGGTCAGAATCAAGGTGGTCTTTTTATTATAGACCAAATGCGCCCAATTCTGTCTTTTAGGCCATGGGGAACCTTATGATGTGCAGTAACATATGGTCTGCTTTGCCTGTAAATGAACTAATGACACGTTAGCCAGAAAATGCAAAACTGGCTCCTTAAGTCAGCAGTTAAAATGCGTATTTGGTGACATTGTTAATACTTTAGGGGTACTCTATCAGTAGAATTTTTAGAGCGTACAATCCTGTAGAATGTGCATGCATGCACAGACACATATTCATAATTTATGTACATGTGTTATACTTGAGCTAATATTCAGGGCACAGTGAACTCTGAGAGCAAGGTTTAGTTTAAATAATAGTTGAAGTAACAGTGGTATTACATCAGAGTTCCCTGGAAACCAACTCTGACATGTAGATTTGCATGCATTGGATTTATTGGGAGGGTTCTTGGCGACAGCACCTGTGAGGGGCTCAGAGAAGCAGGATGGGCCTAAGGAGAAGTTGACTATGATGTAGCTGGGGCTTCAGCTAACCTATGAGGAGCTCTGGAACTGGATAGCTCCTTGGAGATGTCCTGAACTGAGACAAGGGTGCCAGGTCTTTGTAACCATACGTTGGTGCTGGATGTGGGCCATCCCTGGGGAGCCGGAGGAACTTTGGATGAGGGCAGTTGTTGAGAAAGGCCTTAGATGTGAGTCTTCAGCAGCCAGCACTCTTGGTAGCTAGGAAATGAGTGCTGCTAGGTAGCACACTGCAGTATCCACTAAACACAACCTTCCCGAGACTCTCTATTTTTTTGAATTCTCATAGATTTTTCTTGAAATATGGCTGACGAAGAGCTAGCAGTGGGTCTAAAAGATACAGTTCTGCCATTTTCCCATGTTCACTTGTATTTGCATTATTAGTACTACTTTGAAAATTCCTAGATTTTTGTTTTGTTTTGTAGGACATATTTTAAAACCACTTCTCTGCTTTATGAGGGTTAATTTATCTAAAAATTAGACAGTGTAGTCCACAAGCCACAACGTGTGACAAAATGGTAAAACAAAAGAGAGAGAATGGCATTAACATTAAGTTCTTCCAGTTGTGAAATGAAGGCCCCTGTGGCAATCTATTAATAGTTAGATAAAAAAAGGAATACATGGATCATCTTGAACTTCCAGCTCTGGAGAAAATGTCTTTATGGCGTGATACCAAGGGACATTTTAATTGGAGGTAGGACAGCTGACTGGACATAGACATATGGTGGTGGTAATGGTGTCTTTGTGTATTTATAAAGCAGGAGGAATTCTTGCCCAGTATGTGGACAAGAGCATAGGCCTAGGTTTTTCAGGTTCCCAGATGGGCATCTAAGTCAGTGTTCTCCTAACTTTTTTTTGATAATGTATATACACCATCAATAAAAAAAGAAAATATTACTTTACTAACAGTAAACATGCAAAAGTAGAAATTAAAAGGCCTGAGATAAAGAGGGAATAAAGGATATCTATAGAATAAGAAATATAAATAAAAATTGTAATATTCTCTTTTAGCATGCCAGTGGATTTTTTTTTTTTTTTTGAACCCACCTTGAAGACTCTTTGAGCTAGTTTTCTAGCGCATAAGTTATATACTTAATAGGGGAGAAAGTGTACTGGTGTCAAACTTTGACAATTTTTATGAGTTTGACCTATGCAACTGTTTAAATGTGATGGTATGAACTACAGGTATTAAGAAATAAATAAGGTTTTAGAACACAGTTGTGGTACTTTAAGATATTTTAAAAATCATGAAAGGAATGTGTGTGTGTGTTTGTGCTAGCCAGCATCATAATGACTTAGCATTTCCTTCTGTTTAGCAATTCCTCATAATTAACTAAAAGGTTGGGGCCACACTGACACCATTACCCCTCTGTATATCTGGCTCTAATTTACGAGCCATATCCTGCCTAATATGCCAGAATGCTTTTGAATGTTCTCTCACTGCTTATTTTTCCTTGGATTCATGAATTTATAGATGTTGCATGCAACAATTAAAAGATATCTTTATTTGTGTCTCTCAGCAGTAGAGAACCTGAAAAGGCAAAACCTTTCCTAAATGTAGTAAGTTCCTTCATGTCCTTTTGGAATTTTAAATGTTTATAAGCATTTTTATAGCAAAACTCAGCCTGGCTTTAAAGAATTATTCCAGATTTATCTTGTGCCTGAACTTTAGGTAGCTTGGCTTCCTTATTAACATCTTTTATTTTGTTAATAAAAGTTCATTTCAGTTGTGTTTTCATTTTTATATTTAACACTGTCTGCTCACAAATGTTGGTTGCTTTGAATTTCTTGGAAGGAAGGGGGATAAATACATTTCAGGTAGCATTATTACTACTTTTCATTATAGATTAGATTAAAAGGTAGCCAGATTTGGAACCAGTATATAGAAATCTTAATAAGGATATGGTAATCATGGTTGGATTCCTAAGTAAGCCTAATCATATAATTTAAAATATAGTTCATAAGTTAAAAGGCAGAAACCTCATTATGCTAGAGAGTGCTATTTTTAAAAATAATAAAGAATTAAGCTTCTTTTTTTTTTTTTTTTTTTTTTTTTTTTGGCGGTACGCGGGCCTCTCACTGTTGTGGCCTCTCCCGTTGTGGAGCGCAGGCTCAGTGGCCATGGCTCGCGGGCCCAGCCGCTCCGCGGCATGTGGGATCTTCCCGGACTGGGGCACGAACCCGTGTCCCCTACATCGGCAGGCGGACTCTCAACCACTGTGCCACCAGGGAAGCCCAAGCTTCCTTTTTTATATACATACAAATGATCTTACCATTACTGAGTAAAGGACATATACTGTCTCTCAAAAAAAGACTGTGCCTTGACGTTTTCAGGTGATTCCATCCATATTTTTTCTTATTCTCTTTATAACCATTTGCGTATTGACCTTAATAGCAATTTAAAATATACAGTGTTGTATTTGACTATGATTAACTCTTAATTCATTCATTTAAAATATGTTTATTGTGAGTCTGTTCTTTGTCACATATGACAAATGTTGAGTAATGGAGTTACCATGGTGAGTAAAAGAGATTTGGCCCCTGCCCTTATGGAGTTTCCAATCTAGTGAGAAAGATGGAGGTTAATCAGCTAATCATGCTGCAGAGACATTCTCTACTTCGATGTAATTGTGACTGGCAACTGGATTGTTAATTTAAAAAAAAAATTGCTAAAGTATAGAGTCTTAGAGAAATGATGTCATCCTTCCTTAAATATTTTAAGATTTTAAACAATGTTTAGTCAGTTTGTTTATTGGTGTTCCATTGTTTATCAGTATTTATCAGTTTGCCAATTAACTGATGTATAGTTGAAGCTTTTAAGGATGGATCTCTTGAGTAACATTCCTTGTCATCTTCACACCCAAAATATATGTTCTGTGGTTTTTACTTTTGATTTGCTAAAAATGATAGGAGAATTTCAAGGCATTTGGCAAGCAATCCAAGTGCAGAAGTTTGTCTAGTTTTTTTTATTTTTATTCCAATTTTATGAAGCTACTAGACACCTAATTTAGTGGTCTTTAAAAACAATTTACCTTTATTCCTTAAAGAAGCATTCAATCTAGTGTCACTAACAGCATCCTTTTTGCCCTCATATTCTATTACTTATGTAATATTTAATGAATGTACTCAATTACAGTGGCAAATAGAAATGGTATAAAGAGCCCTGGGATCAAGCAGGTTAAGTAAAGCAGTTAGAGTGGGAGTGTGTGGTGTGCTACAGTAGCCTTTTTGCTATGAGGGTACCCTGGCTAATAGTGTGTTTCATGGAGGGAATGGAACACACCCGTTACTCTGGTGACTTGGTGAACGTAGGTTGGCTATGAAAGTTGTATTCTAGGGCTAGTGATGAGTACTATGGAGTATATTATGGAGGATGAATACAGGGGGCTATAAGGAGATATTATAGCGTAGCCTGATTTATTCTAGAAGTCACAGCAGGACTTTCAGGAGGATGAGACATTTGGGTTGGAATATGAAGAGAAGTAAGCTGTGGTTGAGTGTGGAGAAAGAACACTTTGTGCAAAGCTCTGAAGTAGGTTAAAGGTTGGGATATTGAAGAACCAAAGGAGACCAGAGTGGCTGGGGCACAGAAAAGAAGGGCAGGAGTCATGAGGAATGAGGCTGGAGGAGGAGGCCGGAGTCCTGTCATGTAGCGTCTTGTAGATGCTGCTGAGGTTCTGGTTTTTTATCAAAAAAGTAAGGGCAAGTAATTAAAGGATTCAGATTTGCATTTTAAAAAGATAATTCTGGCTGTTGTTTGGAAAATGGAACGAACAGGGCATCAGTTATGTAGTGATTAGAGTAGTCTAAATAAGAAACGTTGTCCTTGTCTCCAAAACTATTCATTCTTCCATTTTTCAGGGCCTTATCCTGCTACAAGTCTAAACGGGTCCTTGAAATACTTGAGGAAAAGCAGAACCTAAATTCATCATAGGTATAAATCTTTTCAATACCCAGAAAGACCTGGAATGGTATTTTCTATAGCGTACTTTGCTTACCATTTTCTCCTTTTATATTTGTACTTATAGTCATGATTTCAGCACATCATGTTGTCAAGACAATAGAAAAAAAAGGAAAAGTCATTCTTTTAAGCTTGTACCATGCTATTGATTTTCTTTGAAAGGACAACAAGTGTGTTTATTTTATCACTGTGGGTCTAAACCTTAACCATGAAACACCATTCTTTACTTCTAAACTATGTGTAACAAAGAAATTCTTTATTGCAACTTCATCAATAATTCAAATGCAACTTAAAGGAAAGTAGAGCAGCATAAGGAAAAACACTTGTTCCATGATTGAGTCGATTAAATAGTATTGTCCCACTGTCATATTCATATTGATGAAACAACTTTTATAACTGCGAAGAGTCTAATAAGAAGTAAGACCTCAGAATTATGAGACGATGTCATAGACATTTCTGTATTTTTTCCTATTGTAAAATACAAAGAGTGAAAGCAAGCTTTTACTTGTGTGCGATAATGAAGGAACAGCTTTTGAAAGGTACTCTTACTGGGATTTTCATAGTTTTCAAAGCTGTGCAGTAATAACCCCAGCTATTTTGGAACTGTGCATACATTAGTGTTCTGGTGCAACACGATACAATAATGTGTGAAAACGTATACGACTGCACCTTGTTTAAATTTGCAATTTTTCAACGTAGTCCCACAGTGAGCTCTTGTCAGGTTTTGACTGCATAGGGGAGGAAAAGTTTATAGAAGCCTAAGAATGGGTTTGGATGTAAATATCTGACTATGAAAATAAGACTTTCTAAAAATTATACTTTTTTGAAAGATCAAAAGAGTTCAGTTTATATTATATATAATATTTTGCAAATCAACCTGTTATTAGTTTCGCCCAGTGGAAGCTTAAGAATGTGCATAAATAACCTTCAGAATGAAGATGTGTATCTGCTCTGTTTTGTGTTTGCAGAGTGTGAGTGAAAAGTACAGAGTTTGATTTTTAAAGACAATGATCACATTATAATTTATGCATTCATATTAATGTTGTTTTTCAAAATTTCGCCCAGAGAAGCAAACCCCTGATTCCATTGATGCCCTTGTCCAAAACGTTTTGGAAAACTTCCTCTCAGAACTGTCTTTTGAATCATTTGCAAGCCTGACTAAAACATCTATCTCATTACTTTCTATTCGCATTTTATACCAAGATTCATCATGCTTTTTTTTTACTCACCAGAGTTGGCTATAAATGTCTCTTTGAAATGATGAAAATGGCTAAAATTGACTTTCAAATTATGAAATTTGTCACCATTGAGGATATTTAGAAATGTGTATGCCTGTGTGTGGTACAGACTTAGAAAGCAGTTTCAAAAGGAGGTAGAAATACTGTGAGGAATGGCTGAGCTTTAGAGTGAGTGAGTGGTGTTCTGAGGTGACCACTGTGAAGGGAAAGCACATTTGGATGACATGGTATGTTTGTTTAAAAACCAGTCACATTACTTTTTAATGACGCTGTATATTAGTTTTTACAACGTATGCAAAGAAAAATGCAAACATGCCTTTTGGAATGCAAGGCCAAAATATCTTAAACAATTAGCAGCATATTTTATTAGGAAGACAAAAGATTAAGCAACTACAGTGCTAATCCTGTGTTGGCAGAGTCTTCAGATAATGGTCTTTATGTGGGAATGTCTCTGCACAGTTTTATTTTATTTAAATACTGTCATTTACTGTCTGATCTATAAGTATGTGTATTTCCTTTGGCATCTTACGTAATTCATACTTATTTTAATTCATACTTATTTTCATGTCATTTGAAGGTACTAGTTGGTAGCACTTGAAATTTTCATTTCAGTTGACCTTTTCCTATAAGTAATTGAGCCGGTTTTCAGAACTATTAGTGCTTGTTTTCTTAACGGTCAGTAAAAAAAACCAAGTAGTCACATGTGCTTGAAATGTAAAATAATTGGATTGACTTCTAAATATTTTCTTCGTTTAAAAACAATCTGTGGTCATTCAGTACAACTCACACAAGTTTATGTGTTAAATAATTTATGAATAAAATGAATTAGTAATGTACATATCCAGAATGTTCACCACTTGCCTCCAGTTTGAACATCTTTATTGTGTTCTTTCTTAAATGGGTAGGAAGTGAAAGAAGTGATTGCCAGAGAGACTTAGTTGAGTAGCTTTTGTTTTCTGAGTGTTAGAATTGGTATTAGTGCTGTCTAATAGAAGGAAACAATTCAAATATAATTTTGCCATGGTTGGTTTTTGCGACCCTGTAAGATCAGTGAAGATTAGAAGCCCAAAGATCTCAGAGAGTTTAGGACAACTTTCTGAGGCAGCGGATGGCAAATGATAGCCCCTGGGCAGGACTCTTGTTTAGTGAATAGAATTTTATTGGAACACAAGCATGCTCATCCATTAACTTGTTATCCACAACTACTTTCAAGCTGTAAGAGCAGAGATGAATAGTTGTGGCAGATAACATACAGCCCATAATACTAAAATATTTACCATGTGGTCCTTTAAGAAAAAAATTGCTGGACTTGTAGGATAAAGGACCACTAGTTGTACCTGACATCCACATCTTTATGAAAAATCTAAAGCATTTAGAGAGCCTCTTTGGAAATTAGAGGCAACATACACAACATATTTGGAAACATGGTTATGATCCATTTGTCAGAAGATATAAAAAGATTCAAGGTTTAAGGGGAGCTCAAAGCAAGGGTGGGCCCTATTGCAAGTCTGGGCTGCAATCAGTGCAAACGGTTCTGCCTCTTGGGTCATAAGACTAGGCAGAAGCCCAAAGGTAGTTTCTGACTTTCAGCTTTCGGTGTTATCAACAGGGATCAAATGTTATTTATAGTTGCTTGAAAATGGATAGATTTAAGTGCAAACCAGTGTTTGAATATGAAGATCTGGTATACACTTTTGCACCACTTTTCGGTGTAGCTAACATACCCTTTGGAGATAAAGACTTCTTGTTTAACATGGTATGTAGTTTGTGTAGACTGATTTGTGTCATAGTGATTCTTTTATCCTGGTTAAACTATGTTCACATTTCTTTTTTTCTGGTTTTGTGGTACTAAATGGGCTTTCTTTTCCTGAATGCCTTTATCCTTGACTCTTCTAAAAATTTTAAAGCACAAGATTTATGCAGGAATTGTTCCAGACTAATAGCTCCTTCCTTCATATTAAACACCTTAGTTTGTATTAATGAAATTGGGTGCTCTTTTGTTCCTTTTCCCAACAAGGGGAACAGTTTTGGAGACTAAATCAGTCTTAACATGTGCTGCACCTTGAGTTCTTTGGTAACTTTATTTTACCTATTAACTGTCATGGATTTTTGACAGCAAATGTCATATTTGAAATTCCATTGAAGGAAAGTATAACACTGTGATAATGTTCATTTACAATATAATTATTCATTGACAATTTCTAAAATCTATAATAGGTTAGAAAATAAAATCCCAGCAGCTTTCGTGTTCCCCATTAAGAAAAGTAGATTCAGAAAGCTTATATCATGGTACTGCTTACCAAAAGTTAGGAGTTTTATTCTTGTAGGAGTTAGGCTATTAAGTAATGTTTATATAATCCTGATAAACATTTCTCCATGACTGAATTTTGAGTGGAAAACTTTCTTTCCTAAAAGGCTCTAAGTGAAAAAAAAAAGGCCTGTCCTCTGACTATGTGTAGTGTGTGTGTGTGTGTGTGTGTGTGTGTATTTAGATCTATGTTAATACCAACTAATGCCAACATCTGGCAAAGAGATGGAGATCTGGGAATTTGTTGCTTGAAACCCTGGGACAAAGTGTTCTGCTCTGACCAGCAAACATAGCTGTGGACTTGAACTGGAATCTTCAGGGGCAGAAACGTCTTAACTGTCTGGAAAATTGGCCTGAGTCACCATGAAGGCACTAAAACAAAACTAATTTTAAGCAGGTCAAAGTTCAGTGATTCCCTCTGGAATTCAAACTTTTTAAAAGAGTCTCATGTTTAAGTGAAAAGGGTCAAAGTTGATGTACTGTTACAATGTTTTGAATGCTTTCCCTTAAGAACAGCCACCCAAGCTGGGATTAGCATGAGGAACTGCAAGGCTGGCAACTTGCGTCTAGGTTAAAAATATTTTAAAGCAGTAAATGCCGTCAGTACAGAGAGATCCCTGGGAGCCTTTCTATTCAAAAATGTGTGAGCTCGGGGCAGCGACGGCAATGTAATTTAGGGCAGTGTATGCTTCATAGCTTTGGAGAATACTGCTTCCTGCTAATGTTCCATCAGAGAATGGCAGGATAGTAGTAATTTTAGAAGGTGGTATTCCTGTTTGTCTTACATCGAAAACTTCAGAATAAATAAGAGGACACAGCAACTGAACGAGAAATGTAACTATGGAAAGGTACCAATGAATCTAAATTTGAACTGAACAGATACAAAATCAGCATGGGTGTAGGAGTACTTTTAAGGCGAAGCTACGGTGAAAGTGACTTCCCAGGGAATGAACTGCCCAGGTACGTTTGGTGTGTGACAAATCGCCTGCAGAAACTTTCAAGAAAGTGCCTTGTCAACAGTAAGGTCCTTTGACTACGACCGGATGTAATGCTGTTGAATATTTGAATTGAGGAATTATTTTCGAAAATGGAAACACAGGAGATTTAATTTCAGTATCTGGCATTCAGATGATATCTAGATATCCCGAGGATGCCAAGGAATTAGCTAGTCAGAATTCCTTGAATGAGATTGTACTGGGATTGTATGGTAGCCTTAAACTGAAGTGTGTGATTCGAGCACTTTTGATGTTAAAATGTTACACACTGCAGCTTAATGCGATTGACTAGGTATTTTCTCAGTCTGAAGATCTTGTTGCTGACTAGGATGAGACCTAAACAACATTCTTAGACATTAAAAAGAGCCTATCATTTTATGGGTTGTGTCTAGGAAAGGGGAGAGAAACATTTACTCTGCCTTCAAATTTAGAGACTCAGCTAAAAACTGCAGCTATGAAATTTGGCTGGTATCCATAGTCTACTCAACTTCCTATAAAACTTTGGTTGTTCATATTAGCTGTTTTCTTTTTCCTTGATACCAGGGCCAGAATAATTCTGTTGCTCTTCATCATAAACCTATGATACTCACTTTGAAGAAGCTTTACTAATTTAGTTATTTATTCAGTAAATACCAGTTATTCCAATTTGAGGAATTACATTTTGCGTTGTGTTTACTGTGTCTCAAGAGATTTGAACTCAGTCATGTCTGTTTGTTTTAATAAGTCAGTCCCACGTGATAATTTTTACCAACAGAATAAAAATGCATGAGGAAGAAGGAAAAGTCAAGTTATGGTGTGACGTGATGATTCTCTCCTGTACAGTTTTTAACTGGAAAGTGATCTGAGTTGGGCTGAAAGATGAGAAGATGTCATGCATGTTCTTTGTGCTTCCTTCACTAAGACAGGTTGATAGAAGGTGGTCTTCGATCTGGATCCTTGAATTCAGTTATGTTTATAATTATTAAGATTGTGAATGTTGCTTATCTTAATGTAGCGATGCAGAGAGAAGAATAAGAGAGAATCAAATATTACAAAAGTTAAATTAGGAGAAGTAAAATGAGAACTGTTTTCAAGAATTGGTGCTAGGATTATAATGCAGGAGTAGTTTTAGGGTAAGTTCTTAGATTTCTCAGAATCTTAATTATAGACCAGCAATTTAAATTTTTGAGCAGGGAATTTCCAAAACAAAATTTATTTACCATCAAAACTATATGAAGAAACCTCAGTCTATTCAATATTCTAATTTATTATTTCAACAGCACTAGTTAACAGTTTTATCACAAATGACCTTTTGAAAAAATAGTTGTTGCTCTGAACTTTTGCCCCTCTATGTGTCTTCACAAGGAGAGCTTTTGAAGAGTCTTAAATCTGTCTGATAGTAAAATATCGTGATACGTTCTCGTTTCCCTACATCTGCAAGCTCTGTCAGCTGTTAAACTTGTGCTAGTCGACTGCTGGCTCGACATGCTGAG
Organism: Neophocaena asiaeorientalis asiaeorientalis; assembly: GCF_003031525.2. Lineage (NCBI taxonomy): Eukaryota > Metazoa > Chordata > Mammalia > Artiodactyla > Phocoenidae > Neophocaena > Neophocaena asiaeorientalis. Next base: position 19,028,677 of record NW_020176571.1, on the reverse strand, counting down.
CTGATCCTTTTGTTTAACTGGCATTGCTCTTAGCTTCCCCACTTAAACTAGCTATCAGAATCCTCTAGGTCAACCAGATAGTTTGCCTTATTGCAAGCTCACCTGAACCATCTTCTGAGGTAGGGCCTATGATTTCATGAGAAATAGTCACCTCAGTGGGGAGCTACAGAACTCACCTCTATCTTCCAAGTGTTAACAGTAACCTATAATAATAATTTGGTGACACAAAATGCTTCTTTTTATGCATTACCTATTTCCAGAGGCCTAATTTAGGTTTGTATCAAAATGGATCTCACCAACAGTGCAGCTTCCTGCTGAGAAGCAAAGTGCTACTGAGAGACTTTCTGTTATTCTTTTGGTGGCATCTGGGAGGGGTGAAGAAACATGGGGGTGGGGTGGGGAGGGAAGCAACTGTCAGTCGCTTAAGCGTCACCAGGACAAGCCGTGGTGGAGCATGGTTTTCGAAGGCAGAATAACTTGATGGAATTGTTATATCAGGAGCTGAACTTTGTTCTGTTGCACTTGATAGGAGGCAAATTTTAGAACAAGGAAAACAGCAGAAGTGGTTATAGCAGATATCTTATTTTTCTGTATGATTTTCATACTTCATGCTCCAGCAACAGTGACAGTGCTTACTTACCCAGGTGTAAATACAAACAATAACACAGTGCTGAGAAAGTTTTAAACTTTAAGTCTCCACCGAAAGTCTTAATTCTTCATCACAGAATCCCTGGCTGTGCTAGAGTCAGTCCAATCGAAAAAGCAGAGCTAATGGCAGCGTGTCCCATCTCTAACCTTTTACCCTATTTTTAAATCGCCCAGTACCTACCCCAAACATGCGAGTCTCCTCCATTGTCCTAGTTCTTCAAGCAAACAGAAATTTATCATAATTTTTCTTACTTAACTATACTAAACTTATGAAGGGCTGTTTTTCATAAATGTTTAGAGTTAGAATTTCGGGCTGTGCTGGTAGTGAGAGATGGAAAAATATGGCAATATTATTTCACAGAAGGGGTCTTCCAGGGAGTCCTCAACTCACACCTTATAGGTGAAATTACCATTACAGCGAAGCCGTGAGCTGATTTTTAGCCCAAACGTGGGCTAGTCAATGACCTGCGTTTTAGAATTCAGCGATGGAGGTGTTGATGCGTTTCCATGCTTTAGGTTCCGTGGCAGCTTCCAGCTTCTGCCTTTGCCCTGACTGTACCCAGTCCTCTTACGTGGAAAAGGGATGGGAAAATGGCAGGGAGCTGGGCAAATTGTCAAGAACTCCATCCCAGAACTTTAACTCTGGCTCCCACTGCAACATTTCGCTCTTGCGTGTTTTCTGAGAGTGCAGGGTTTTTCTTGGCCTGCTGCTTCCCCAAGTGGCCAGCCCTTGCCTCTTGTCTGCACTGTACCCTGGGGATGTGTTCTCAGAATGCCCATTTCCCACCGGCCCCTGGGAGCACCGCGAAGGAGCAGCTGTCCTCGCTTTCCCACTCCCACTCTGAGGAGAGGCTTGGGTGCGCAGGCTTCTGTCACATACTTGATTTGTGCATCTCAAGCACAGCTTGCTCGGCTCCGCATTTTGGCTTAGTGATCAGGCTGATCATGTTGGTATAGGTGTTCATCTTGGGGTATACTCGCATAGGGATAATCCATATGATTTCTCTTTGCAAGAACTCAGTTTTTAAGAGTATTTAATGGCTATTGAAAAAAACATTAATTTTTTCAATGTGCTGCAAGAACATATTCATGGCATTCTTTTTGATTCTTTCAAAAGCTGTGTAACAGCTAGATTTTTTAAGGCGATGCTACCATAAAGACTGCTTTCAGACACATTGTATGTGTTTCCTTATTTAATGGACCATAATTCATTTTGTAAACATGACTCTTTCAAAGCAGGAAGACTTTCTACCACCGTGGTCTAAGAGTTCAGTCACTTTTCTGAGGGATTGCTCAGATCTTCCTTGTAATAGCAGCTCCCTGAAGAAAACCAGAGAAAAGAAATAACATCAAACCTTCAACTGCAGCTTTTGCCCCATTTAAATAGCAATGGATAATTCTGAAAAACTGTAAGTGGGGTGAGGTGTAAGATGGACTTTGAGCTCTCTTTTCAGAGTTTCTTCCCATTTTTGCGCTTACTTCAAAACCTTTACTTGGAATGAGAGTTGCATTCATGTAGTTTATTGTCCTTTGTTTTCAAGATACTGTTTTTTATAATGATTGGTGGGTAGAAATGTGCCAGGGCTTTGGGATCTGAGCTTCCTTTGGACCCCATAGGATGTCAATGGACTCATTAGGATTTAGCCAAGTTTTATGCATTATTCATAATATACATTCACAGCGTGTACACTAACGACCGTCTCCTGTGTCTGCTTAGTCAGGACCATTTGCATGCTGTATTATGGAAACATAATACAGGATGCATTTAGCCACATTTTCTGTATTATCCTTAATATATATTGTCATCATATTCTGTTATAGGGTATGTGGTGAATGTGTTTAAACAATGGCATGCACTTGTGCATTGTGATTCCGTAAAAACAAATGTATAATAAAAGTCTTGATGGAAGTAATTATTGCACATGTGTAATAATAGTTTCTAAACAAGCCTTCATATTATTTCTAGTTTGCTTTCATTGTTTGATTATCTAGTTATTTGTTTTATGTTGTTTTATGCCTGCTGGACGGACGTCCTGAAAATTTTAATTTTGAAAACAACATACCTTCTTTATCCCTCTCATATCTTTCCTCATTAGTTTCCCTAAATGAGTATTTAAAAATATAATATTTAAAAGAGACTCAATGATTAAGAAAAGCATGTTTCCTAGCTACCAATTAAAGATCTGTGGGGTATTTGTTATAAAGAGCCTGTGTTCCATGTACCGACAAGAACTGTTATGTATGTGAGAAATTAACATCAAATTATCTTCCATGTCTAGGATAGAGAGGTTCTGAGTTCTAAAGTTAACATGACTCTTATTTATTTAACGAATTGACACTTTTATCTTTTTCTTTTGGACATCTTGCTTGCAAAATGGAAATGACCCCTGCTTAATTGCAATAGCGTATCAGATTCATTGTCTTTTAAAAAAATATAACTTGGATCAGAAAGAAGAAAATCTAGAAATACACACACCAGGTGTGAAGAAAACAAATTATTTAAAACTCTAAATGATAGCTTGTTGAAAAGTTATGCTGTGATGGAAATTTTAGGTACAGAGTATGGTAAAACTCTGTACCTATCTTTTCTTTTCGAGGGTTATTGGTGGTTTTTCAGTATTTTGAAGTCATTTCGTTTTGGTTAGTGACTAGTAAACTTATTTTAGAATGTTCACTTTGAGAACCCTACAGTTCGTTTAGTGTCCTCCAAATCTAGTGCTTTTACACATGACCACATCTTATTTCATTATGAAACCCTTTTTTGGAACAGATTTGGAGTTAGAAGCATATGAAAGGTGGGAGCCTTAGTTTGAAGGGCCATTAGTCTTTTTATTGATAATGATACCTTTATCAGTAATCTGTTTACTTTGCAATCAGTCTTATGAAATTTATCTATTCTGCTAGACATTATTGATAAATTTGTTTCAGATAAATGATCTCACTGAAAAATTGAAGTATACCCACTTGATAATATTGTAAACCATCCTTCTCTTGTCTTCTCTCTTCAGCAAGTTTGATATTATGCATCCAGATAAAATGGCCCTTTCAGTAGTATCCATATTCTTTGGAAATCTGTGGGGAAGTATAGACTTGATGCAAAATCTGGTTAATATCTTTTCTGCCTAGCTCAGTATATTATTCTCCTTTTCTTTATTGACTTTCACATAGTTGTTTGAGTCATGTCTGCATGTTGAGAAGGCAATAGATTAAAATCTTCTGGTTTTAGATATAGTTCCAAATGTGATGGGTTGAATTCCAAGTAGCCAGACCTCAAAATAGGACAGAGAAGTATATGGTACTCATCAAAACCTAGCTAATTTTGTTATCTGGTATAATATGAGTTTGTCAGAGAGAGAGAATAGATTGAGTATTAGAGAAGTAGACAAAAGAGGGTACACCTTTTTAATCGATGCTTTTCTGACGTAGAGAGAGGATGGGATCCCATCGGCTCTTGTTTTAACAAGCCATATTCTTTCTACTTTTATCTGAGATTTCCTCCCAGTGGACTTATTTAGCTAAGTTGATTGCTTTGTCTAACTTTTATTGTTTGTTTAAATAGTTGCTCTGCACAAAAATTCCTCATGTTAGTTTTGGTAATTTTTTCCAACTTTTTAGAAAAGCCATTGATCCTTGACATATGTGTCTGGATGAAATGGAATGCTTAAGAATATTTTACTTATATCTTTACTTATTAAGATACATTTATAAATCAGATGGCTAGAAACTAATTCAGTTTTTTAAAATAAAACTTTTTATACAAAGGAGTGTTGAATCTGATTCAGTATAGTCACTTTCAAGGCTGTATATACCTCTTTCAGTGATTCTGAAATTGCTCAGAATATTTCAGGAATGCCTCTTTGGGCGCTGCCATCGAGCCTGAGGCATACTCTTTTGATAACCTCAGTGGACAAATTTTCTAACTTTGAAGAAAGTCTTTATATTTCAGCATAGTCCAAAGATACATTTGAGCCAAGTCTGGTGAATAAAACAGGTAGGTAGTCAAAAGGGGAGTGGAAGTGGCGGGCAGCGCAAATTGTGGAACCAAAGTAGCCGGTCTGTTTTCTTGGGTCAGTCATAAATTGGAGGATTACAAAACAGGGCCTCCAAAGTCTTTTAAGCAATAGTCGCAACAGAGAGATGAGTCTGTGGTTTCTTAAGCTCAGTTCGTTGAAGAATCACACGTATTTGTCTGCAAAAGTTTAAAATATGGTTTAAAATAGATTTTAAATACGTTACATTAGTTTGTAGTTATACCTTACATGGTCACAATAGATTTCATGTCTTTTTGTGTTCATCTGTTATAACTGACATGCAAAACTGTGTCCATTTTTAGATTGGTGTGCCTGTGTTTTCCAAATTATGAAAAATGCACAGAGTTTTTCAAAACCATTAATTCTGAGCTAAGTTGTCCAAATGGAAAACTAATCTGTATGTCTTTTGGTTTTTCAGATTAATTTTTCATTTAGTAATTTAGTATTTCCAGAGTCAAGTATTTTAAATGTAGACTTATTTTTTTCAGCTTCATTTTGGTCAGAGGTTGCTTTAGGTTTCATAATAATAAAATTTATTTCAGGGAGTTTCTTCATTTGAGTTTCCTCTCTGGCTCTTCCAGACCAGTTCAGCCGCTCATAGACAGGTACAGTTACCTGCAGACAGATCACTTCCATAGATGAACACTAAGAAACACACACAATTTACACAGACACTTCGAGTTTCATGACTAACTTCCACAGTCATACATGTAAAAGGACCATAATTTTGGAGGGTTATTTAGTAACAGAGTGAATATTTACAAACGATATGATTCTCATTTTGGGGTGGATCTCAGATATCACCATGTCTGAATCCCTTCTTTTTTTTTTTTTTTTTTTTTTTTTTTTTTTTTTTTTTTTTTTTTTTTTTTTTTTTTTTTGGTACGCGGGCCTCTCACCGTTGTGGCCTCTCCCGCCGCAGAGCACAGGCTCCGGACGGGCAGGCTCAGCGGCCATGGCTCACGGATCCAGCCGCTCCGCGGCATGTGGGATCTTCCCGGACCAGGGCACGAACCCGAGTCCCCTGCATCGGCAGGTGGACTCTCAACCACTGCGCCACCAGGGAAGCCCTGAATCCCTTCTTTTGATAACTGTTTGGAATGCTCGTCTACCAGGAGTCATGTTGGGAGGGTGGATACAACCAAGAGCAGGTCCAACAAAGAATGTTGGATTAAGAGGAAATAGTTGAGTCATGTTTTATTTTACTGTAGATTATTTGTAAACTCAGATTACTTCGGGAATTGCCATGTTTTTGAGGAGGGTTAAGGCAGGAGCAGCAGTTTTCCTAGTGAGGTGACTAAAGGGGGATATTCAAATTAATGTGTATACTAAAAATAAGGTTTGGATTAGGTATCAGTTTTTCAATTTAAACAGTTTTTCTTTATCTTAATGTTTCTGTTTAAATTTCAATTACAGATTTTTTTAAGGCCTCATTTAAAAAAAAAAAAAATCTTCACTTTATTTATATATTTATTTATTTATTACCGCGCTGTGTGGCTTGCGGTGTCTTAGTTCCCCGACCAGGGATTGAACTCCCGCCCTCGGTGGAGTTGGAGTGCTAACCATTGGACAGCCAGGGAATTCCCTAAGACCTCATTCTTTAACCTATGCTGTACAATTGCCTATTGCCATCACAATCTCTAGTCCAGAGAAGAGAATATTTAGCTAGCTTAGGAAATGTATCCTTGCTCGGTTTCTCCCTCTCTCCCTGTGTCCTTCCTTTCTCCCTTCTTTCTGTTTGTGTCTTTTTTTAAAATGTTAAATTCTCAAGTTAGTTCTTATTGCCTATTGGATACAAGTGGAGAAGGGCAATAACAATTGGCTTTCTAGGAAAGTTCTATATAGTATTTTTATAAGACTTCTCCTAGTTCTTAATGGCTTAAATATATTTGCCCATTAGTCCCATAGTACACCCTGCCTGCTTTTTGTATTACTGCTTCAGAAATAGCATGGCAGAGTGAGCATCTAAAGCCATCATCCGGGTTTTCTGTACTCAGGCCACTTAATTTCTCTTTCCTTACCTGTAAAATTGGGTTTAACTTACAGGATTTTTGCAAGAATCAAATGCGTCAGTTATATGAACTTTTTGCATTTTGTAAATTGCGACCTTCAGATGGATGTTAGTTGTTCGTTCCTTGATTTGGTGAAAGGCAGAGCAGCAAGTACTGCAGCTAGATTTGCAGGGTTTTTTGTTGATGGTTTTAAAAAATATTTTGTATGCCTTTTGATGAAGTTCAAACTTTATCACTTTTCAACTGGAATGGCACTAGGCCTGAAAGTTATAACCCCTGGGAAAAAAATACAAGGTCTTCTTTTGGGTTATGTTCATTTTGGTTGTTCTACAGTTTGGAGTAAGGTTTCTGATGGTACCACTGAGCGCTAACAGTAACCTTTATACTTGAACTCTTCTAAGAGTCTACTCCTTTTTTTTCTTTTTCTTGAGTAATGTCAATATAAATTTTAGTTCAGGCCTGGGGATGATGTGTATATTTTCTCATTGTTAATAGATATGTGGTATATAAATGGAGCATTTATATCTCATTATTTTGATAACACACGACAAAGATTCCAGTAGTCGTGTTTCATATTTATTTTAGGAAATTTGCCACTGCAGACAAATTTATTTTAGACTGCCTTTTCTGAAGAACAGTGAATTATTAAATGGTGGGGGGAAAAACCCAACATGGTAAAGTAATGTGATATATTATCTGAGTTCATGGGAACCATTTGTAATCTTTCTTAATTCAGGGCGTTTTAAAAAAAATTCTCTCCATAGTGACTGCTTGTTTCTGTTTCCTACGTAGTAACTGGCCTTTAGATATGGGCTTGTACTGGTGAGTTTTAATTCCAAGTGAGGCGATAGGGACAAATACTTCTGGGTGTTGGTTGTAGCACCTCCATTCTAAGCAAGTCACTTCATCTTTTGTCTCCTTCATTCTCTTTCTTTCTAGCTTGTCAAGAAAACAGTGATAATATATTTTGCAAGACCGCTCAGATGACAAAATGAGATAATGTATATAAAGCTCAAATATTCTAAAATTGAAAAGTGGCAAACCAATACCAGCTATCAGAATACTGAGTGTTTGCCTACTGAAAGAGACAAACTACAATGCCCAGACTTTCAGGAGGGTTTTGTAAAAATTTTCTTCAAGAATTTAAATTGGCTGTGGAAATAAAATTTTAGAACTGGGACATGTTTCATAGCCTATAATCCTTCCTGCAAACCCACTGAAGGAAATTGAGGTCCAGGGCTGCTAGGTGAGAGTCTTAAAGTCACATAGATAGATAGGAGAATTGATCATAGAACCCAGGTCTCCTGGCTCCCTTGCTGGGCTGTATTATTCTCCACTCTGCACATGGCTGGGTCTATCATTTGGCCTCCTTTTTTGGTGGTGAGATGTCTCTCAAATGAGAGTGATAAAATATGAGTGGCATTCACCCTTCTCTCAGAAATGAAGGACTCTAGAGAGGCATTTTCCTTTTGCTTTCTTTTTCCCCTTGTGGTTATTGACAAAGCCTGGGATCATGTTGAAACTTGTTGCAACCACCAGGAAACACTTGAAGATTAAAAAAAATTTCTTTTTAATTTTGTTTATGTTTTAAAATTTTTACATCTTCTTTCTTTTTTTTTTAACGTCTTTATTGGAGTATAATTGCTTTGCAGTGGTGTGTTATTTCTGCTGTATAATAAAGTGAATCAGCTATACATATACACATATCCCCATATCCCCTCCCTCTTGCGTCTCCCTCCCACCCTCCTTATCCCTCACCCTGCTCCCAATTAACAAGTAGCAAGCATGATTATGCTCCAGTTAGTCGGAAAGACTTGTCGGACTTTAATATTTAGATGAGGAAAAGACCTTCAGCCTTGAAGAAGAAAATCCCTGTTGATATTTTCCATAAAAGGGGATGTACAGTTACTTCAGCAGAGCCGACTCTGCCACTTTGTGTAGATGAAACCCTGAGAAATGGCTATGAAGAGAGCATGTTAGTCACGGCTCACATTAACACAGTGTTCCCAGCAGTTTGTTGGTTTCTTTCTCATGAAAATGCTGTATAATGAACCATCAGGAGGTTATTCTTTCCCTATGGTTTGCCCCAAAATAAAACAAAAAATAATAAAAATTATTAAAAGCGCTTTTATGGAAGTGTGATGAAGACAGCTTTTTGTACATGGATGTTTCACTAGTGTCATCCATTTAAGTCAAATAGGTAACATGCTCCAAAGGCAACTTTTAAAAATCACGTAAATTGGGGCTTCCCTGGTGGCGCAGTGGTTGAGAGTCTGCCTGCCGATGCAGGGGACACGGGTTCGTGCCCCAGTCCGGGAAGATCCCACATGCCGCGGAGCGGCTAGGAGCGGCTAGGCCAGTGAGCCATGGCCATTGGAGATCCCCAAAAAAAAAAAAAAAAAAAAAAAAAATCACGTAAATTTAATTCACCTTTTCTAAAATAATTGACATTTACACTCATTACAACTTGCAGTGACTCACTCTCTCTCAAGCAAAAAAAATTCCTTTTCTTAAGAAATCAGTAGGACATTCAGCTCCCCTGAGAAACTAGTTGGTTACATGCCCCTGTCTGGGTGCCCCCAGCTGCTCCCAGGTGAAGAGTTGGCCTTCAGTGATTGAATACGGTGCTGGGTAATGTGCCTTGAGCGTCTTGCAGAATGTCAGAAAATTCCCTTTATTTTCTTTAGCCTCTATTTGGCAACACTTAAAGATTCAAAAATAGAGGGAAAATGAAAAGAGATGTAGAACTGGAGTCCTCATTGCCAATCGTGTTTTTTGGTAGACTTAGAAAACTGAATTGTTGTCTCAGTGTCATAGCTAGAGGTTAGTTCAAGTCATGTCCCAAACCTAGGTTATCACTGGTTTTAGTGTTGTTACAGATAGTCTCAGCAAGGACGTGGATGGAGCAAGTTTTAACTTTTGTTCTTCATGTGCTTACAACAAGAACACAGCTAGGTTTACTATTTCACCTGTCTCCTCAGTTCCTATATTTATGTGGTTTTGAGAAAGCTACTCTAAGCAGATGTCGCATGAAGAGAACATTTCTCTGGGGAGGTTAAGATCTCCAAAATGTAGTCCATGGTACCTATAACTGAATACCTACTATGTGCCATGCCCTCTTTTTTGGCATTGGGGATAAAGCAGTGAACAAAATGGACAGCCCTTGCCATTGAGGAGCTTAAAATCTAGTGTGCACGATAGAAAATAAACTATACATAAGAAATGTGATAATTTCATATGAAGAAGAATAAGTAGCTTAGTATGATAGAAAGTAGTTCCCAGGATTTGCTTTGGTTGGCGTGGTCAAGGAAGATGATGGTCGAGTTGAGATCTGAATGATGAGAAGGAAGAGTCTGTGGGATGACCCAGGAGAACAGATTTCTCAGGAAAAGGAATAGCATATACCGGGGGCCAGTGACGGGGGAGAGTCTAGCTTGTTCTGGGGGTCAGAGCCCACTCTTCTCACACCTGTCATGACTCCTCTTCCATCTGCATTCTCAGCTCATGATCTTGCTTCCTGTTTCTTCTAGAAATTAAAGCAACGGGAAGGGGACTTCTTGAAACGTCTGTCACCGAGCTATGCACCTACCTGCATACACTGTGCCTTCTCCTTGCCCCTACGTATAAACTCTAGGCAGTCCTAGTAAAGGCTGGCTCCTCTGTTTATGCACCGTCTACAGTCTCTTCCCTCTGGCCTGCTCAGACGTTCTTCCACCCATGTTCCTCTTTCTCTCTGGCATCATCAACTTTTCCCTCTACCTGATCTTTCCTACCAACCTACTAAACATTTTCCTCTTAAAATATTATTTCTTCCATTTTAAGAGGAAAAACATTCTTTTGATGCCACTCCTCTCCAGCTACTCCACATTTGTCTCCATCTGTTTAAAGAAGAATTCCATGAAAAAGTTGTGTGAATTTTTTGACTCCAAATTCTTCCCTCTCCTTTTCCCTTGAAACCGCTCCAAAGAGGCATCTGTCTTCATCACGCCACCAAAACGAGTCAACAGTGGCCTCCATGTTGCTATGCCAATGATTAATTACCAGTCCTTACCTTACTTGTCCTGTCTGCAACATTAGAAAGTGTTATTTACTCTTGTTGCCTCATAACATGTTTTTAACTTGGCTTCTGTTTCCTTGATTTTCCTTCTACCTACTAGCTGCTGCTTTTCTGTTCTTTATTTGGTCCCTCTTCATTGCTGTAATTGCTAAACACTGGTGTGCCCTAGGGCTTAGTTCTTGGACCCCTTCTCTTTTCTATCAAAACAGAAATCTTCGCTAGTCTCTATCCAGCCTAACAGGTAAATGCCATACACGTACTAATGACTTTGAAATACATATCTAGAACCCAGAACTCTCTCCTGAACTTTAAACTCATATATACAACTCCCTAGTTGACAGCTCTTCCACTGTCTAATAGGGACTTTAATATAATAGGTACAAATATGAACTCCTGATCTCTCCCAACCCCATACCCTCTGCTTCTTCTGCAGTCTTTCCCATCTCAGTTATGGCCACTCCACTCTTTCAGTGGCTCAGGCCAAATTCTCAAAGTCATCCTCACATAACTCTTTCTTTCAGGAAGCCTGTCTTCTCTACCTTCAAAATATATTCAAATTCTGACTGTATAAAGATTTTTTAAAGGAAAGAATGAAGATTTTTTTCAAAAGAATAAAGAGTTTTAGATTCTCTCTTAGAAGTTCAATGATCATGCAAAGCCTACACACTCATACCTTATTTAAAGAAGTTAGAAAATACACAGAAAACTATAGAAGATCGCTGTATATCCTGCAGAAGTTTTGTTTCCTAAATACTAATACAAATATCATGTTAAGGAAGTAAAACAATTTAAAGTAATGGTTTTAGAAAATAACTTACAGGTGTAAAAGGGAAGCATATGGTTGAACAGAGATTGCCAATGAAATTGACAGATGATTAACATTCATTATAACTTTTAATTAACACCTTGGAAAATTCCATAGAATGATACTGTATGTAAATGACTACGTGTGATATCTTGGAGCATTCTCTTACCTGTTTCGCAGAGGGGGAAAAATGGATCCCAAAACTGCTTTTGATAATGATTTTACCCAGCCTGGTGTTTGTTTTGGGTGTTATCTACTTGTGTCAGTCATGCCAATTTGAGCTGCCAATATTCTAAATATATTTGTCTGAGATAGAAGTGATTCTCTGTATTCTGTGGAGGAAAGAAAAACTACGTTTTAGTTTCTTATCATTTCTCCTTTTCCACATTTCATGATTGAGTAACTATGGGAGAATTTGAGCTTTGACCTGGAACTTTTCCAAGGTGATTTAAAATCCGGTTCATTCAAAATCTGGTTAATAAAATTTGCGATCAGTATATCATATATAACACTGGAGGTGGTGAGAAACTGATTTTTGTGAGGGATTCAAAATCCTAAATTGTACTTTTTTCTGTATGTTGAGACTCATTTTCTATTCACTGTGGTGAAATGGGAATGTTTCCTGTTGAGAATAGTGGTGGTTGGTTTATATATAATGTTTCCAAACTTTTGTAGAGGTACAGTTACTATAGGATTTTGTTATGAATTTTTGAACTCTGATAAAAGTCTGCTTTTTAGAGTTCTGCTCGGGAGAGTTGCGGTACACATATAAGCTCACCTACCTGTTGCTGATTTCAAAAACTGGGGGTGGAGAGACGGTGAAAGACATAGAAATATGTTTTCTTTGACAGAAACATCTGTCAGTTGTTACTAGATAACATGTTTGGTCACCAGTTGTACATTCATTGGTGGTCTAGGGTAATCCTTGGGGACATGAGTTATTCTCTCAAACTGTTATCTCTTGAGAGTCTCAAGGACTGCAAAGGGTGTATGGCTCTCTCTTTTTGTACTGTCTACTTACAATTATTACGTTTAACTTCCTCTGCTTCTCTCTTTTGCTACTTTCTCCCTCTCCCACCCACCTATCTTATCTTCTCTCTGCCTTTCTTCACTGGGTTTTCCATGCTTCTGGGCTTAGTGCCAGTTGACTTGACCATTAGAATCATACCCAGCAAGTGATGGCCCTCTTCTCATGAGCTGCATGGTCATGTGGAGTTATGAATGATTTTAGGTCTTCTTGGAGATTTCTGTTTTTCAAAGCTATTCAGAATTTATTAATTTGCTGCTCAAGATGTTGGTCAAAAGGCAGCAAGTCAAGGGAAGGTAGAACTGGGTAGCACAACTGTTTCAGATAGCTGAGGTTTGCAGAACACTTGCTACATAAACAAGGCATTCTTATAATTTAAATTACTAAGTGTGCTTTTAAAGGATCAGTTATAATATGCCTGCTTTTGAAAGCTAATGTGTATTTTAGGTTCAGTATTTAAGTTCCTTAGAATAATTTTTTATTCTCTTGTTTATTGTTTAGTGAGTATTAAGATTTTAAATCATTCTACGGATTAATTTAAGGAGTTAAAGCGTTAGAACTGAAATATAAAAGCTTTAAAGATACAAAAGAACGAATTTATGTTATTATTTTTATCTTTTCGAGTGTTAGGAGCCTAAATGTGTTGAAGCTGAAACATGAAGAATGGAGGAAGAAACAAAAAATTACACAGAAAATACCAATTAAGCGTGAATGTTGCCTGATTTATAATTCCATGTACAGAGATTATAAAGAAGAAATATAGCTCACGAAGGATGAGATGCTCTAAAATTGTGATTCTGACTATGTAATTGAGAATAATCCTGCTGAGAAAGAAAAGGAGTTACATAAAAGTGTAACTGTATTATCAGGAGCTCTTTGATAAGCTCAGAATTTAAAGGGGGTATCAAAGATAGAAGGCGTACAAAACTAGGGCTTATATAAGAAAGGCAGGAACTTTGGGAGAGTTAATGATCATGGTCATTCATTCATTCTGTCAGCATTTATTGGGAAAATTTATTTTGCCAGATTATCTTGTTTGCACTGTGGATACTAAAATATAATGAGGTCTTTGCTCTCAAAAATCTACCATGATAACATGGGGCAATAAAATTAATAATTGGCATAATAAAGGAAGAACTCTTCAAACCCTCTTTTGTTTCCAAAATGGAAGGTGGAAATTCAGCATATTTCAGTGGAAATTCAAGCCCAGGCTGGGATAAAGAATAGAGTAAGAACTTCTTGAAGTGAGTTCAAGGTTCTAGTCCCAGACAAATGGGGCTTACAAAAGAACTTGCTCATATAATTTTGAGAAAAAAATGTTGGGTAAATAGTAGTTTGAGATATTTAGGTAGATTTTTGGCAGGTAGAACAACTGAACTCATAGGTAATTGATTAATGGATGAGTGTTAATGGAAACTGGACTGTGATCTTGCCCTTGGCTTTGAATATTTACTGACAACTTCAGTCAAAGCGTGCTTAGCAGATCTTTAGATGACAAGTAGCTGAGGGGGTAGCTTATATATGTTGAATCAAATTATCAGAATTCAATATTCAGATAAATGTAAGATTAGTATGTAAGGCTGAAATAGGAGACTCTCTTGAGAGTGGTTCCTTAGAAAAAAAGAATATGAAGTTTAAATGGTTAATCATCCAGTGCTTTGATGGCACTATTAAAAAAGAAATAATTGGCTAATTGTTGCAAGGCCTTATTGATACACTTCAATAGGTCCAGAGGCCTAACTCGGGACGTCGCAACTCTCTTCAAATATTTAAATATCCAGCATGTGGAAGAGATGGTATAGTGGCTTTGTGTTGCTCTCAAAGTACTGCAAGAGATAAATGAAGATCATTTTAGTACTATGAAATGGAAAACCTCCAAAAAATCAAAGTTGTCCAACAATGGAGAGGACTACCTTGTAAGATAGTGAAAGTCTTGTTATAGAGAAAGAAGTGGGCCATATATGTCAAGACAAGAATTGTATTAGGAAATCTCTAAGGTTTCCTTTCTTTCAAATTGCATAATTCAGTAATTTCACAAACTTGTTATGACAGTTTGAGAAGGTAAGAGGGATTTGCTCCAAGGGAAATAATATGCATATGAGTGGGGGCATTTTTAAAAAAAGATCAAACTAGTGGCAGTCCTGAAAACTAGAAATTAGAGTCAGAATGGGGAGTGGCTATAGCATTTCTTCCTCAAACATTCTTGGGCTTTTCTCAGATAAATACAAAAGTATGTAAAGAAACACAGTGGTCTGAATTTGACCCCTGGTTTGTTGGGGAGGTAAAACATAGACGTATATTGGGCATCCCTTTAATTATTCCCTAGTGTTCTGCTCTCCTTTGACTAGAAGATATGCTTGCCGGGTTGCAAACAAGAGGTTTCATTTGGGAGACCAACAGTCCTTGCCTTTGTATTGAATTAAATATGGAGGTTTCATCTGTAAGAACTAACCATGTTGGACTGGACTCCTAAGTACCTAAAAACCACTTCTAATGTGGCTCAAATTAACCTCATTAGGCCTACCTGATATCTTTTCTATCAAGTTAACACAAAAGACTCTGGATGGATTAGAGTCCTTGGTTGAACAGATTCTAATTGAATTTAGAGATAACTCTGTATGTACACTGGGATCCTGGATTTGGGAAAGACTTGGAAGATGACCTGATATCAAGTTCCTATTTTACAGGGTGCAGAAACTGAGTTCTGGGGCTACTGACTTGCCCAGGACAATTCTGTTTAGTTAGAAACAAGGTTGAGAACCCAGCTCTTAAGAATTTCAGTGAATTCGCATCTCTTTCTATTATACCACACGCTCATTTCCTCTTTTAAACTAAGCTGAAGGTCTGCAGTGTCTCAAGACACTAAAGAAAAAAAGGAGCTTATATCTACATTGTCTTCATTAAGTTAAAAGTGTTACATTTAAGTCTTGAGTATTTTTCAGTTTTATTAAACTTTGATCTCTGCAAAGAAAATGAGTCAGTTGTTAAGGTTCTGTTCTGATGAAAATGGAAAGGCTGGAGATAGGATTCTGTGGTTAATTTCGAAAAGGATTTAGAGCTTATGATAGTCTTAACGACTTCCCTAAATTATGTAGATTACTATTCCAGTAGTAGACAGATCAAGTATCTGTGTTTTAGGACAGCTTTTAAGGTGAGCAAATCTAAGACATCTGAACAGAATATCACTTTACCTAGAGTTGATTCAGGCTTCTGAACTTGTGTCAGAGAGGAAGGTCAGCATACTTGAGCACTTTGCTGCAAAGTCTCTAAGAGTTAAAAATCTTTTTATTATGATTCTTTTCTTTATTCTCCCTTGTGACTGGAATATAGATTTAAGTAGTGGTACTTCATTGTTTTCAACAATAATTGACTCAGTATTGGATTTAATCATGATGATGGCTTATCAGTTAAAATGTATTGCAGTGATAATTTCAATGGAGTTTTTATTGAGCAAACTCCTAAATGAGTATCTGACTCACTAAAATTTATGATAAAAGTAAGGTGTTCTCAATAAACGTTTGTTGAATTAATTCCATTAAGATTTTGAATAATGAATGCATAAATGTTTTAGAAATGTATATATTTAGAAATAATCAAATTGATGCAATTTGATGTGACAGTGTTTTTTGGACAGTTCCTGATCAGTAATTCCTGTGTTCATGTCACGTAAATTAACATAGAGATTTAACATAGTCATGGAACCTTGGGTGTTGTGGGGAAAGATGTTTGAATAGGCTAAGTGAACCTATTTGAATGGGGAAGGTGAACAGATTACTGAATTAAATTTAGAAAATTAAAATCATATGAATTTAAAGGTTGAATTAAAAATTAAATTGGCATATTTGCAAGTAAAAATCAAAAGAGAAATAACTTTTCTGGTTCATGTGACTTCAGGGAGGAAGACGGAGAGCAAAGGTAGGGGGAGGGGTTTACAGATTTCCTTGTAACAAAGTCGTTTTAGTAATTTATTGCATGTCTTCTGTATACTGTCTATTCCAATAAAGTACAAGTCACTTTCCCTGGTCCTGCGGAATTTGCCTTCTTTGGGAGTGGAGACAGGCTAAGACACTCACATATGAAGCAATTTGTTATAGATGCCTAAGATTTGTGTCATTGTGCAAATAAGTGGAAAATACTCTAAAGACTGTACTTGGCTTCTCTTCCTTCATTGCCCCTTCCCAGCAATACTAACTTGCTGCTCACGGTGAGCACTCAATAACCTTGGACCAGCTCCTGATCGAGATTCATGACTTTCACGTCATAAGAAATTCTTGTTGGGGCCAGGTCCTCACCTCAGAATCATGCTCGTACCTGGCACGTGTTTCCTCTGTTCAGATCGCCTACCTCGTGCCTTAGACCCTTTGATTTCAATCCTGGCCCATCATCAGAGTCACTTGTGGAGTGTTAAAGTTCAGGCACTAGCAGACTCTCTGGGGCTGTGGCCCAGGCAGATGGATTTTGAAAAGACTTGAAGATGTGTTTCTGATAACTTTTAACTATCCAGCTTCTGGGGCCAGTGATCTGCATCCCATTTGCTTATCTACCTGGTCTTTACTTCCTGCCTGCTTGTTCTCTTCCTGCCTATATAATGACCCGTCCTTTAGGTGTTTAATTTGATTTGTCTTAATCAACATTCCAGGGGTGGGGGGCATAACTCTTTTAAGATCATTAAAAATTTGAAAACTGGAACCAGTCGATTGAGTTATAGAGAACCAGACCTCAGTTAAAAATCTCTGCCACATGCCTAGCATCTATTCTGGTCACTGGTGATGTGTTTACCGACTCCATCCTCTTTCTGTGGAATATCCTATTTTTTTGTGTCTTTATTTTGTGTTCTAGAGTTGCTTCCAAACATACTGTGCTCACCTGTGTGTTGATTGTAGGTAGCAAGATGAACAAACGTCTGTTTTGAGCATGAAAATACACTTGTTTCTGTAACTACCTGATTGTGGGATTAATTTGAGAAAAGTGATTCCAGTCTATTTGAATAATTTCTCTGATGTAGTAAACATAAAACTTCTTACTCAGATGACAAGTTTCTTTTTATTCATTCTTAAAATGGTTTGTGAAGCCATTAATACAGATTAAGTGAAAAGAAATCAGATCATTTTTTACTAAATTTTGTGGTTGATATTTTCAACATTTATCAATAAAAGTAAGATTGGGAATGTCAGATTCATTGCCTGGTCTTTAAGGCTGTTAATGGATTTCTGGTTCCAATGTTAAAGTACCATCTGTCTGACATGATTTAAATATTTAGTGTAGATAAGACCCAAGTTAGCGGATTTGCTGGAGTAACACGAACTAATTTTCTAGTTATTTGCTGGCCCAAGAGCATGACAACCATATATAAATGCAGATCAAATAAAAGTGAGGACTTTTTTAAAGCTTGCTGACTAGAGGCCAGTGCGTTCCTCTCTCACTTCCCATAGGGTAGGAGGTTCAGTGCTGTGTGCTTTCATGATTACTTACTGGGTTGATGGCATTTTGGCTATCACTGTTAATTACTCTTTATCCCCAAGGAATATTTTAGGAATTTATCTCTTAGTATTTCTTATCTTTGTGAATTGCTGACAAATAAATTCTGGGCCTGACGTGTCTCTTCACCTGTCATCTTTTAGTTGTTGCTATAAATGTCATGGTCATTTTTAGGATCATGTAGCGTCCATCACTTTTACCCTGAAGTGATTTAAAGACCACTTATAGGAAAAAAGAAAACAAAAAAACGGTGGGAGAGAAAATGAGGATGAAGCAGAGAGTGGGTAGAGCAGAAGTCCAGCATAAAATGTAATGGACACCAGTAGGCACTTGGCTCTTACTATCTTTGGAACACTTTAAACCAAAGGGTTTGCTTTTGTAGAATTTTAGAATTGAATGTAACCTTAGAGATAATATAGTTCGTAGGCTTCATTTTAAAAAGTAAGAAAAGAATAAGGAAGGTTAAATGACATGGTCATGGTCACACAAACAGTGACGTTGTCTACTTACTGGCCATCATGCTGCTACTTGTCTTTATTTTTAGGGTGAGCAAAGTAGGTCATTTGCCTCAGAGACTCAGGAAGGCTAAGATCATCAGCTACTTCCATTTTGCCCAGTGAACGGACATTTTCCAAACCTTATTTTCCTCCTTCCTTGTCTTTGCCAATGTTGACTCCTCATCCTTTCTTAAAATCTCTCTTCTCTCAGTTTCTGTGGCTGTGTGGTCTCTGTCCTCCTCCTAGTGTGAGCTTTATTATTTACTTCCTTCGGGGACCTCTTTATGCTTTCACTTGCTAACATCGGACCTCCAGAGTTCTCCCCTTAGCTCACTGTTCTGTATGCTCTTCTTGGACAATCTCATTCATCATTTATTTAGTACTTATTAGGAGGCCCACACCATACTAAATACTGTGCTAGATACTGAATAATGACAAGCCTGACCCCTGGACTATGGGATGAGTGATCTTGTCCATTCTTGGGGTTTCAGCTGTTGCCCATATTCTGAGGAGCCTCGAATCCATAGCTCTGGTGTGATCGATACCTTGAGTTCTCCATGTATAACAAGCTTGGCTGTTTCACAGAAATTCGGGATGCTTAACGTGGACTTTGTCATTTCCTTTCCCCCTCATTCCTTTCTTCAAATATGCTTTTCCTCCTGAATTCCACATTTCAGTGTCAAAGCCACTTAGCCACACCTGCAGAAAGTTGAAAGTCAGCCTTGATACTTGTTCATTCTTTCCCTTCCAGCGACTAATTCCTGGCCCCTCTACCTTATTCCCGCTCCTTTGTCATTCCTTGTCTTCAGTTTTGCCTTAGGCTCCTAACTGGACTTGACTTCTCCAGCCTTACTCCCCTTTCCATCACCTTCCTGAGATCCACTCTGCACAGGGTCACTGGAGTGATGGTCTAGACCAGAGGGTAATTGAACCACGTCATTCTCTGCTTAAAACCCTCGCTTGGTTTCCCATAGTCTACAGGGTAAAGCCCAAGCTCCCTCGCGTGGCATCAGGGTCGTCTGAGACCTGGCCCTACCTGTGCTGCCTGCCCCTCTTACCCAACTGTTTGCTGCTCTCTGATGACGTCACGGTGTTTGTCGAGTCAGAGTTCTTGCTTATGCTGTTTTCTTTGCCGGGTACGTAACACCCCCAACTCATGGTTTTCTGCTTGGCCTAAACTGCTTGGCTAAACTTAAAAAATTATTATGACTAATTTCAGATAATCACAGAAGGAGATGGAAACATACAAAGAGTTCCTATATTCAACATTAAGATTTTGACACTCTAGTTCATTTATTCCCCCCTCCTCCCACTCCCCTTTTTTTTGCAGAAGTATTTAAAAGTAAATCCAAGATACCATACAGTTTCGCCTGTACTTCAGTGTGCGTCTTCAGAAGTATGGACGTGTTCATACATAACAACAGTGTTATTATTATGAAAGCTAACAAAATTGACAGTAATTCCCTGGTATCACTTAGTAACCTGTGCATAATGAAAACTCCTAAGTTGTTGCAAAAAAATCTTTTTACAGCTAGATTGTTTGAATCATGATCCAAATAAATAATACATTGTTAAATTTGGTTAAGTTTCTAATTCTCTTTTAACTGAATACATTGCCCACCCCCGTGTTTTGTTTTGTGTTGTTTTTCTCTTTTTGCGGTACGGGGGCCTCTCACTGTTGTGGCTTCTCCCGCTGCGGAGCACAGGCTCCGGACGCGCAGGCTCAGCGGCCATGGCTCACGGGCCCAGCCGCTCCGCGGCATGTGGGATCCTCCCGGGCCGGGGCATGAACCTGTAACCCCTGCATCGGCAGGCGGACTCTCAACCACTGCGCCACCAGCGAAGCCCTACCCCCGTGTTTTATTAATGCTGTTTTCTTGTTGCAGAAACTAGGTCAGTGGTCATATAGAACGTTCCATATTCTGTATTTATTTACTTGTCTTCTTCTGGTGTCACTTGTTTCTATATCCACTGTATTTCCTATCAATAGAAATTAGCTCTGTCTATCTATCTTTTAGAATAAGGTTGATCAGTGGGTTCAAGTGGTGACAGCCTCATCCCTCCCTTACCATCAATCATTGTGCAGCTAATGGTTTAATCCATTGATGATCACTGCTTGAATCAGTTATTTCATTAAGAATTGCAAAATGTTAATTGTATAATTCCATAATATCTTCCACATTTGCTGGCTGGAACTCTTCTATGAAGAAGAATTTTACTTCATCAACTAAGAACATTTGGTTACCCTGAAATGCGAGTTGTATAGGAGAGGACAGCAAGAATACTAGTTTTCATTTCGGTCACCTCGCTAAATCTTAATCATCCTTCAAGGCTCAGCTCAGGGCATTTCATTTGTAGGTAGCCATTGTTAACCCTGCAGAGCCAAACTAAATGCTACTTTCTTCTTCCATGATATTCCATACTTATCTCTGCCGTTAGCTTTCTCACAGTATATTGAAAGTATTGCATTTTTAAACTGAAAATTCATTTCATTGTGGATGATATGGCCTAAAGCAATGCTACTGAAAGCAATTTGGTAGAACACACTCTACTCAAGTCATTTGTTCAGAATCATTATTGCATCTCGTTTTTCTCTGAGGCAGTTTTTGTAAACTTTTATACATCTTGGAGCATTTTTGTCTATTTCAGATTTTTAAAATTGTTTTTTCTTTTTAATTTTGAATTGTTTGTCAACCAGCTGTGCTTATTACTTCATATATTTGTAATAGTTACAAGTTGAAAACAATATAAATGTTTGAAAATGTGACATTGCTTAAATAACTTATAGGACCCCAAGCAGTGGAATAGTATACAGTCATTAAAAATAATTTTGTGAACATATAACTATCGGCATGTAAAGATTTTTATATTATGCAGTGACAGAAAAAGATTACAAAAATATGCTATGGTACCATGAATTTTTTTTGTCACACATAGAAGTGTTGTCATACTGTTACTATGTTGTTGTTATTGTTACACCATGAGGAAAAGTTTCAAAGTCTATTCACAAGGCAAAAATAGCCCGGAGTCAAATTACTCTCAGAATTCCCATAAATTCTCAAAAATGCAGGATGCTCATACCAGGAGGACCGGTCAGGAGGATGCACTGATTAGAGGAGTACTTAGACCCGCATCTTCTACCTCCATAGCTTTGGATACAAGACCTCTGGGTGGCCAGCAAGCAGGAGAGGTGAATATATATTCTGATGCTGCTCCTCGGACTGCATATAGAGGATTCGGAAGGACACACACTAGAGGGAGAATAGTGTTTCCCTGGGTGTGCTGGACTTTAGGCCCCAGATGGAAGGTGGAATAAGTTTTCTATATGAATAAACTGTAAATGGTTGTGGTCTAAAAAATACCATTAAGGCTAGACTTGGTATACTGTCTTAAAAAAAAAATTATTATTATTTTTTTTGCGGTACGCGGGCCTCTCACTGTTGTGGCTTCTCCCCTTGCGGAGCGCAGGCTCCGGACGCGCAGGCTCAGCGGCCATGGCTCACGGGCCCAGCCGCTCCGCGGCATGTGGGATCTTCCCGGACTGGGGCGGGAACCCATGTCCCCTGCATCGGCAGGCAGACTCTCAACCACTGCGCCACCAGGGAAGCCTTAAAAAATAATTATTAATAAAATTATATCTATGAAGAACTGTGGTCCATATTAAATGATAAAAATCGTGATGAACTTGGTAAATGCTGTCCTTCCGAAGTGTACGCTTTTGTATTCTGTATATATCTTTCCAGAGGTTTATGGAGTCCATGAAATTGAGTGTAAAATTTTAGGTGAATGTACTTTTCTTCTGTGTGGAAAGAAATTAGATTCTTAAAGGTGTTCATTGCTCAAAATAAGGCCCTTAGTTTTTGTGCCCAGAACTGGAATAAAACAGATTTCTGCTTATATGGAATTTCGGAAATATCTGTGTAACCTGAAATTTGATTAATAGGTCAGCCTTGTGCACGTAGTAAGATATGTTCTGATTTCTCATAACTTCCACTTACGGGGTGAGTCAGAAGTATATTTACTGTAAGAGTACCATCCCAACAAACCCCAATTTTACATTCTTTCATTGGCACACGAAATATGATGTACAGATTTAGAAAATATATGTGTTTGCTGCTCGAAGTAATTAAACTACTTCAATTAGCACTTCAGTTTTTTTTTTTTTTTTCTTTACTAGTTCTGAGGTTTCCAGTGAGTAATAGCTAGCTCTTAGTGGCAGTGAGTCCAAGGCTCAGAACCCAGAAATCTGGGGACTGCAATGGGGGTTTTTAAGACAGAGAAAGAAGTGGGCAGCGCTGTTAGTGCTTCAAAATGAGTCATGTGTTGATACCATTCATTTACTCTAAAAGATAACATTAAGAAATTCCCCAAAGGGTGAGCTGTGACAAAGCGAGAGAGAGGCATGGACATATATCCACTACCAAACGTAAGGTAGATAGCTAGTGGGAAGCAGCCGCATAGCACAGGGAGATCCGCTTGGTGCTTTGTGACCGCCTGGAGGGGTGGGATAGGGAGGGGGGGAGGGAGGGAGTTGCAAGAGGGAAGAGATATGGGAACATATGTATATGTATAACTGATTCACTTTGTTATAAAGCAGAAACTAACACACCATTGTAAAGCAATTATACTCCAATAAAGGTGTTAAAAAAAAAAAAGAATGACCTAAAAAAAAAAATATATATATATATCCACAAATAAATAAATAAATAAATGTCTCAAACACACACATATATGGATAAAATCAAATAGCAAAATGTTAACAATTGTTGAATCTAGGTGGAGAAATATATCTTCCAATTTTTCTGTATGTTTTAAATTTTTCATAATAAAACTTTGAAAAAAGAAAAAAAAAGAGAAATTCCCCAAACTGCTAAAGATAGTAGAGACTGAAGAATATCAGATGTGGAACCCAAATCCCCAAATTGAATCCCAGCTTGACTATTTTCCTTGGACGATTTCCTTAACTCCTCTACATCCCAGTCTCCTTATCTGTAATAATAGAACAGATTATTCTATTCTAGTCTAGTCTATAGATTATTCTATTCTATTCTAATAGAATTAATCTCACAATGTTCTTTTGAGGATTGAATTAGTAAATACATATGAAATACTTAGAACAAAGTGCAGTAATGTGTGCATCAGCTGTCCTGAGCAGAGTACTGGAAAGGGGCTGAGAAAAGAGAAGTTCGTAAATGGCTGTGAAGAGAGTGGTGTATGTTTGGAGGAGAAATTGCCCACCCTCTGCTTGCTGTCCCCCAGCCTCACCTGCACACACACAGACACCCAACCGTTGGCCTTCCAGGTATGGGAGTGGTAAAAGCTTAGTCTTAATGACATAGGCTATTAGGACAGTGTATTACATAAAGTTGATTGACTCGTGGTAGATATGTGTTTGAGAAGTTGTATAATAATTGCCTGTAAAGTAAAGAAAAAAAATTGCTTTTTGACCCACTTGGCTGGTTGGTTGCCTTGACGGACTTATCTGTGTAACAGTGGTGGGACACCCTGAATAGTTTCTTGTTTTCAGAGCACCTGTTTTCTCTGGGTGTGTTTACAAAGTTCTTATGGTTAGATTTATCTACCTTATGGCTAAATATGGACATATTCAAAAGAAGGTCCATGCTAAAAGCATGACACATACTGACTTCTTATTTTTTTCAATTGTTACATAATTCAATAACATCTCAAGAAACTACCATCTTATTTTTAATTTCTGTGACATCTGTTCTCTTATATTGATCGTATTCCTCCAGCAAGCTTCCACTTCACTGCCTCTTTTGTTTCTGTGGCTTCTTTCCTTTTTCCAGATATAACTGAAGGTTTTTTACATTGCAACTTTCAGTTCAAGCCTGATACTGATATTATACAGGTATTGTTCTAATTTAGCAGTTTAAACCACTGTTTCTGAAGCTTCAGAATAAAAAAAAAATCAACAACAACAAACAGGGCACAACAAGGCTTCCTTGTCTTTTCCAGATTTAGACATAGATTTACAAACATGGTCAGATCTCAAAACTGTTTTACTAGCGCTACGAGTAAATCCTGAAGTCTCCCACAATGATTCTGGTTTTTAGTCTCTCCTTATCTGTATCACCTCCTGTCTCTGCACAATTTGCAAACCCCAGGATTGAGAGGTAATACTTTAAATAGTTTTGATCTTGTTTTTCTCACCTGCACCTCATCTTATCTTAGATGCAGCATGAAAAAAAAAAAAAAAGTGAGAGCAGCCAGAGTGGTTGGAAATAGTGTAATTGCACCTCGTTTGGATTAGCTCGAGGCTCAGTTTGCTGGGCTTTTTAATCCACTCACCAAGGTAGATATGAACTCAAAGGAGACCAGGTTTTGTTTAAAAAAGGGAGAAAACTAGAGCTGGAGTTCATACCATTAGCTATCATGAGCAGAAAGAAGGCAGGCTAGGTTCTATTTGAATGTTTCTGTGTACTATTTATTTAGTTAGTTCTCTACTATTTTTGCATTGGACACCATTTTGGAAACATGGTAGATATTTTGAAAATGAGGTACACATGCTTTAAATTTTAGGTTTGTCATGAAAGAGGCATTTTTTTTGGCCACTGGGAGCACTTTGGGTTGACTCCTGCGTCCTCTCGAGATGCTCATATCCTTTTTCTAGCACTTTCTCATCTTCTGGCACCACAAGATGTCCCAGCCTCATCTTATATTTTCCCTGCCACCTCACTGGACTCTGCTACTTCAAAGCATCTCCTTACTTGTAGCTAAATACCATTGAATAATGGTATTTAGAAACGAAGATCTTGCCCCATGAATTTATGAAAAAGACCTTTGCTTTTTATCTTATTTGTTTAAACTATTTATTTTATAGTGGAGCACAGTTGATTAACAATGTTGTGTTAGTTTCAGGTGTACAGGAAAGTGATTCAGTTATACATATACATGTATCTATTCTTTTCCAAATTCTTTTCTCGTTTAGGTTGTTATATAATATTGAGCAGAGTTCCTGTGCTATACAGGAACTTGTTGGTTATCCATTTTAAATGTGGCAGTGTGCGCACATCAATCCCAAACTCCCTAACTATCCCTCCCCCCCCTTACCCCCTGAAGACCTGTGCTTTTTAAGAGGTTATAGAAAAAGAAAGAAATAGTAAAAAAAAATCAATCAGAATATTTAGAGGTGTGTAACTGCAACCAAGAAGGCTGTTTCCAAGTATTAGGTCTCGGGAGCCTGTAGAAGGTACAGCATTCTTTTCAGGATGTGAAGACATTGGAAAGCATTGCATCTGTGTCTTTTCCTGAGATGACCTAGAAGCATTTGTAATAATCTTTACTTTTTACAAACAATCTGTTTTCTTTCTTTTTTTTTTCTGTCTATTATATCGACTATACATTATACTGTGCTGGTGAGGAAATGTATTTGTTTTCACTACTACTTCAAAGTAAGGAACATGGAACAAAAGCAAAATGTAATCTATTAAAATGAACACTTACGTTAAAAAGTCTTGTCTATGCTGGTTTGGGTTGTGGGAATCTACACCTTGTTCATGTTATTTTTCCCTGCACTGGGTCTTCCCAAGTACACAAAGGCGTATCTTGCCCCTATCCTGGCCCCTCATAACTAAGTGGGCATCTTTGTGGAAAATAATGCAGACTCAACAAGATCACAGCCTTAGTGCTAAAACTGATCTTAATGAGGTACTGTGTATGAATTAATTAAATTAGTTTGCCCCTCATGTGGCAAGCTCTGTTTAGTGTTTGTCTGGTTGACTAATTTATGAGGATAAAATTATGGTACAGTCTCTGCCTTGCTTGTTTTCATCAAAGAGATGGGCTAATTTGTAATGAAACTTTATCAATCAGATCATGCAGTTGGTCCAGGTCCACCCTCCCAGCTCTGACTAATGGATTAAGGCTGTTTGCGTTCTTCCACAGAGGGCACATCCTGTTGCAGCGGAGCGGGGAGGGTGCGTTGGCTATAGATTGATTATAAGATGGATGGTTTCTTTTCTAGCAAATAGATAACAGACATCCCTGTTTTCTGTTTCTTGGCATGTTTATGGCTTTATGATTATCTTTCTTCTTGCAGGATATGAATTTAAAGTGGAAAGTGTGCAGAAGTTGCTGGTTTATATTTGTTTAGCAGAAACCAAAAGTTGTACATTTCATATTGGAACCACAGTAGCTAAGAACTCTCAACAATGGGAGAAGGAATAATAGTACAACTGGCAGAGAAATGGAGAGTTTTGAAAGGCAATATTCTTCAATGTTGGGAAAGTAATGAAAGGTCAAAATGAAGCTCAATAGAAAAGCCATTATGAAAGGAAGGGGGAGAATTTGGCTTTTATGTTGCTGTCAGGATTTGGGATTTGTTTTCTTTTTATTCTGACAAAACTCTTTTGGGGTGTGTTTTTTTCTCTTCAATTCAAACAGTTTATACAAGTGTTATTTTAAACTTCCTTGTGTTTACATCATCATGTCTTTTGAAAAGAAACTATTTTTCAATTTTGTTATCTGGGAATTTTTAAGACAGAGCCACTGTTTGTAAGACCTACACACTCTCACTTATATGCGTTAATGTGAATATTTTTATTTTCCCTGCCTGATTGAGAAATAAATAAGTGTAATTCAAGAATACTTTGTAAAGGATTCCATTAAAAGTCTGTACTGATTTCAATGTATTAATACAATTATTTTGAACATTTATATTACTTCCCAGTAATGGATTAGTTCATTTATAAAACGCTTGCCACATAAAGATATTTTACAAATACAAAAATGACATAAAGCTCCATGTCAGACAGCAAGTCAGTGGCAGGAGTGGATTTAGGATTTCGAGTTCTGACTTCTGTCCTGTCATCAGGCTACTAATCTGCTTGATTTTCTGAAAGAATTTGAGGCCCGAGGCAAGAAGATGCCAGAAATGCATTTCCAAAGAGATGAGTCATTTTGGGTGGTTTGATATAATAAAATCTGTGTTTATTTTGCAAAAGGCTTTTGAGCAGATATTAGAGAAACAAATTTCATCATTATGTTCAACTTTATACTTTATAACATTGTACTTTCTGTTCCAATAGTTAACAGCACTAAGTTCATAGCTCCTCTCTTCCTGTTCTCTCATGAGAGTTTTCTATTTAAAAAAAAAAAAAAAAAAGCAGAGGCTTTTAGTGTTTTATCAGAGTGACTTAAAATGTTATTAGTGTCCTTTGCCTGGACCATTAAATCAGTCTTTCATCTTCCTAAGGCTATGCTATGTTTTGCCTTCCTTGCTAAGAAACTGTCTGTGGCTCCCCACTACCCACAGAATTCTTCCTTCAGACACTGAACACCCTCCATGATGTTAACTCAATCTCCTTTTCCTGTGTTTGGATGTATACCATCCAAACTAGACTATTCCATCTTTCGTGAACGTGCTCTAGATTTCTCTCCTGATATATTTGTTCGTGTTATTGAGCAAATAACCTTTCCTTGCAGTGTCCATAGCACCCATCTTTGCTGAGTTGCCACATCTCTTTTGAAGTCCATATCTTATGCTATTGACTGTGAAACCTTTCCTGTCCAGGAGGTGCAAGAACCAGGCTCCTGGTCTCAGGAAGCTTGCCTTCTGGTTGAGGATGGGGATACAGACCCTAAGCAAGAAAATAAAATTTAAAAATACTTAAATTCAAATGGTAATGCATGCCGTGAATACAGTTAGATAATTATGGTAGAACTATACTTGGGGGTGGGGTGGGGGGAGGAAAGTATAGGCCAGATTAGATTGAGTGGTTCAGGGTGAGCCTCTTTGAGAGAATGTGCATTAGACTGTGTCTTGAATGCAAAGAAGGAACCAGCCATGGGAAGACCTAGGAGAAGAGGGGAGAGGCACAAAGGTCCTGAGACAGGGGAAATCTTGGTGAGTTACCAGAATAAGAGGAAGGTCAAGTACCTGCAGCATCCTGAGAAAGGGGGTAATAGTAAGAGATGCTCTTGGAGAGGTGGTGAGAGACCGCTTCGTGTAGGGATTTGTGAACCAGCATGTTCAGCGTGTGTTGATTTTAAGCTCTTGGTAAAGATTTAGGCAGAAGAGTGTAGTGATCTGATTCTTTGCAATTCATTTCAGTTATTTGTACAGCCCTTTTACGTAGTGGATTATAAACTCTTTGGGTAGGAATTGTTCATAAATAAGAGGCAGTCGGTAAATATTGGTCAAAATGCTGAATGAATGAAGCTTGGGGGGATTCTGAGAAATTATTTTTGTAGGTGTTTGGAATTAATATTTTACTGAAGCACGGAGAATCAGGATCATACCTGGCTCTTCACTGGTGGCCGTGCTCATGGTCCTTTGAGGAAGGAAGAGGTGGAAAGAGCATAGACTAATATGATAGGGGCAGGTCAGCGAGAGGGCTAAAAGTGGGAATTCGGGAGTCAGATTTTCTGAGTAGGAGTCCCAGCTCTATCACCAACTTGCTGGATCTTCGGAAAGTTCATTTATCTCTGTTTCTGTACCAGTAAAATGGATAATAACATTAGTTACCTGATTAGTCTGTCGCGAGTCTTAACTGAAATCATCCACCTAAAACACTGAGAATGATGCCTGGCATTTGACAAAGACCCAATAAATAAATCCGCCAGATGTTAGGACAAAGGCTCTCCACAGTGTATACTGCTGGAAGGCGCTTGTTGAAATTCTTCCAAGCTTTCAAACCAGTCCTGAACCTCCTTGCCCACCTTATCTGGAATTTTAGGATGATTCTGTTGGTAGTTAATAAGGTAAAACAGTGGAACTTTGTTTTTAAAAAGTAAACAGACTCAAAGGAAGACTTTTACTTTTTTTTTCCCCGTGGCAGCTGAGAAACATATCTTCAACAAATAATATTTTGGAGAGAGATATTATAGCCATTTGGTAAACAGTAGTGATCTAAATACGTCTTGTTAGTTTTCTTTTATAGTTGATTCAACTATAAAATTGTATGAGAAACTATACCCTGGCTTTAGCTCTGATGGTACCATGTTCTATAGCTCCTATGATTAGATGTGTTTATAGATAAAGCCTGCAGTGGCTTCATAGCACTATCTTCGGTGTCTCTGCTAAAGGACTGTGTTATAGGTGAGATCATTTTCTAACAGCTTCCTCTCGTATGAAGTCCAGGAGAGCTCTGTGTCATAACAAATTCCATGCTTAGTGGCGCTTCTCAAAACCACAAATAGTGGAGAGATGAGCTTTTTTACCCTGGGAAGAAGCCAGTAGAACTTCTATATCCATAAAGAGTAAGGTGTAAAGTAATAAATTCAGTCTATGTTCTTTCACCAAATTATGTTTTAGAAGTTTGATATTTCGGGCAAGCTAGATTATATCACCACATTTGGGGGGGCTCTTTTATTCTCATTAATCCACTGAAATTTTGGATTGGAAAACAATAAACTAATGGTGGAATTCAGACTGGAGCTCTTTGAGGGTGTGGTTTATTGTTCCTTTTCCAACTCTTAAATAATTCTGAACATTTTAACCAGCCAAATACAAAAATCCCTCAAGGCTTTTTGCACAGTTGTTTTGTTTCTCTTCTGCTACTCCCAGTAACATTACATAAGTTACCTGGAACTTGTGAAGCTTTGTACACTGAGCCAGACAGTCAAAATTCCTGGAATCTTCACTTCCTCAAACGTAAGGGTGAAGCTGGATAATTTTTGGATGATAAGGAAGGATCTGGGAGAAGTGTTAAAAATGAATGATACTTTTTCTAATTTTTGTTCTTTTCCATATAGTCAAAGCCAAAAAGGACAGAGGCAAGCCATGTCTCCAAGGATTTGTAGCCCCATTTGGCTTTTTTCAAAAAGTTTGGGTAAACTCTAACCTCTCTATGTTTAGCCATCACTCTTCTTTATAGGTATTTTTGCTTGTGTAGGAGTTGTTTGAAAATGAACAAAAGTTGCAGTTATTAAGATGCTGGAATTCTACCTCCACCACTCCCCCCCTAAAACACACTTTTTGGATCAAGGAGTATGGACACTACTGTTCTTCAACTTCAACACTGTTTGGTTATGAGATTAGACTGTTTCAAGTTTGTTTTCCCCTGAATAGCTTAGGTCTTTGTGGCCTGTTTTACTGAATTTATTGTCATAGAATAAATTATGGGATTCACTTCATGTTTAATTCTCAAATATAGTTTAAAAAGCTAGAGTGATTTATAACCCTTAGAAATTATCCAGAGTCCAATCCCACCTTTGGCTTTGCCAGGAAAGGACTCTCTCACAACTTTGCTCTAGATGTAGGTTTGTGTTCTTTGCTCTACCACACACCCACCCCCCAACCCTATGGTTGTTTTGATTTTTATTCTCAAATCTACACCTTCTCTGGTTACACTCATTAATATCATTAATAAGTAGTTATTCATAAGTGGTACAGTTTGGGATGTTAGTGTATCATGAGATATACTTCACAACTTTAAACATTTTCTTTAATCAGATTCTTGAAACTAAACTGGAAATGACTTGTATCTTTTTGATGCTGTTGTCCTGGAAGTCGACCTCGAAGTAACCATTGGTCTCAAATATTCACTCAAACTGTAAAGAAGCCAGCATCCAGATTCATTATTAAAACCAGGTTAAATTCTCTGGAATTAACTTCCCGAGGGTGGTTTTGTGAATTATCTTTTCCATATAATATTCCTAGTGTTTTAACTACCTTTTGGACTCATTTATAGTTGTAAGTGGAGGAAGGAAAAAATAAAAACAAGAGGGTTTTGGATAATCCCTTCAGGTCTTCTGATAGTTATACTGGCTTTCCTTGATTAGACTAAGTTCCCACTACACTGGGTTCTGTTTTATTCGTACTGGGTCCATATTCTAGTGCAGTGCCCACAGCAGACACCCAGTGATAGTCACTGAATGACTAAATCACTCTGATACTTTTTTAGTTGTAGCCAAATTGAACAAGAACTAAATTTCACTGTTTCCTGAGTAAATGTCAGATTATAAATAGATATCTTTATTTGACAATGGTTCATTGAAAGCAAGGTGGACTATAGCAATTTTATAACAAAAGTGGCTATTGATGGTAGATTAGCAGTGAGGATTTGAAGTTGCCATGCTATCATGGTATCAGAATAAAATTACTTTTTAAGGCAAAGATGACATAACATGCAATAATCAGATCCAAAATTAATAGGCCTCCAGTCATGTATCTTTGGAGGTAGACTCGTTGAATTCTGTAAATAGTAAATTCTGTACTTAATTCTGTAAGCAATACTGTTTTATTGTTTGGTATTTGTTTTCATTACACTGATACTGATGGAAAGACTGATCAGTTTTCTTTTTTTTTTTTTTTTGATCAGTTTTCTTTTATGCTACCATGGCTTTTTAATTTTATTTAGCATTTATGTTTTATATGAAATTGTGGTACATTGGAACTGCCTCACCATAGACTCCTGTTATTCTTAGAATGCTATGCATTACACTATAAAGCACAACATTAAGATAAGAACGTTCTTTTCTTGAAAGCACATTATCCCCAGGTATGAGTTAAAGTGAGAGGTTGAAGTGGGGAGAGTTGGATCCTCATTTGAATTTGGTCACTTACTTCTGGTGTGACTTCAGGTAAGTTTTATAACCTTTCTGTGTCTTTGTTTTACCCATAAACTCTGCTAATAATAATCTATGCTATCTGTTTCACACAGTTGTTGTGAGGATAAAATGAAATAATAAATGTGAAGCACTTTGAAACTTTCAAAGGTTATTATTATCTGCTGTCATTTTTATTGGATGGTCTGGATTAGAAAACATATTCCAGTTTCTTGCTTGGCAACTGATCTACAGGGAGCAGTAAACCCATCAGGTCCTACAATTATCTTGCTTTTATATATTTCATAAGTGCAAGAGGAGCTATGTCCATATTTTTTATTACCCTGCGTAGTGCTATCTGCTGGAGGGGGAAGAAGGGAGTGGATTGACTTTCCTACCCAGTCATTCCATGTATACGTTCTATACATCAGTATGATTTACCCAAACACTTTATCTCTTCTTAAAGCGTGAAAACCTTGAAGTTATTTTCACTGTAGGCAAGGAATCTCAATAGATCTCATTATTTCTACAGAGCTTGTGTCAATTTTTTCAGTTCTTTCACACCACCCAATACATTCTACAAATGAAGTTATCAATTGATACAAGTACTTCTGCATTTAAAGAGGACTCAGTTGCATCATTACTGACACTGACTTTTAAAAAACACACTTTTTATTTTAGAAGAGTTTTAGATTAACAGAAAAGTTACAGTACAGAGAGTTCCCATATACCACCCCTGCTCTGGTTTCCTCTATTATTAACATCTTACGTTAGCATGGCACATTAATTACATTACAATTAATGAACCCGTATTGATACACTATTATTAACTAAAGTCCATACTTTATTCCTACTTCCTTAATTTTTCTGTAGTATCTTTTTTTTCTCTGTTCCAGGACTCTATCCGGGATACTGCATTACATCTCTTTAGGTGTCTCTTGACTGTAACTGTTTCTTAGACTTTCCTTGTTTTTGATGATTTTGACAAGTTTGAGTACCACTGACACTGACTTTTAGCCAGAGATTTCAAGCTTACTCATTAGAAGAAAATAAGAGAGCCACTCCCAACCCACAGACAAAACCCCCATAGCGTGAAGAAGGTTATAATTTATTGGGAACTATAGGATAGGCAAGGCTCACGAAGTCCAAGCAAGTATATAACAAAGATGGGATTCCTTCGGGAAACCATGCCCTTTTGACAAACCACCTTGTAAAGTAGGTATAGGGATTGAACACCAGGAAAGACCATGTTATATTGTCAGTTGTGCCCACGACAATGAAAATAGTTTACTTAATGAAGCGGAAGGAGGGAAAGAAGTCGTCAAAAGGCTTGAATAGTGTTCATATATATTTGAATTTTCTTATTTCAGTGTATTCTTTCTTAAAAAATTTTAATACCCACATAAAACTTCATATCTTAAACTTAACATCTGAGACCTTGTATATAGCAATAAATCTAAACCATTTTACAGTCCATTCTTTTGTAAAAGGGCAATTTTCATCAGAAGTATCAAGAACAAAATACATAAGTATCACTTGTAGAGTCCAAGAAGCGATTCAGTTATGGTAACGTTGTACAGCATCACTTGCCAATGACAAGATGGCCTTAAGTGTTTATTATAACCCCGAACCTCTGTTTCTATTAATACTTGAGGGGATTGAATCATTGACTTTTCAAAGCAACTTTACCGAAGTCTATGAAATGATTACTTTTTATAATTTCAGGGTTCTTACTGGTCTTGTACCTTGTGGGCTAGAATCTGTCCTTCACTTTTTTGCAGTTGTCGAGTTTTACTAAACGGCCAGAGATAGATGTACCACAGTATGCAATGTGTTTTGATTTAGGCAAGACATTTCCTATGGGGAAAAATGTTACAATCTTTGCTTCACACCAAAAAGAGTGAGACTTTTCAGGGACTTGTAAATCAGGGGGAATGAGACCGAGCCATCAATCAGAAGGCATTTGTGTCCTTTATTACCTGACTTTTAGTTGGTTACCAAAATCAACAGCTATTTCAGTGGTTGAGTTTTCAATTGGTACTACATTTGGACTTTGAATTGTGAAACGTTTTTTAACCAGTCTGAAATGTTTGAATCTAACAGGCTAATAGGAAGGGGAGACAGATGGTAGTTCTTCCTTCCTCTTTTGATTAGTTTGAGCTTAAGAATTTCATTATGACCAAGAATTTGGTGAGTATGTGTATCTGCTTGTAGTTCTTGCTTTAACCAAAGCTGTTTATACTTCATTGCCGCAAAACAATTAAATGGAGTGAAGATGTTGGGTTCTTAATTCGGCAAACGCATTTCAACATGTAGTGACTTGTTGGCTCATAATTTACCCTAAAATTTTTTTTACTAGGAGCGTGAAACAGCAAATCTCTATAACGTGAAAGGCAAAGCATTCTCTTATGCCATGAGGGAAGACAGTGCAAAGAAGGTAGATGGAGATCCATTACTTACTTACATACTTTTAGAGCGAGTGTTAATGCACTGGACAGCCCTGGATTTGAAATGTGATCCCAGTGTTTATCATAATGGATGTTTGTCCTACATCCATTTCTTTGTCCCTTCATCTGTCCTTTATCCCCTTGTTCTCCTATATTGACCAGTTTAGTATGCCTTGGTTATTACTGTACTTCAAAGGACTTCTGTGCATCTTCTCTTTTAAAACTTCAATTCAAATATTATTTCTAACTTTCATAACCCCAAATTTATCATTTTTCATTGCCTGCAAAAAAATTTTTTAACCAAACACCAGCATGTGACTCTAGTGAGCATTACTTTGGTGATGAGCGTGGGGGGGATGTTCAGGACACCCATGATTGGTATAATAAAGGAGGTTAAAATACTCTGGCAAGGGCTACCTAGGAAGAGGAGACTCTTGAACACTTCCCAGAAAGCCTTTTAGGTGCTGCCACAGGCTGGAAAAATTTCCATGTAAGGGCCCGATTCAAGTCAGAGTTAACAGATCAGTTGCCGTGGGTTTTACCACAAATGTAAATCAGAGAACCCACCACACAGAGTCATCTGTAATTTCCCCATTAACTAGTCC
The DNA here is from genome assembly GCF_003031525.2 of Neophocaena asiaeorientalis asiaeorientalis. Lineage (NCBI taxonomy): Eukaryota > Metazoa > Chordata > Mammalia > Artiodactyla > Phocoenidae > Neophocaena > Neophocaena asiaeorientalis. The sequence goes on along the minus strand of NW_020176571.1, from coordinate 18,993,561 downwards.
CTTCAATCCAAGTGCACACAAGCCAGCATGAATGGCTACCACCCAGGCAGCAACCCTGGCATGAAGAGAAAAAGAAAGAGATGTTCGGTTTTTGTTTGTCAGTTTGTTTGTCTATCTTGGTTGGCTTTGGGATGAAAAGAATAAGGGTGAGCTTGTCTTACCCTTATTTTGAATGTGGCAGCTTCTTTTGGTTTTTGTTATTTTAAAAATCTTTTTTGAGAGAGTGATGTCATTTTTAGCCATGTGTTTTAGAAGCCTGGTGCTAATGTTTAAGTTAAAATAGGCAGAAAGGAATATTAGAGTATCATGCTACAAGTAAGTTCACAAGTGAGCAATAGACAATAAAACGGAAATGAGAGAGTTTCTCCATGCCCAGTTTGGATATTTATATGGATTTTGGAGCTCTTCATGTGCCTCCAATCCACCCACACAACACCATTAAAAAAATATGATGAGTGTATCAAATGCAGCCTGAATTTCCATGAAAGTGTTCCAAAAGAAACTGTGAGTTGCCCATGTAACCAATTTTCCCCTGAATTTTCCTGTGTAAGTGGAAAAAAATAACTGTTCGGGTTTCAGCCACACTTGGATATACTGGCTTCATACCTGTTTCAAAATGTGCTTGCATAGTACTAATGGTCATATTTAAAGAAAACGCTTGGTCAAAAAGGACAACAGTCTAGTTTACTTTATAGTAAATAGAAGGAAAATGATATTAAAAGTACTATAAAAGCAATCTCTTTCCTTTTTTTCTCCCTTAAATGTCCAATGCCCGTCTCACGAACAAGCTTGGGAAACCACAGGGCAAAATTCCAGGAGACAATTCTTTTCTTAATTAAGAACTCCATACAAGTTCAAACTAAAATCTGAATCTGTTCTAGGTGCCCTAGGTGCTTTTCTTGCCCTGCATAGTGATAGAATATGTAACCCGAAGAAAACCGCTCTGTAGAACAAATGGTTTCTCTTCTATTCATTGCAGTGTCTGTTCTGTGCCATTGTTTGGCCACCCAAATGTGACAAAGCAGCACGCTGAATGTGTGAAGTCTGCCATAAAGGGCAGGAGGACTTGTGAACCCAAGAGACATTTGCTCTTAGGGCTTCGACATCAATTTTGCCTTCTGTCTCTGTGGGCAGTACAGAGTGAGCTCGAACCTAGGTGTCTTTATACATCACGTTAAAAGTTAGAACACGTTTTAGGTGCATTTGTGGGTTGTTTTTCATAGACGGAAACCTCGATGTGTGGTTAGCAAAGCCTGATGGAAAAATCAGCCCCAGCTGATCTGGAAGAGAAAGTGAAAACCTATACCCCTCTGTCTCCATCAGTCTTTTCTTCGGATCCTTCTTTGGGATGACAAGAAATGCGGCTAGCTTGACCATGAAAATGGGTGAATGTTTATTGGATAGTTGTTTCATTTTTACCACTTGACCATTCTGGGTTTTATTGGAAGGTCGGGAGGCAAGAATTACTAAAAGCTCCCAGCTATTTGGAAGCAAAGGTTTTTGGTCAAGTGAAACAGCCTATGATCTCAATTGCAAGCCTTATCTTTCCTCTTTATTCCTCTTCCCTCATACCCTTGTGCTTCTGAAGGAGGCCTGCTCTGGCTAGGCCTCCTTGGGTGTCTGCCAGGTACTATGTGGGATGACTGTCCAGTTTCCCAGAAGCCTGCTCAGACCCTGGGGAATGGAAGCAGCTCCCCAACCCCAAACGGATTTTACCATGTGCCTCTCTCTCCCACAGTCTCCCTTTCACTTGGCAAAGGTAGGCTTGGGAACTTGCCCCTCTTCAGACCCACATTCAAGTTTGATAACTGGGCCTGATGGTTGATCAAATACACTGAGATCTACAAGCAGGAAAGGATTCTAATTTCTCCATCAGAGGCATTTAGGAAAAGGGAGTTGGAGTAACTGGAAATCGGAGTGCAAACATCACTGCTCCCCTCTTTAAGAGGTTTGGACATCTGTGTTGGCATAAAAAGGTCATTTTAGGCCTGAGGGGTTTCACATTGTTCCTTTAAGTTAGACCTTCGATGTAAACTATTTTCAACACTTGCCATGAAGAACAAATGACCTTTAGTTACTTGCCCAGAAGACAAATGGTACATTAACACAATAAATATAGTTTGCTGGGATCTCATCTCACCCTGGCTTTAACTTTCTATTAGAATATTTTAAAACTATAGAATCCTTGAAATCTGTAATGGATTAAAATTAATATGTGATACTTTACCTTTTGAATTCTGTGTAGGTTTATGATAATGCCAATTAATGGAAATTGTCTAATATCACCTATATACTTCAGAACACATTCTGGACTTGGTTAGTAGAGGGGATCTGGGTAAGAATGGGGTTGGGGTTACAGGAGGATTTTAAGTATTTATGGAAAAATAAAACATTTAATATTGAACATCTTCAAAATTAAATGCAAAATTTTCTAGTCGGATCTAATTGCAAATTTAGTGATATTGTAGGTCCTTTTGTAACAGATTGATCAGGTCCTTTTGTAACACATCAGATCACAATTCCCATGCATTATATCTGGGAACTTGGCAGTACATTGTAACAAATAAATAATAGGACAGGCCTGTAGTATAAGGGGCTGAGGAATTTTTTAACCTTGAGGAAAAGCAAACATTTTAAGTCATGCTTGAGTAGATCCATGGGGAATCATTCAATTATCTGCGTTTTTCTCCTCTTCTTAAAGTCCACATCTTTCACAGTTTGACAAACTTAAAAACTAAATATCTTAGTTTTGCTCCAGGGAAATAAGACTTATTTATTGAAAGTTTTCCTCTTTGGTGAAAAAGAGGACATTGGCTGCTATGAACCCAAAGGTCAGAGGCATTTGTACATCTCCTGGCAGCTGCTTCGTTAGACAGACGTTAGCAGACCTTAGAATGTGTGATTATGACAGCCTATTTGAATGGGATCCTGAACTAAATATTCGCCATTTTCCTTGGGAGAAATAGCTCTGAAAGTAGAATGTTGGTAATTACAGAGATAATTTTTGTTGCTCTGGAGTAACTTCCTGTCTTAAATGGAGTATTAAGGAGGATTGTATATTTTTAAATGAAGAAATGGGCTATGTAAAATATTCAGAGAAGCAGTAGGGAAACATTTTGGCTTTTTCTTGCAGATCCGGTCTCCTCATATACCTGCTTTATGTCCCTTTCAATGAATATTCATAAAATATTCTGGGTTGTGGAGACTTGTCATGTATAAAGTCTCCTTAGAGCATTTTACCTTTTGATTTTTGTAAAGAGACATTGATGATATTTAGAGAATGTGGGTGGGGGCCAGAAAGTTAAAATATGATAAGCAACATTTATTACAAATATATAAAGATATAAAATATTATGACACATAAAATATTGTAAAGAAAGATTTTCCAGGCATTTTTAAAATTTAAATTTTGTTTTCAGATAAATGAAGCAAGGCATGAATCTTCCTTTGGTTATAATTATAGATTATTTGAAAATCGACAGTGTTTTCAAGGAATAACTCATTGACTTAAGTAGGGTGTAGGGAGTTAGGAGGGTCAGAGATAAGCTTTGGTCAGCTTTTTTGATAAACTTCTGATTTTATAAATATCTGTGGCACAGAAGTTTGTTTAATGTTCTTTTCTAGGTGGCATATAGGCAATTATACCTAGTTGTTTTTTTTTTTTATATGCCAAGATATCCTACAAGGTGTTTCATGTTTCTTTTGTTAATTAAAGAATTAATTAATTGATGAGGGGAATACATTAAATGTAATGTACTTAGATATCAGCAAGGCATCTGTTTATAACATTGAAAATGGTGGCATTAGAGTCAAAGAATGCTGATTACATGGATCCATGTAACAGTGAAAACTTTGAGGGTCTTTCCAGAGCGCTCTGTCCCTGATCATGGTATATAACTCTGTTTCTCAATGAGCACCTTGCTGGTAGGAGGATCAGATTTGAAGAGCCTTCAGGACTGGTATAAATTAACCAGTTGGTTGACAGTATCAGGGTTCAAATTCATCTCAGCAGAGTGGAATAGGTCAGTGGGATGAATATAAAGTCCCCATACCCAGGAGGTAATAAAGAAGTGATTTCCTTGTATTGCAAGGCAAAGGGTTTAATCGCTTTAGGGGACTCAGTATGGGTTAACACTTTTGTATTGTTAACTTTGTTTGGGCTGCCCCCCAAAGTATGGTTGCATTAACAGAAGTTGAGCGTTTGTTCAAGAGCAGTAATACTGATACGGAACTGAAACTACTGTGTAACATTCCAGGAGTCTTATTTTTCACTAATTTAAAATCATATCTTAAAAGCATTAAAGGAGAGAGCAGCCAAAATGATGTGGGTACTTTAGGAAGAGACAGGAAGAGAAGAGGCGCTCCAGGGGTCAAGGTGGCTCCCAAATGCAAAAGATCTTTGGACACAAGTGTGCTTAGATTTCTTTCTTGTTTAGCCATCATAGGGAGAGGGGCATGGGCTCAGTCAAAAGAAGAGCCTTTTATTATAACTGTTTCAGATTGGAACGGGCTATCATTAGAAATAGTGGCCTACCTGGACATATTCCACAGATGTTGAATTAATTATATGGTAGGATGTTAAAGAAACACATACACCTGGTAATGGTTGGACCAGGTCACTTCTGAGTCTCCTTTATGTTCTGAGATTTTGAGTTTCACATTATTTATTGAAAGGGTTAGGATTTATGTTTCATCTCAAAATAATTACAAAAATTAAAAGCCCACTAGGAAAAAATACTATCAGGAACCATGTAGTAGATTATGTGTAAAATGTAGTGGATTGTGTATAAAAATGTTACAGTAATAGCTACTTGAAAGACACACATTTTTGACAGGTGGAGAAGGGAAGACAAGCATTTCAGGATTGAGGGGAGAGGTGATAAAAATATTTAATCATTATGTAAAGAGGCCTTAGAGTGGAAAAGTATACACTAGTAATAGTTACCAATTATTGATACCTATTATATGTCGAACTTTTTTGTAGGTGCTTTTAGATACATGTTACTAGTCATCACAACAAATGGGAAGGGTATTTGTTATACACATTTTACACATGAAAAAACCAAGTGCAGACTGGTTGCCACATAGAAAGCCAGTGGCAGAGACACTAAGGAGTCTTTTGGTCCAGTCTGCTCTCTTTCCCCTGCAGCACTAAAAAGTCTTGCTAACAATTGTTTGGACAGTTCTGTGCTACTCATATCCTAATCTGAACTACTGGTAAAGTTACTTTTTAAATAGCCTCCAAGTGGAGGAGTTTTAATTATGAGGGCTAGAAAAATCTTGGGATTATTCATACAATTTGAAGCCAAGAACCCCCCCCCCCACCACCATGTTATTTTAATTTCTGGCCTATGTTCTCATTATTATTTGTTGGGATCTGGTATTCACATTTTGGGGTCTTCATTCTGCTGTGATATATTATTAGTGTTCTGTTGAGTAACAGAAGTTTACTTCCTTCTACTATTTAACTTGAACCCACCTCAGTTTTTCTGTACAGGCCATTTTCCCAGTACCTAAATGCCCTTCTTCCCTTCTCCATCTGTCAGAATCTTGTGAATTCTCCTTAAATTCCAATTCCTGAATCTGCTTTAAATCTTTCTGTCCCTCAGGGTTTCTCATCCCTCTGAACACAAAAGCATTTTTCCCCATAGGTTTTAAAATTAACTTTAGTAAAGGACCTTATATTATTTTATCATTTGCTTACTTTTTTCCACCTCCAGATTTAAACTTTTTGGGTTCAGTCTTATATAGAGCAGTGGGTTGAGAAGAATACAAGTTATTTATGGCTATAATCATTTGATGGGTAGAATGCTATCTGTTTAGGGGAAAAGGTCCAGAATGTTCACTGGAAACTGATTTCAGAAATCTTTGTTTAAAGGATTTTTTTTTTGAAGAAAACCAAAATACGGCTTGTTATCAATCATGCATAATGTTAATTCCCACCAGGAAAATGTAACTCAGTTTCTTTAAGAGAATAATTGCATCACAGGGCATTCAGTGGTAGTAATTCCAGCACAAACGGGTGTGTGTGAGCACACACACACACACACACACACACACACACACACACACACACACACCCCTCCTCTATTGTCTAAAAGTCTGAAGGTACTCAGCTGTGATACATTCCTTCCGAGAAGAAACAAGCACAAAAAATGCAGCTTTCCTAATTAATAAGATTTAAAACATAGTCAGCTAGCAAAAGGCAAGGGGATTTAAGATTATCTCCAATAAAGGCATCTTATTTCTGTAACTCATTTTTAATTCAAGAAAACATGGTTCTTGCCCTCAAGAAGTTTATAATCCTTTGAATAGAGATTAAGAGAAGGGGGAAGTCTTTCATAAGGTGCACTACCTTCCTAGTAAACCAGGCAGAAACAGAGACAAGAGACAAGAAAGATTAATGAGTTGAAGGGATTGACTTATGAGAAAAGATTAGAAGAACTAAATATGGGTAGTTTGGCGAAATGAGTATTATGGTAGGAGACATGATAAATAGCCAAATTTATTCCTTTGTAAGGCTTTTGAGACAAAAGATTCCATACAGGCAAGATGATGTTTATTAATAGTATAAACTTTGTACATTTCTTGCAGCTCAAGTCAGCAGCATATACAAACTTGAAATGTAATGGACAATGCAAATCTAACTAATCTTTGTGACATAATATATATCTGATTCAGTACACTTTTCTTACATAGAAAATGAAATATATATATATATTTTTTTGGTACGCGGGCCTCTCACTGTTGTGGCCTCTCCCGTTGCGGAGCACATGCTCCGGACGCGCAGGCTCAGCGGCCATGGCTCACGGGCCCAGCCGCTCCGCGGCATGTGGGATCTTCCCGGACCGGGGCACGAACCCGTGTCCCCTGCATTGGCAGGCGGGCTCTCAACCACTGCGCCACCAGGGAAGCCCGAAAATGAAATATTTTTTAAAAATTTAGCAAAAGCACGTTGAAGACTTCATGTATCGTTTGGAGACAGAACTAATAAAATGCAAAAGTTTGTTTATAAAATGCATTTTATGTGTGGAATTTAAAATATGAAAACTGTTTAGGAAACCAGTTTATAGCCAATTTAGGCTCATTGTGGCCAAATTGTTATCACCTGATAGCTAAATAAAGGTATTGATAATTTGGGTATTGATCCCCTAAGCTTACCACTGTTATAGACTAAAATGATATGTGGGCAGATGCCCGTGAAAAGAGGCTGAGACTCTGTGGATGATCATTTTGCTTCCGTAAAACAAAGGTGTTCCTCTACTTTTGCAAGCCGAAATGATGGTGAAATACACAAGGACTCATTTGCTTTTCAGTTTTGGTTAAGAAGACTGCCTCTATGATTAGCATCTCATCTGAGAGGAGAACTTGTGGTGCATTTAAATAACTGAATTAAAGTGACAAAGAATGGGGAGGCCCAAAACAAGGTTTAGTTTCTGTGGTGAGTGATTTGGAAATGCAGTAAGGACTTTCACTGAAAAAGAAAATTGCTGTGGAGCTAAGTTAATTCACCTGGTGTTTTCACTTTCCAGAAAAATTCTACATGTTTTTCTCTTTTGGTTAAAAGAAAAAGCAACCTTATCTTCAGCACACAGTTTTATTTTTGAAGATTAGAAAAGCCTGATGCTTTTTAAAGGAAAATTGAGAAATCTATCTAAAATGACTCTCTCATTAGTTACTAAACTGAGGAAAGAAGTATCATTGTAACTGAATTTGAGTTGTCTTAAACGTTGCTTTAACTCTGTATTTTCACTGTGGTTCTCTGTATTTTCACTCTAGCTGCTACACTGCTGTGGTGTTGATGGGTAAATATATTTATTTATAAAGTGTATTTGTATGTGTATATATTTGCATACATAACACATTAAATAACAAAACATCCAAAATTGATTTCCCATTAAAGGACAAATATCGACATAAGTAACATATCAATGAGATAATTTAGAGCAACCTTTTATTCACAATACTCTTACTGTAAATTTTTAAGTGTGCATACATAATATGTCAGTAATCCACATTTATGTGGTTTCCTTTGCTGTATCTGGTCCTTTAAAGATGCAGTCTATACACATTTAAAAGTAGTAGTATCAAATGGAATCATAAGAATGAAAAATTATCCTGAAGTATAAATTTTCTACAACGAAGAACTTTGGAATGTCTACTTTTTGGATACACTTGGTTCATAAATACACTCTTTGTAGGAGAGTTGGACATACTGGAATGGAAGTTCGGTGACAAAGTGTGGAGATTTTTTGAAAGATCTAACATTCCACACTGATCAAGGATTACTTACATCTTCACTCTGGTATGTATTGATATATATAATAGTAATAGTAGTGGGGAGAATGTAATTTCTGGTAATACTGAGTGTCAGCATTTCAAAGACTGAAAAATCTGTGAGTAAAATTGTTCTTAATGTGTTATCATTGCCAAATGAAAGCTGTCCTGATTTCCCCATTCTCTCCTCTGAGGAATTATACTTATCTTTCATTCTGTGTCAGGAGAAGCTGTCATTTAAGGGCAATTTCTGTTCCTCTGCTGGCATATTTCTTTTATTTATGTTCTTTCTTTTCCCATATGGGAATCTTTTTCAGTGTGCGAGTGTACAGTTTATCCATGCATAAATGGCAGTACTAGCTACTTCTTCTGTTGTCTTAGGAGTTGTTGCTGTTGAGAGGTGATGCGTAGGATGGATACTGAGGGGAATGGCAATTTTCTTCTAATGTCTGAAGTTAAAGATAGTTCTTCTGTTCACATGTTTTGTTTTTCTACTTAAGATCTCTCAACCTATAAGGCTTTTGATGACTATATTAATTGTAATGATTATCAAGTGTTCTCCCAGGTCACATTAGACAGATTTACCAAAGGATATTTTAAGAATTTCAAAATATTTCTGAATTTAGGTACATGGTTCCATACTACATACTGGATAATCCAGACTGTACTGAGACCCTTGAGGGTAGACAGAATTCCAGTGTTGAGAAAGCAGTATGGCACCGTGCTTCAGCATGCAGGCTCTAGGGCCAGACCACTTCAGTCCAGATTCTTCCTCTGGATCCTTGCTAGCTGTGGGAACTTGGGCAAATTAGTTAGTCAGCTGTATCTTTGTACTCAAATTATTCTCTTCTAAAAATAGAAATTATGTAGCTTTCAGAATGAAAAGAGTTAATACTGGCCAAGTTCTTAGAATTCTGCCTTTGGTAGGTATCCAATAAGTATTAGTTGCTATGAATTTTTTGAATGAATTCTCCAGCACCTAGCACAGACATATCTCATGTTAGATAGTCACATAATAAGTAAATATACACAAAATTGAATCACTGGATATCCCTTTAGTATCTCCCAGTGTAAAATTTTATAGAACTTCTTTTTCATTTAATATATCTTTGTTGAAATTATGTGTTAAGTATTGTATTTCCCTTTAGTATTTAGTATTTCCCAGTGTAAAATTTAGTATTTTACACTTTAGTATTTCCCAGTGTAAAATTTTATAGAACTTCTTTTTCATTTAATATATCTTTGTTGAAATTATGTGTTAAGAATTGTCTTAAGCACTTCATAGTTGGAGATAACATTATCTATGCCATTTAAGAAGCATATGGTCTTGGGTAAGTTTTTTAACCTCTTTAGCTCATTTTCCTTAACTGTGACAGGGTTGTTGCAAAGAGTAAAGGAGACTCTACACATAGAAATATTTATGTAGAGTGCTTAGCTAGTGCCTGGTCATAGTAAAACACTTAATAGATGTTAGCATGTTTTCTAGTGTAGAAGGTAAAATATGTATAAAACAAATATGCAGGGTAGAAAATGACACATTCAATAAGAGAGATTAAAGCGTTAGTTGTGCATATTTCCAATGGGGCAGCAGTGGAGGTGGAGAGGAGCGGTCAAGGAAAGTTAGGAGGAGTTGGCATTTGACTTGTACATTGAAGAATGCATGGAACTTAGACATCCTTTGTTCAGAGAAACGGCATTTCAGATAGAAAGAGGTTCTGCTTGTTTAGACCACAAGGGGCATCCACTCATACTATTAGTAGGGGAAAAAGAAGATTAGAGTCGGAAAGGTAGATTGGAACCAGATAATAGAAGTCCGTGAATAAGTTGGATGTTATTTGTCAGGCATTTAAAAGATGTTTAAGATTTTTGAGCAGGGGATGACTGGAACTTTTCTGAGATAATTCAGGAAAGTTTCATTTTGCATTTATAAGTAAGATGGAATAGAGATAGAGATATTGAAAGCAAAGGCGTTTGTAAGTAAGATGGAATGGAGGAGTTGGGTGATGGTTCAAGGAAGGGATGATAAAGTCCTGAGCTAGTGTAAGTGGGAATGCAGTGGAAGGAACAGATGGAAAAATAGTTCAGCGTAAGAATTGTCAAGGCTTGGCAACTAGATGTGGAAGAAAAGCAAGAGGCTGGACAAGTAATGCTCCAGGACTTCTAGTTTCAGGTAACTAAGAGGATGCTGCTGCCATGAACAGGAATAGGGAACACCGGACAGGACACGGAGCAGGTTGAACAGGAACAGTAGTGAGCTCCATTTAGAATTTATCGAGCCTGAGATATATTGGCCTGCATCCTGGTCATCTGGGTGGAGAGGTCTTCCTTTAAGTAGGTGGGAAGGAATATAGTTCTTTTTATAAACCGTGAAATCTGTGGCTGGAAGGTCAACATTGCACTGTTCTGATAAAGCTGTCGAGTTACAGCGTTATAGGAGAGTATTTTTGTTTCTTTTCTTTCTTTCAAGAAAATAATAAAATGAGAGAAGTCAAACAGAAAAGTGTAGATGTGTTCTTCAGTGATCTTAATGTATAAATGGAAATCTGATCCTTTATGAACTTGGGATTTTAATAGCAAATACAATAAACTATGTTTAAATAGTGGTAAGGTTTTATGATAAGTCAAGTGAAAGGAGAAGATTCAAGATTAATTCTAATACCTCAGTAGTAATTTAAAAAGCTCTTTCAATATATTACCAAAAGCATATTTTGGGGGGTGATAATTAGTTACTCCTTGATTCTGAATTCCCCAGGTATTGGACAAATTCGCTTTTTTATGCTTAATTATATTTACTTTGAGGGTTTTGTGTTTCTTTTTGGAAAGTTTTTCTGGCTTTTTATAAACACTCTAATAAATAAGTTTGATAAGTTAATAAAATATATGATTCTTAGATAAGTTATTTTATTCACTGGTGGCTTCCATTAAAGTCAACTTTATTTAGCTGTTTTTTTGTTTTTTTTTTTAATAGGCTTTAAGGGACAAACTAGGCTGATCAGTTAGTGTCTGGTATACTTACATATAAATGATTAATCCTTGTATCTAAGTATAAAGAAGTATAACTATAAATAATAAGTAAATAATAGAAGAATACAACTAAACAGTGTTTACCAAGCTCTTCAATTTACAATAGCAGTTGGTGTAAGTGTGACAACAATGTTCTTCTCATTCCAAAGAGAAACCTGAAACCCAGAGAACTTAAGGGATTGGTCTATTTCTTTAAAAGTTGTTCCTTATAATTAAACTGAGACTGTCATTCATGTACAGTAGTGAAGAATTTATGTTTTCAATATGCGTCCCTCATTCCTAGGGCATTTAATGTTTCTAAAACCTGCTGAACAGTGGTAATTTTCAACACTCTGGTGGTGAAATTTTGATTATATGTAGGTCATAAAATTCTTTGACTAAATCTAATACATAGCAGTATATTAAAATATTTAAATCTCCATCCTAGATCTTAAGTATGAGTTTACAAATAGAAATGATATCAGGAGGCTATAAACCCATTCATTTTGGAATGTTTAACTTTGTTTTTGAAATGTGGCATGAAGTTTTCTTTAGACTGGAATTCTCATTCTTTTAAATCACTGAAACACGGACTAGGTTTTCAATATCAATTTTATACAATTTTGATGTCAGAGATTTATTTTTGCATTAAACTTTGTGAGCCTCACTGTGTTCAGGGACAAAACAAATATGAATAAAACACTGTCCTTGGGCTTCCCTGGTGGCGCAGTGGTTGAGAGTCCGCCTGCTGATGCAGGGGACACGGGTTCGTGCCCCAGTCCGGGAAGATCCCACATGCCGCGGAGCGGCTGGGCCCGTGAGCCATGGCCGCTGAGCCTGCGCGTCCGGAGCGTGTGTTCTGCAACGGGAGAGGCCACAACAGTGAGAGGCCCGCGTACGGCAAAAAAAAAAAAGTAAAAACACTGTCCTTGCCCTTAAGGCACTCCCAGTCTTTTGGGGAGGGTGCAGGCGCTGCTGTGTGATAACTGAGAAGAGGGAAGCAGGGGGAGCTGTGAGTCCAGGCTGGAGGAGGAGTCTCAGCTTCTCAGCCGTCCAACTTCCTCTTGAACAATTACAGTGAGAGTTGGTTCACATTTTAGGTCAGCAAACTCTACTCTTGGTCAGTTTTCATTGTTGCAAGGCTTTTTTTTTTTTTAAACATCTTTATTGGAGTATAATTGCTTTACGATGGTGTGTTAGTTTCTGCTGTATAACAAAGTGAATCAGCTATATATATACATATATCCCCATATCCCCTCCGTCTTGTGTCTCCTTCCCACCCTCCCTATCCCACCCCTCTAGGTGGTCACAAAGCACAGAGCTGATCTCCCTTGTGCTATGCGGCAACTTCCCACTAGCTATCTGTTTTACATTTGGTAATGTATGTATGTCAATGCTACTCTCTTACTTCGTCCCAGCTTACCCTTCCCTCTCCCTGTGTCCTCAAGTCCATTCTCTACCGCTGTGTCTTTATTCCTGTCCTGCCCCTAGGTTCATCAGAACCATTTTTTCTTTTTTCTTTTTAGATTCCGTATATATGTGTTACCATAGGTATTTGTTTTTCTCTTTCTGACTTACTTCACTCTGTATGACAGACTCTAGGTCCATCCACCTCAGTACAAATAACTCAATTTTGTTTCTTTTTATGGCTGAGTAATATTGCATTGTATATATGTGCCATATCTTCTTTATCCATTCGTATGTCGATAGACATTCAGGTTGCTTCCATCTCCTGGTTATTGTAAATAGAGCTGCAATGAACATTGTGGTACATGACTCTTTTTGAATTATGGTTTTCTCAGGGTATATGCCCAGTAGTGGGATTGCTGGGTCATATGGTAGTTCTATTTTTAGTTTTTTAAGGAACCTCCGTACTGTTCTCCATAGTGGCTGTATCAATTTACATTCCCACCAGCAGTGCAAAGAGGGTTCCCTTTTCTCCACACCCTCTCCAGCATTTATTGTTTGTAGATTTTCTGATGCTGGCCATTCTGACCGGTGTGAGGTGATACGTCATTGTGGTTTGTTTTTTTTTTAATTTATTTTTATTTTTGGCTGCATTGGGTCTTTGTTGCTGCACGCAGGCTTTTCTCTAGTTGTGGCGAGCGGGGGCTACTCTTCGTTGCGGTGCACGGGCTTCTCATTGGGTGGCTTCTCTTCTTGCAGAGCACGGACTCTAGGCATGCGGGCTTCAGTAGTTGTGGCATGCAGGCTCAGTAGTTGTGGCTCGTGGACTCCAGAGCTCAGGCTCAGTAGTTGTTGTTCACGGACTTAGTTGCTCTGCGGCATGTGAGATCTTCCTGGACCAGGGCTCGAACCCATGTCCCCTGCATTGGCAGGTGGATTCTTAACCACTGCGCCACCAGGGAAGCCCCTCATTGTAGTTTTGATATGCACATCTCTAATGATTAGCGATGTTGAGCATCCTTTCATGTGTTTGTTGGCAATCTGTATATCTTCTTTGGAGAGATGTCTATTTAGGTCTTCTGCCCATTTTTGGATTGGGTTGTTTGTTTTTTTGATATTGAGCTGCATGAGCTGCTTGTATATTTTGGAGATTAATCCTTTGTCAGTTGCTTCGTTTGCAAATATTTTCTCCCTATCTCAGTGTTGTCTTTTCATCTTGTTTATGGTTTCCTTTGTTGTGCAAAAGCTTTTAAGTTTCATTAAGTCCCATTTGTTTATTTTTATTTTTATTTCCATTTCTGTAGGAGCTGGGTCAAAATGGATCTTGCTGTGATTTATGTCATAGAGTGTTCTGCCTATGTTTTCCTCTAAGAGTTTGATAGTGTCTGGCCTTACATTTAGATCTTTAATCCATTTTGAGTTTATTTTTGTCTATGGTGTTAGGAATTGTTTTAATTTAATTCTTTCACATGTAGCTGTCCAGTTTTCCTAGCACCACTTATTAAAGAGGCTGTCTTTTCCATTGTATATTCTTGCCTCCTTTATCAAAGATGAGGTGACCATGTGTGCGTGGGTTTATCTCTGGGCTTTCTATCCTGTTCCATTGATCTATATTTCTGTTTTCGTGCCAGTACCATGCTGTCTTGATTACTGTAGCTTTGTAGTATAGTCTGAAGTCAGGCAACCTGATTCCTCCAGCTCCGTTTTTCTTTCTCAAGATTGCTTTGGCTATTCGGAGTCTTTTGTGTTTCCATACAAATTGTGAAACTTTTGTTCTAGTTCTGTGAAAAATGCCATTGGTAGTTTGATAGGGATTGCACTGAATCTGTAGATTGCTTTGGGCAGTATAGTCTTTTTCACAATGTTGATTCTTCCAGTCCAAGAACATGGTATGTTTCTCCATCTGTTTGTATCAACTTTAATTTCTTTCATCAGTGTCTTATAGTTTTCTGTATACAGGTCTTTTGTCTCCTTAGGTAGGTTTATTCCTAGGTATTTTATTCTTTTTGTTGCAATGGTAAATGGGAGTGTTTTCTTAATTTCTCTTTCAGATTTTTCATCATTAGTGTATAAGAATGCAAGAGATTTCTGTGCATTAATTTTGTATCCTGCTACTTTCCCAAGTTCATTGATTAGCTCTAGTAGTTTTCTGGTAGCATCTTTAGGATTCTCTATGTATAGTATCATGTCATCTTGTTGCAAGGCTTTTTGACTTTATTTTGTTTTGCTTTAATGGTTGACCAAAAATTGACCACCGTAGGATGTCTACTTATGGGTCTTAGTTGAATTCTCCAGAGCAGCACTGCACTCTACACCAGTGCTTTGCAAACTGTGATGAGGACCAGTTTTTTTTTTTTTTCCTAATCGGTCATAGACCGATGCCGTTGTAAAACCCAATAAGAATGGATTTGAAAAACAGATAAAAGAAAACCAAAGGCATGCAAAATCCAAGCCTTGATTTTTTTATTGTTAGATTCGACGGATATAAAAGGACTGTGTCAAAGTTTTATCAGTGTTTCTGTGTCTTGCTCTTAGGTGCTATCCCCTTCTCCTTGCAAACCAGTAACAGTTTTTGAAGGGACCATGGCCCTCAGAGCATATGTGGGGTAGCACTGCTCAGCACATATTTTAGCTGTCTTTCCAGAGAGTTGACTGTAAAATTTTCTCTTCTGCTTTTAATTAAAATTTAGAATCAGCCTGTTGACTTTCCTCTAATAAAATTCATTCTTTCTGTACTTTATGAAATGTAGTCTATCTCTTGCCAGGTACTCATTGTTCCAGTACTCTGAAAATACACAGGATGACCAGAGCCAAGAAACAGGAAGAGGTGACAGTACTGGTCCCCACAATCAGTTCAGAGTGACTCATGCCTTTCCACCTCACACTCATCACTACCAGCTTTAGCTCAGTTCACGAACATTTTGTTGTGCCGACTTTTTATAAGATATTGTGCCGGGTGCTGGGGCTGTAAAGATGGATAGCACATGATTCTTACGCCCAAAATGCTGATGATCCTACAGGAGAGACTCTGACCAAGTTCTGTTTTTACGTATGTTTAATATACTAAATTTTGAGATATAAGTGATATAAAATAAATGTTATTAACTTGATTGTTTCTTTTTTTTTTGCGGTACGCGGGCCTCTCCCGTTGCGGAGCACAGGCTCTGGACGCGCAGGCTCAGCGTCCATGGCTCATGGGCCCAGCCGCTCCACGGCATGTGGGATCCTCCCGGACCGGGGCACGAACTCGTGTCCCCTGCATCGGCGGGCGGACCCTCAACCACTGTGCCACCAGGGAAGCCCAACTTGATTGTTTCTTGAATTTTACTAGTTCTATCTCAAATGAGTTGTAGAAATTTTTTAAAGTGTAGGTCTAGGGTATAGCACATGGCAATATAAGTTAGTTCATACAGAATTCTCGTTAATAATTTTCATAATAAAATTATTTAAAATATTTAAAATTATGATGTAGTAGTCCTCTCAGTTTTTCTTATAGACCACATTTTCCCCATGATAGATATTAAAACTTAAAAGGACATTACATTGGGTGTGTCATCCAGATGGAGTTATTCAAACACGATTTTAAGGCATCAAATAAAGGCAACCCATTTTCTTAGTTTGTAAGCCAAGTTGCTTTTTGTTAGCACTCATTAGAGAAGGATTCTGCCTTAATAAGCCTTGTTAAACCAAACATCTTACTAAGGCAAAATTAAATATATTTATATAGTATTATTTATGTAACAAAATATGTATAAGGCCTCGTTGTTTTATTTCCGCTTTAAAAATGATCCTTCAAATCTGGTAACTTCACTCCTCTTATATCTCCTTGATGTCTTCCAGTCGTTTGGTCCTTATGAGGACAATAATTTACAGCATCCTTTATACAAATAAAGTATATTTATGTAAATGTTTCTTTAAAAGTTTAGTATGCTATAAAAGCGTTCAACCTTTATTGGACACATTTTTGATCACTCAGGGTTTTTATCACATATTAAGTGATTTCCTAGATTTCCTGAACATTGCTTGCTTTTTATGTTTTGTGTAACCAGAAACAGCAATCAGGTATGCAGAGTAGCTTGGTAAACTAGCACTAAGATCACCTAACTGCTTTTTAGGCTCAAGTCTCTGATATTAGAAAATATTCAATACATTAGGGCATTTGTTAAGAACTAGAGAGGCTAGACCTTTGCGGGCTTCTCTCTGACTGAGGGCCCGTCATTTGTGGGAGGCTGTCTTACACCAGTGCTCACACTCATAGAGATGATTATCATTTGGATTCGTTTAAGAGCCGTTGGACTCTACTTTTTGGTGGTTTCATCTGGAGAAGAAAACCTAAAAGCATTCCTGTGGTTTTGTGAAATCTAAAGACAACAGATACAAATACTTAAATTTACATAGTGGTGCTTCACAAATGTAGATGGTTGAGAACACCATAGTCAGTCCTATTGCTGGGGGTTTGCTGTTGTGTTCAACCAGTGGTGTGACCTCACTGGCTCTTGCCACCTTGCACCAGCTCCTGTGAGCCTACGTGTGTGTCTCTTCCCAGCTCTGTGTTCAGTGACTTCATGGTGGGGTGGTAGCTTGAAGCTGGCTATCGGGAAGTATTTTGCCGTGGAATTTGCAAATGCTACAAGTCAGGGCTTTTTTCCTCCTGGAGAGTTGATTGTTAAACATATACCAGCACAGCGTTGGTTTTGGCTTTAATCTTATTATGAATGCAGATAATAGTGTATGCTGATGATATTTGCTTAGTTTTAAAAGTGGTTCCCTCAGACACTTTGGAAAGGCCCTCTCTGCATGGTACTATCCTAGCAACGGGATATAAAGAGTAATGGAAAGATGAATGTTTTTAAGTAGTCAGTACTTTGTGAGTAACTAAAGGAGGAAAATTCTTTGCAGAGGTTAAAATCAGGCAATGCTTTAAAAAAATTATTTTGTATATTATTGGTATTATATATCACAGAATGATGTGCCTATTATATTGGTCTATGTATTAAAATAATTGACCATAGGTGATGCCATAGGTATTGTTTTAAAATGATGTTATTTTGTCATGTACATTACATATAACATTATATATGTATAGATACATAGTAAAGCTTAATTAGTATACTATTTCTTAATTATAATAAGGCAATATATGTTTTTATTAAAGGCTCTGGCAACTGAAGTGTTTTCTGAGTGTCTCCAGAAATTGCTTTTATAGACTATGGAGGTGAAAATTCAGCATGTACACAAACTCAATTCCTGGTGTATAAATCAGAATAGATTCCAAGTACAGTGACCTTTATATTAAGAACCAGTTGGGGACCTTAGAAGACATAGGCTACTGATAGAGGAGCTTTTTCATCTGGACCCAAATTCAAATAAAACATCTGGAACTTAGTGAACAATTTATCTTTGAAAGTGTGTTGCACCATATCCTCTACTGGCAATGTACTACTGGCTAGGGTAGAGGGAATGATTTGTCTGTTATCAGAGGTCTCTCCTAATTAGGATCATCAGGCCTGCTACTGCTTACCACATTATGAACTAAGGTATGATCCTTTGTGAGGGAATATGATGAAAGGATGGGTAGTTACAGGCCATGCCCTCTTGATTCCCTTTAACCTTTCTGAACTACCCTTGCCTTTGTTCCACTGGGCTGTCAATCAAACAACAGCCCGACTTCCTCTGGGTTCCTTTCACACACAGCTTTGCTTATCTGTTTGAGTGGCGTTTGTCTGATCTTTTTTTTGGGGGGGCGTGTATTTACTTTTAAGATCTTCTCTTTCTTATGTAGAAAAGGCAATTAGACTCGTATCTGTTTATTTTAAACAAAATGGCTGTTAATTAGTGTGATCAAAACCCCTGCCATTGTAGACTATGGGTTCTACTTTGTAGTTGCACTAAATTGAGTACGGTTTGGTGCCAGTTGACATGATAACAACGCAAAGTCTGGCTTTTTAGAAATTAATGAACAAACACATTTATGAGGCTTTGTTTTGTCTGGTTTACATCTATAGGCTCTGAACGCGTCAGAGTTCTTATTTTTTTACTGACTAATGCTCTTGCTTATTAAAAGTGCAAAAAATTACTGAAAAACTTTATTATTATTATTTTTTTTTTGCGGTACGCGGGCCTCTCACTGTTGTGGCCTCTCCCATTGCAGAGCACAGGCTTTGGAGGCGCAGGCTCAGCGGCCATGGCTCACGCGCCCAGCCACTCCGTAGCATGTGGGATCTTCCCGGACTGGGGTACGAACCCGTGTCCCCTGCATCGGTAGGTGGACTTTCAACCACTGCGCCACCAGGGAAGCCCTGAAAAACTTTTTTTGATAACTTAATATAACTGATGTGTGAAAGCTATACCATTTTAATTTAATTGGTTCATTTATGATTTTATAAGTTGGAGTACAAAGAATGCTTATTTATCCCATCAGTAACTCACACTAATATTTCTTTTTATTAAGCTGTCAACTTACCAGAACTCTAGAAACATCTTGAACTGTCAGCCCCCCTGGGCACCTGCTCCTCCACCTCTATGCCCCACATTTAACATTTAGAAGAAACAAGCAGATTCAGGTATTTATTTAATATAAACAATTTCAAGAGCACGGGTCAATCTGAGATGACTCAATCTCATACATCTTTAACATCTTCAGTGCTTTCCAATGATAGTTAATATTCAGAATCATGACCATGGGAGTATTCTAAGAGTCTCCTTTATGGAAGAATGAGATTATGTTCATGATATACTACTTGTAAGGCAGAAAGCTATAACAATGTACACTAACAATGTTTTATATTGAGGATTTAGACAAAAGTAAATTTCTAGTTAGGTAGTCAGAAAGTTAAATCAAAATAAAGTAAAATTGACCAGCATATTTCAGCTCTTTAATTGTTCTGGTTAGTTATAAAGTTTAAAATTCATAATTTATTTATCTCATTGAAGAGAAAGAATAGGATGACAAGAGTATCAGGGATCAAAAGACCCGGCTCTTCGGATGTGTGCAAACCTTTTGAATTATGGTAAGATAGGAGCATCAGTCATAACCTGGTTTTGCTAGATGTCTGAAAAAACTCGATTTAAAACTCATGCGCCAGGGCTTCGCTGGTGGCGCAGTGGTTGAGAGTCCGCCTGCCGATGCAGGGAACACGGGTTCGTGCCCCGGTCCGGGAAGATCCCACATGCCGCGGAGTGGCTGGGCCCGTGAGCCATGGCCGCTGAGCCTGCGCGTCCGGAGCCTGTGCTCCGCAACGGGAGAGGCCACAGCAGTGAGAGGCCCACGTACCGCAAAAAAAAACACCACCAAAAAACTCATGCCCCAGATCATTTGTGAAATAGCAATGAAACTTGAGTTTTGATTGACGACTTTGGGGAAAAAAATGCTTATTTGTGAATGGTAATAGATCAAAACGCCTCTCCAAAGTTATTTAGAATTAAAATTCTAATAATAATAGCTACCATTTATTTAATCTTTACAGTATTCCAGGTAGTATTCTGTGGTCAACAATTAATTAATGCTTGGAATCATTTATATATTACCGTGTTTAAATTTAACAGTAACCCTACAGACCAGGCTTTTGTATACTCATTTTCAGTTGTGGAAACTGAGGCTCTAGCAGGTTAAATATCTTGCTAAAGTTCATTCAGCAAGTAAGTGATCTGAGATTTGAACTCAGATCATTCTGACTCCAAATGCTTTCCACAACGCTGTTTCCCGATATTTCGCAATAATAGATTGTTTTGTAAAGGCAAGTTTTCGTATTTTGTGAGGAAATTACATCATTACCGTGTTTTCTTTATGTTTAACTTTTCCAAAATAAAAAGAGAGAGTTCCCCCATTTCTAGTCCTCTCACTGTTGGAATCCGTTATCAAACACCCTTACGGATGACGAGCTGTTCTTAATAGATTTAAGTGTTTCAGTGATCTTCATCACTTATCTTGGAAGGTTTCTGCCTTAATCTGTCCTCACTGTTGAACATTCTTTCTTGGTATTTAGCCTAAATTTACTTCTCTTGATTATACTCATTACTCCTAGTTACCTCCCTTATTGTGGATGTGTCAGTAATGATCTATCTTTAGCCAACTGGCCTTTGTTTACAGTCCTTCCCACAAGATTGAGGCTGATCTTGTAATGATGGTTAGAGATGATATAATATAGATGTGGGTAATTGGGCAATCAAACTCAAAGTACAGTCTAAACCTAGAATTAGTAGGAAAGTAATAAATGGCACTCAGTGTTGGTTTTCTATATCATCTGTACTTTGGTTTGCATTTAAAGACATGTGTACTTGATGCTTTAAGCTTGCTTACTCACATTCAGTGACTTTGTATGGCTTATAGTATTAGCGTATACAAGCCTAATTAGCAGTTTAAAAGTTTATTACGTATCTCTTATTGGATATGACACCAATCTTATTTTTTAAATTATTTTACAGTAAGTCAACATTTCATACAGTGTAACCTTTGATCATATTTGCTTTCTGCTTCCTGCCCTCAAGTCCTTGATTTCCATTTCCTTTTCAGTAGTAATGAGACAAATTATCAAACAAGCTCATTTGAGGAAACTCCAATTGTAATCAGTTAGCTTGATGGAGGGAAAGATTTTTGGTATGCAGCAGTCATCCTCCCCTGTGGTTACCCAGTATGGTAATTTAAAGCTTAGTTTAGTGTATCGAGCACCCACAAAGTGAGCTTTACAAAGTAAAACCAGATTTCTTCATTCCACAGAGAATAGATATCTAGTCATAAGCTGCATGTGTCTAGGGATTTTTTTGTTGTTGTTTTGTTTAACGTTTTCATAATGCGCTAACCTGGGGCATCACAGAGAGAGGTTTTTTATATGTTTTTGTACAGAACTGAAGGTCTAAAGATGTGAGCTGAATAAAAAGCATCACAAAGTTGTGAATCTAGAACATGGATGCACAAGGGGGAGAAACCCAACCCAGAAATAAAGAGCCATCAAAAAATGAAGCTGACAAGAGAACCCTAAAATAAAAATCAGGAACCAAAGCAGAAATAAAGGAAAGAAAGGTTAGATTACAAAACTTAGGGTGGAAACAGGCCAGGCACTGTGAAGCTCAAATGAGAAATAATTCATCGTTTTTGAAAACATTGTTAAAATCCCTGAAGACCAAGAAAATAGAAGCACAGGAAGAGAAATGTGAATATTTAAAAATAAAACAGTTAAAGCTATAGATGCTAGACAAGACAGACATAATAAAGACTGAGAGACTAGACGTTATACAAAACAGTAACAGCGGGAATAGGAGGGGACTCCTGGAGAACTGTCCTGTGGGGTTGTGTTTGACTAAAGCCTTCTGACCTGAGTGCACATGGGAAATTTCTGGATTCTCTGAGGTCTAGGATCAGTCTTACACATTTCTAATATTTGGGGCCAAGCCTGGGAAATCAACAAATCCCACTAGATAATCACATCTATAAAAGCTAACACTAACATAGTACTTACTGTGTTCTAAACTCTGTTCTAAATACTATATATATATATATATATATTTGTTTTGTTTTGTGTTTGCGGTACGCAGGCCTCTCACTGTTGTGGCCTCTCTCATTGCGGAGCACAGGCTCCGGACGCGCAGGCTCAGCGGCCATGGCTTATGGGCCCAGCTGCTCTGCAGCATGTGGGATCCTCCCGGACCAGGGCACGAACCTGTGTCCCCTGCATCGGCAGGTGGACTCTCAACCACTGTGCCACCAGGGAAGCTCCTAAATACTTTATATATTTTATATTAACTAACGGAATCTTCCTAATAACCTGATGAAGAAGGTATAGCATGGTGCATCCCCATTTTACAGATAAGGAGCCAGATACCAGAGAGATTAACTCGCCTAAGTTACACAGCAAGGACATGGCAGCACCAGGCTTTGCAAGCAGGTTGGCCCAGAGCCCCTGCTCTGATCGCTGTACTGCCTTAGCCCCTTTCAGGGCCCTGGAAGCTTTATGGTGTTTTGTTCCCTTCACCTGTTCTATCCAGTCAGTCACCAAATCCTGACAACTCCAGCTTTTAAATATCTGTACAATGTGCTTTCTCATCCACCCATTGTCATGGTCTCAGTGACTCCGGTGCCCTTGACCTCCAGCATTGCCCCCTTCCAAACCTCCTGCTCACTGCATCAGGCTGACTTTTTTCTAAACTGTAAATCTGACCATAAAACTCCTTCCATTAGAATTGTTCTGTTTCTCCATCACCTCAGGGTAAACTCCAAATTCCCAATGTGGTGTAAAGGGCCATTTTCATCTGATCATGGACCCATATTTCCCCTCATGTACCCCAACACAACTTCTGCTCCAGAAAGAGTGGATTATTTGTGGTTCCCTGCACATAGCCATGGTTCTTCACCTCCTCCGGAGTGCACCTGTTGTTTTCTCTGCCCACAGTTTTCTTCCTCCTTTCATGGCCTGGCTAATGTCTGCTCACTCTTCATGATTCAGTTTAGGCAACACGTCTTGCTGGAAGCCTTCCCTGGTCCTGTAGGATGAGTTAAATCTCCGCTTCTGTTTGTTAATTGCATGCTGTGCGCAGCTCCGTCGTAACACATGTGCTTAAGTGTGTTCATTGGTTTCTGTCTTCCCTGCCAAGTGGTTAACTGCTCAAGTACCTGGGTTCATGTGCCCAGGCTCTCACAGGGACTGACACAGAGTAGGTGCTCAGTTAATGTTTTCTGAATGAATGAGCGAAGAAATGAACGAAGGTATCTGACAGTATAAATACTTTTGCCTTTGGAGTTTTGGGTGAGGATATAACTTAGTATCAGACCTTAATCAGACTTTAATCCCTGTGTATTTTTCTGAAATAGGGAATGAGGGCCAGCTCCTTACCTTTGCTGAGGAGACGAATAAAGGGAATGGTTTTAACTTACATATGAAGTAATTAAGTGGAGGAAGTAAGACTTTCCTGGCAGTTTTGGTAATGAGAATGCATTTAAAAATGGTCTGAATATCTTCAGTGCACTTTAAAAATGGGATGCATTTACATTTGGCTTGTGGAAAAACCAGCACTGTGGAATATCATAGGTTAGAGTCTCCATCCGACCACATCACATTACCTGGGGGGCTTTAAAAGGCATACATTTCTTGGCCTTCATCCTTAAGATTTGATTTAGTGGGTTTTGTATAGGGGCCCACACGCTGTGTTTTTTGAGCATTAAATGAGATATAAAGCCCTTAGCACAGTTACTGGCAGCATGTACTCATTCAGTAGTAGATGTCATTGTTATCATCAGCACCGTCACCATCAACACCAACCCCTCCATCTCTATCAATACTGTCAGCATCACCACTATTCCTAAAGTTACTTTAGAATTATCAGTGGTGCTCCATAACCTAAAGGCCTAATCGACTAGAAGGTCGGAAATGGAATATTTTCCAAATACTTCTTATTTCATTGTTCATGTCAAATGCTTCCCTTTGAAAACACACCCACATTACTAGCCCATTTTACTAGTTGTGAGACTCGGACAAGTGATTTAAACTCTGCACCTCAGTTTCCTCATATGTAAAGTGGGGCTAATAATATTTCCTATCTTATGGGGTTTTTATTAATACACATAAAGTAATTAGAAGAATGCTTGCATAAATAAGTTCTCAAAAAAGATTAACTTTTACAAGAAGTAGCAGTAGTAGTAAAAGGGAAAAAAAAACAAACCCAGGCTCCACATTCCAAAATGTTGAGTATCAGTACCTGTGTACTTACACCCACATATCATATAAGCAAGTATAAACACACATACATATGTTTATTTTTGCAAATACTGATGTTCCATCATTTCCCAGGGTACAGATTCCAAATTCCATCAGAGGAAAGCCAAAGATCTAAACCTCTTATCTGAAGCAGTCCTTAATTTGTTCACGACTACCAAGTAGGTGACCCCTCTTTGTCAGCACACTTTTAAACTGATGAAAGTTTAGATTCATTTTTAAGTATTTATTTGAAAAAATCAATAAATAAGTAAGCAAATTTAAAGAGACACATTCAATTCCAGTGGAGTGAATGAGGAGAGAAAAGTTTGTGTTTCTGGTCATGTAAGAAAAAAATAGCTGAAGAGTGTAGATTTCAGTGTTCCAAAATAAAAAATGACGCCTGACCAGGATTGGAAGCTTCAGATCAAAAGGGCAATTTTAGAAAATTGTGGTGAGTGAATGAGAGCACTAGTTTATTGAAGAAATCAATTTGCTATCTTAACCAATGGCACCAGTGCCATCCCTATAATCCCTGAAAATAGACAAACACTTTGCGGTTCACCAATCCGTAGATCACATCTACTTCCTTCCACCTGGCAAGCTCACACCCTTTTCAAATCAGATAGTATCGCTGGAGATTTGTGGGTTTATGAAGCCACAAGTTTATTAGTTAGATAAAATCTCTAAGCATTGAGAAGTTTAAAACTGTGTTGTCAAACCAAATTTCAGTTATAATGGCAATTTCCAAAGAAAATATGACACACTAACTTTTAAGTCTTGTCATTCTGTTTCCTTGAGAGTGTGTGATGTGTGATTATCTATGGCAGGGCTTCCTGTCTTTGTTTTCAAATTCAGCTGTACATAGAGAGTAGCAGTTGAAATACTGAAACTTAGAATCTGCAATTGGTAAAACACCTCCAGTTGCCCTACGTGCTTCTATGGATAAAGATGGGGCAAATTTTTTACAAAAGAAAAAAATAAGGCCTTATTTAAAAAAATTAGGTATAATTGATATATAATATTATATTAGTTTCAGGTATACAATGTGATGATTTGGTATTTATATATATTGCAAAATGATCACCACAGTAAGTCTTGTTAACATCCATCACTATACATTGTTATACTTTTTTTCTTGTGATGAAAACTTTTAAGATATACTCTCTGAGCGACTTTCAAATATGGAATACAGTATT
The DNA here is from genome assembly GCF_003031525.2 of Neophocaena asiaeorientalis asiaeorientalis. Lineage (NCBI taxonomy): Eukaryota > Metazoa > Chordata > Mammalia > Artiodactyla > Phocoenidae > Neophocaena > Neophocaena asiaeorientalis. The sequence goes on along the minus strand of NW_020176571.1, from coordinate 18,967,991 downwards.
ATTAGGTATAGTCACCATGCTTTCTTTACGTTACTCCCTCTGGACTTACTTATTTTATAGCTGGAAGTTTGTACCTTTTAATCCCCTTCACTCCCTCCCCGCCACTTCTAGCAACCACCAGTCTGTTCTCTGTATCCATGAGCTTGTTTTTCTTTGGTTGGCTGTTTAATGTGTTTTTTGGTTTGTTTTTTAGATTCTACATATAAGTGAGATCATATGGTATTTGTCTTTCTCTATCTGACTTAATTCACTTACATAATGTCCTCAAGGTCCATCCATGTTGTCACAAATGGCAAGATTTCATTCCTTTTTAATGGCTCAGTAATAATAATATTCTCTCTCTATATCACATTTTCTTTATCCATTCATTTATATCTTGGCTACTGTGAATAATGCTGCAGTGAACATAGGGGTGCATATATCTTTTAGTTAGTGTTTTCATTTTCTTCAGATAAATACCCAGAAGTAGAATTGCTGGATTATATGATAGTTCTATTTTAAATTTTTTGAGGAACCTCCATACTGTTCTCCACAGTGGCTGCTCCAATTTACATTCCCACCAACAGTGCAAGAGTGTTGCCTTTTCTCCACACCCTCTCCAGCATTTGTTATTTGTCTTTTTGGTGATGGCCATTCTAACAGATGTGAGATGATATCTTATTGTGGTTTTGATTTGCATTTCCCTAATGATTAATGATGTTGAGCACCTTTTCATGTACCTGTTGGCTGTTTGCCTTCTATGGAAAAAGGTAAATATAGCTTTAAGTGTGTAATGCAGTAGTCAGAGGAGAAAACAACCTTGGGGCAGGGAGAGGTCCTCTTTAATATATTATTCTGTCTCATTGAAATGATCAAAAAGGTCTAATGCAATAAAAACTTACCAGAACTCAGTATTCAAAGGCCTAAGTAAGCCTTTTTTCTTCTATTTTAACATTTGACTTTAGGAATAGAAGCTAATCATAAGGAAATAACCTGATACCAGGTAACAACTTTTGAAAAGCAAATTGCAGGGTATTCATTTATGTTATTATATTTTCTTTCAAATTTTAAACATGGAATTGCTAAATAAGAATTAATTTTGACTATGAACTATAGGTATAGAGTTAGGAAAATGGAAGTTTCCAATTAATCCCAGGTTTACTATATTACCAAAATGTAAATATGGGTATTTAGCTATATTCTTACTGTTACTCTCTGTGAAAGAGTGACAATACGTCTTCCCAATATAATAACATGATGATATATAAGCCTGTATATTGTTGGATACTCTCCAGAGCTCTTCCAAATGTTAATACGTGCTCAGGTAATCCTATGAGGTAAGAAGCAATAGAATAAACTTCATTTTACAGGTGAGGATATTGGCAAGAGAGGGGTCAAAGATGTAACCCCAAATGTTATTAATTAATAACTGAGCTGGCAGTAGAGTCTCCAAGAGCAGGGAATATGCTAGTATATTAAACTGAAGTACAGTTTTATGGGCTTGATAATATTCAACAAAATAGGTTTGTGGTTATTGTGAACCTTAAAACATTGGTGCCACATGGGAGAACGATGTCTCAGCGAACAACAGGTTTTTATTTTGCTTGACAGTCATCACTGCCAGAATAAGTGTTCAATGAAGGTTAGGTCTTATTGTTACTGTTACATAGATTGTGAAAAATTACCAGACATACCACTCAAACCAAAGTAAATTAATGCTCCTGCAAAAAGATGCTAAATTATGATATATTTATGGTAAAGGACTATTGTTATCTCAAGTTAGCGACGTTGTTGCTATTTTCACCACCATTCAGAAAGTAGGAATTTCTCACTTGAAATTAATTAATTAGTGTGAATTGCTATCTTAATGGGGATAGACTGTAATGACCCATGGTCTTATGCATTTGAGCAAAAGCTGTCACTTCACATCAAATTGCCATCCTCCCATTTCTCTTACCTAAGGTATAAATCTGCGGACGTCTTCCGTATGGCACACTGACAGCATCGCAAGCAAACTCCAGATTCAGTGCGTTCGAAACAAGAATCATAGAGGCCACTTTTATGGCTTAAATGACCAGCTTAGAGCATGTTAGACTTAGTGCAGTGTGTCTTTCTGCAAAATAATGTTTTCGGTTGTACAGCTGGTACAGTGAATTCAGTACGTATCACTGGGCCAGTCTGGTGTACTTAGATGTTTCTCCTTATCCTTTCTTTTGTAAATGTATTGTCATTTGGTAGAGGGAAGCCAAATCTCAAGCCAAACATATACAGATACCTGAACATTCATGGTTTCTCAAGAGAGCAAGTCTCTAATGATTTTTCAATTATAGGGCAAGTGTGTTTGGTGATACCAATCTACTCTCTCCAACAAAATGTGACCTATTACAGGAAACCAATTCCAAGTTACCCAGGTCAGTTTGGACTGGCCACACGACACAGAAAATTATCTAGGGGCATACAGGGATGAGTTGGAATCTTCTGGAAGTGTCTGTGAGGAGGAAACCACCATGAAGAGCTGTTTCCACTGCTGTTCTCCTGCTGGTACCACTACAGTGCTGCTTTCTCACAAATCCATCTGCTCTTAACCTACACTGAAAAAGGAGGGGGAAATGCATCTCTGAGGGAGTGCTTGAGAAAAGAAAATGGGATAGTCAGGGGTAGCCCCGTGCAGATTATTCCTCACGATGTGAAAACGCTTTAACAAGGAACAGGGAGACTTCTGAACTGAGTAAGTCCAAGTAAAAACAGATCTGGAAAACATTACTGTTTGAACCTAATCCACTTAACTTGGTCTGTCTTTAAGTTGCCCACTTAGAGTTCAGTCTTTCAGAAGTTGAGCACCCCTGTCACCGAGTAGTGGTCAGATTAATTGTGCTGTCCTGCTTGCTGGCTGGCTGAAGTCTTTTTTGTTACTTCTAATGTAAGCTTTTAGAAAGCTACAAAGTACAGTGACAGACACTATCATATTCAATTGGACATGCTTTCTGCAGATTTGTTAAGGATTTACTTTACACATTTGTAACATTTAGTTGCCATGGAGATGACCCCAGTGGTAAGAGGAACAGCCTTTAGGTTGGACCTCAGATTTTCCTTTCATTTCCATTTAATTTGATTTGACTGCAAAATGTCACTTCCATTGCATTGATTAAGCTTCATTGCTGCCACCAGCCCTGTTAGAAAGGTGAAAGGGCAGGCCAGCTGCTGTCATTTTGCACCCCTACCCTTTTCTGATATCAATACAGATAGGCTTTTGAGATGAGAAACTCCTTCGCTACATTGATGCAGACACAATTTCTCTTGCTCACTTCATGAAATATAATAAAACTAAAATTGTGCTCAGAAATCTTTATTCACTCAAAAGCACACTTTTTGTAACCTCAATTTTTCTGTTTGAGCTCCATGTTCCTGTAAGGTATGATATATAGTGTATGAAAACTAAAAATTACTATGTCTTAGGTTTCCCTTAAAATTGTTTTAAACTCAGCAGTTGGCTACTCTCTTGAAATAGTTCTTTTATAGTTCACGTGAATTAGAAATAAGTTACAAAATGAAATTACATATACACATATAAAACATTAATTCTTGCTCATAGGGATTGGAAGTGCCATCCTTAGGTATTAATCAAGGCAGATTGGAAGCAAAATGATGCTTTAGACCAAGTTTTTCTATGGTACCCTGTATTTATTCTGTCTGCTTCTTTCTCTGTTCCCTCCCTTGGCTTATAATGAATGCTTCAGTAACCCAGAATTCATTCATCTCTCCTTTTAGGTAAAAAAAAAAAAAGACCCAATTTGGTAAATTAATTTAACACTAAGATTTGAGAAAATAAATGCGTTAGGGAGTATAGCATTTATATTTAACCGGAGAAGCAGAGGACATTATTTAACACAAAAAGCTTACTGCTAATAGGAGAACACCAGTCACAAGTGGGGAAGACAATTTGACTGGAAGCCTTCCGGACACTTTTCAAATCATAGCACCTAGATTTCAGCCTCAAAGTGGATACTCGGTTCTGTTGCGTTTCCGAGTTTACTTTATTGGGCTTCTTTAAATGCACCATCATTTGGGAAAAAGCACTCAGTTGCTTGATGGAACATATACAGGAAACCTGTGAATTTATGGCTGAAAACATACAAGTCAGTGATCACGAAAGATATGCCAGCACTCTGAGGGCAGAGCACCTTGACTGGGGCTTAATAATTTCATGTTTCTGTAAGAAGGGTAGCTTTATTGACTAGGAATGGGAATGGGGGGGAAAGGAAGCAATCTTGCTATTTAGATATTGATTCCTTGGTTTGTGGGGTTGTGGCTAGGATCAGGTCTGCTGTCCTTTGGGAACTGATACCAGCGTTCTATCCAGGGGCCCTTTGGACGGTTCATACGATTTCTGTTGGAAGTCCAAAGTGATGTGCATTGGGAGAGTACTGATGATTTCCTTTTTGGTCCCTGCTATAGTAACTGCACTTAACCAGACAAGTTTTGCTCTGTTGGAATATTCTAGAATTCTGGTTAATAATGTAGTGAAAGTCGTAAGTGTGGTTCCCTTTAGTTGTTATCGCAAAATGATTCAGAGTAGTGTCTGTCAGACTGTAATATGCATGTGGATCACCTGGATATCTTGTTAAAATGCAGGCTCTGATTCAGAAGGCCTAGGGTGGGGCCTGAGATTCTCTGTGTCTAACAAACTACCAGCTGAGCCTGATGTTGCTGGTTCCCAGACCATACTTTGTATAGTAGGGACTTAGGGCAAGTTCTTGATCTTGGCAGCACATTGAAATCACCTGGGAAGATTAAACAACCTCTCTGCCTGGGTCCCATTAGACCCTCAGAGATTAGCACTTAATTGAGTAGAGTGTGGCTAGGTAGGATTTTTAAAAGCTCTCTAGGTGATTTTGATGTTCAGCAAAGGTTGAATACCGCTGGTTAGGTAACAGACCTGTGAAGATGGGGAAAAGACATACATAGATGATAATGTTACAAATAGTATTTTCAAAACCCTCCTTAGGGTTTTTAGTTTTGCTATTAGTCTGGAGACAACATTGAAACAAATATGTAAATAAAAACAAATTTGTCATTCCGTTCATTAATTGCAAATACGAGTCCGCAAATGAGCATTTAACAATATTATCTTCAGCAATTTCTTCTTTTGAGAGTAATTTAGGTTAGGTTGCCAGATTTAGCAAGTAAATATACAGACTCTGAGGCCCCATCCCAGGCCTGCTGCCTCAGAACCTGCATTTTAAGAAGATACTCAGGTGATTCATACACACGCTACAAATATTGCATGGGACGCGCTTAAAAAAATTGTTGTTTATTTGAAATTCGAATTTTTTTCGGTGTCTTGTATTTTATCTCACAACCCTATCTAGGAAGGAATTAACATTTACTTCATTACAGAATAAAAATGGAAAGTAGTATTCTGAGTTTAGAGAACACTTTTAATATCTTAGCTCTCATTTCACCTCATCTTCCTGTGTCTGTAAAGCCTCCTGATTTTTAAGCCTAACAGAAAATAAAACCAGCTGATAGACCTCAAGATGTCATGCTGTGTTGGAAACAAATAAGATGTATTGTTCTGTGTTGCAAGAATGAGAGAGGGCTGTTTCACTTTTAGGGTAATAGTTTACATTACAAAAATTTTTTTTTCTTAAGTTTATTTTAAAAATTGTCACATATTAAAATTCCTTTTATTTATGGAATTCAGAAGCCACCTTATTATAACTAAAGTGTAATAATTGGTTATGCTCATAAAACTACAAATACTAGAATTCCGCAGAAAGAGAATTATCCAAAGGCTTATCTTACTATGATCCCACAAGGCTAAAAATGCTGTGTCTATGTACACAAAGAAGAAATACTAATCTTTTAAAAAATTACTTAGATTAACTAAAATGTCAAAGTCGAGCACTGGTAAAAACAATATCCATTGTTATAAACTCACATTTAACAGGTTCCTATTGACTAGCAGTCTCCAATGAATCACAGATATTGAAAAAAAATAGGCTATAAAAGTATAATTACAAAAATTAATTTTCAGGTTGAGGTAAAAAATACATCATTGGCATTATTAGATATTTCTTTTAACTGTCTCCCCTTTTGGAGTCTTTGTCACATATCTGGTGCTCTGTTAAGAAGATATTCATATGCTGGTATTGAATACAGCGATTTGTGCTTTAAAATGTAGTGTTGAGAACTCTACTTGGAATGTGTTGCCGTGTATAAGATGGAGCTTTAATAGTGTTATATTTCAATCTATAAATAACTTTTGCTTCCTGTCTGACATTAAAACAATGTATGGCATTTGGCAAAAAGTAAACTGCCAAATGATTTAAGTGCCTAGTTAAGGGATGTCACTGTAAATTTTTTAAACTGGTGAAAACACTGTAAGAATGTGTCTTAGCTTTACTGATCCTTCAAAATAAATGATTTATTTTGGCACTCTGAAATCATAAATGCTAATCAACATTCTGAAAAGTGTGGCATTGTTGATCTTTATTTATGGTGAGTCAAGTTGACAGGTATATTGTGTTGTGAAGCTCTACTTAATTAGTGAGAATCAGGAAGGCAAATGATAATGAAGGCCTCGCACTTACAAACATGGTGAACCAAGGGAGGACAGACCTTGTTTATTTGTAGTCTTTGTAGTCTTGGTGAAGGGACACATCAACCCCTTCATAGTCAAATCTCACATGACCTAACTGGACCTCCTTTTAGGAGGTTCTTTCACTTGTAAAATGAGAAAAGGAATATTCCGCCATTGAGTTGTGAAGCTTAGTAAAGTAACATGTAAAGCTCCTAGCATGGTGCGGGTAGATATTTGGAAAAAAGTTAGTTTCCACCTCAATCACCCTGATCCCCTAAATCCCTCTAACTCATTGGGACCATTCTCCTTCTTCGGTAGAGTTTCTAGAAATATAATATGGCATGTTGGATGCTGAAAAGAGATAGACTATTAACTGTTCTTTGGCCAGATTTAAGCTCAGATGTGATATTCTTTTTTTTTAAATTAAATAATTTTTATATTTATTTTTGGCTGTGTTGGGTCTTCATTTCTGTGCCAGGGCTTTCTCTAGTTGCTGCAAGCGGGGTCCACTCTTCATTGCGGTGCGCGGGCCTCTCACTATCGCGGCCTCTCTCGTTGCAGAGCACAGGCTCCGGACGCGCAGGCTCAGTAGTTGTGGCTCACGGGCCTAGTTGCTCCGCGGCATGTGGGATCTTCCTAGACCAGGGCTCGAACCCGTGTCTCCTGCATTGGCAGGCAGATTCTCCACCATTGCGCCACCAGGGAGGCCCCAGATGTGATATTCTTAGGTGAAGTCTAGTTAAAGTCTGTTGAGGAAAACAGTTTTTAATAAAAAAAAGAACACCCACTTGTAAATCAAAAGATAGAGCATCTGGTCCTGGGACTAACTGGACATTTGATTCAATGCAAATTATTTAATTATTCTTGGCTGAAGTTTCTTTACTTTTACAAAAAGTTGAACTGTAATATTTCATTGTTGCCCTCCTTGCTCCTTTTATAATGTTTCTTGGTTTGGTTTTCCTGAGGTGCTGGGTCAGAGATTGGGAGTGTGTTCAGTATCAACACTGTCTACCGAAAAAAAATGCACAACCTAAAAGTTTAGAGTTATGTTTTGTTTGGTGGACAAAACTGAGGCCTTACCTCCATCCTGAGTTCCCTCAGGGCTCACCATCAGGGCGGCTGTAATGTGATGGCTTGAAGACTGCAACAGCCTTTGTTTACTGATGTGACAGGTGGCATTCTTAGTTCACAATACCTACGAGGGAGTGAAGGCCCCAGGAGTAGGCAGAGTGAGCAGTTGGACTGAGATACAACAGGAGCTCAGGCCTCAGCCCGTCCCGCAGGGGGGGCTTGGGCGCTGTGTGGCCCTTCAGAGTTGTTCTCAACTGAGGCAAGAGTGCTAGGCCTCTGTCCTCTCAGACCCTTTCTCGGGGCACAACTTTGGGCAAGGCAGCCCCCCTTCTTCTTCTGGGTGGGGGGCAGGTCCTGAAGAAGAATGACTTGGTAGTTAGCAGCAGGCAGACCTCCTGGCAGCTAGATTGAGTGCCTCCATCCTGGAGGGGCATCTGACCCAGCCTCTACTACCTGAGGTTAGATTGGTTTCCTATCATTCCAGGACTCAGATCCAGCAGAATACCAGTCTTTATTGGAGTGCTGTCTTTTTCAGAGATGTTTTGGGGAATGTGCTAAGATTTAGAATCTCTGGGTGTACTTGAGAGTGTTATTTTGAGCGTAGGCTCCACTTATGCATTTTCTGAAGTGAAATTAAACAAAATTTCACTCTGATGTGAAATCTTTGCTGAACTTTGCAGAAGGATAGACTTTTTGTACTATTTCTAAGGGATCTCTCTCATACAAATCTCTCCAAAGGCACCCACATAAAACAGCATTGGCTTTTGCAGTTTCATTTGTAGTTATGACCAACACAAAAAATGCTCGGGTACAGTATGAGACATTTTAAAAATGATAATAGTCTTACAAGTCACTGAGAAAATCAGCCTACTTTGGAACTTTTTGATTCTATTCAGGTTTTGTTTCAGTTTTGAATAGGAGAACCCTTCCTGTCGCAAAACTCTTCACCTGTCTTTAATTAGCTGATCATTTTTCAAGTTTTAGGATCGTATATTTTACAGATGTGCTGTGGATTAGCCCTCTGGATAGAGACCCTGCAGTGAAGGTATTTTTATGTTAGTTGAAACAGAGGGGGCTGAATGGATAAGACCATCAAGAAGATAAAGCTAACTTTATCTATTATCTAAAGCAGTTCAGTGTATTGAAATATACCAATGCATTCTTGCAGTGGTCTTATTTGGTGGAATAGATAAAGTGTGAACTTCTGTATCCCCTTAGTTGGCCTGAAAATGGGATGTCAAACAGCATATAATCATCTTTCTTGTTTAAAAAAAAGAGAGTGAGAGAAAGCGATTTCTATTTGTGTCAGATTTTAGATGTCTTAATATTCTTTCCTGTCTAATTTTGCAGGAAGTGATAATAGAGTTCCTGTCAAATTAGAGGCTGCAGACTTTTAACCTATGTCGTGAAAAAAACATTAGTTATTATTACCATAAACATAATTCAAATAAAAATTTAGTTGTGTTACCATTATGTTGAAGGGTGCATTCCAAGCATATAATTTTACTCATTATATACATTAAAAATTCAGAATGACAGTACGTTGGAGAAGAAATTTTAAAAATACATGAAGGGTTTTGAATTGTCTTTTGCTTCCAAAGATGCAGTAAATTTGTAACTGGAAAAATTAGAATGAAAGTGATGCCCATAAAAAATTGTGCAGCTCTGTTCCTATGGAACACAAAATTAGTTTCTAAAATACCATAGCCAGTTACATGTTTGTAATTTTGAGGCAGAGGTCAAAGCGAATAGTGTCGAGTAAGGGAAAAAAGAGAGATAAGAAAGAAGCAAGTGGAAATCTCACACCGTGTCCAACTTCATGGAAAGAGCTACAAGCAAGTGATATTTCTGATTTTGATGAAATAACAGTTGAATCTGTTTTATTATTCACCTGAGAATTATTTGCTTGAGTTAGATTGTGAAATGTGAAAATGACACTGGATCAATCTTTAGAATTTTTCAAGGCTTTCTTGAAAGTCATGACAATTTTGACTCTCTCGTCATTACATTTTCCAAGTGCTGGTAGACAGAGTACATTTTTTTCAGTCGTTCAGGTATATGCATGGACTGTCTAAGCAGATGTGTTCTTGGTATGAAGGGGTATTTTCTCAGCCAAATTAATAAACCAAGAGAATGAATGAGAAAACAAAGAGCTTAACTCTAGAGAAGTCCTCTCTAACCACTTTTAGCAGTGTTATCAAATTGGGTCACAGATAATTAGATTAACTTGACTACCCTATGGTTTTATTTGCAGAAATGTAATGTGGCAACTCTCTTTGCTCTTGGATATCTATGGGATACAAGAAAATGGAAACACTCGGCTTTCAAAAATGAGAGAGCTATTATGTCGTGCTCAGAGATGTAGACGCTGATAGATTATCAACACCTGAAGCCACTCTATTAACGCATGCTTTGGTGCTGCAAGCAAAAGTCACAGAAAAGTGGCTCATGGTTCACCATCTAAGCTTGCTACCATTTGGTTTCCTTTAATTGGCTATCATGTCCACTTACCAGAAATTGGCTCTATTTTCTAGATGCTGGATGTAGGAGTGATTTACTTGTGTGACTGTGATGAGGATTACACACATACTTTCCTTAGAAAAATTACTAACCACGTGTATCTGAATATGTGTACTGCAAAGGAATCACAAAACCTAGAACCTGAGCGGCTTTTCAAAGAATCTGACTTTTCCTAAAGACAGTATTGGGGTAGAAGGGTCATGAAAGCCTCTGGGTGGGCCCTGGTCTGTAAGGTATTATTAAGGACGATTTAAGGATAGTATCAAAGGAATTGAAAAATAAATAGCACAGCATAACGCTTGGTGTAGGTATTTTACCTAATATATGCATAACTTATAAACCCACATCTTAATGCCACTCTGAGTAGATTGCTTTCATGTTTAGAGCATAACCACTTAAGCATGCACTTTTGCTCAACTTCTTAAGAAATCAGTTAGGCTCTTTTTTTTTTTTTTAAGAAAAATATTCCAGCATTTAACTTTGCTTTTCTGAACTAACAGGCATTTTTGGTTATCTAATTACTTTAACCATGTATTTCCTGAAATGTGGTTGTCTACTAATAGTTTTAACCACAAATACAGATGCTCTAATTTCTGTTCTTTTATAGGTCTTTTTGAATTAGGTCCACTGCTATGATCAGGAGGAAGGTTAATGTAAATCTAGAATAAATATTTTAAAAGTATAAGAAGTGAGTACTTCAAATGTAAAGGAAAATAAATGTAACATTTTTTTCTGAAGCAAGTGTGGCAAGGATTTTAAGACTTTCTGTTTAATTACTTTGCATTGAAGCCATCTGGTTTGGTAACTTTCATGACCTTATATTCCCTGAATGTTCTCATAAATCAAAGGAAGAATATGCTCAATTCTAACAATAGTCCTGGGGAAAATTCCATATTTGAAAACAAAAGAAAGAAACATAGAAACAAGGTTGCCTTGGGAATTTTGAGGTCCTGGGTAAGGTTAATTGGGAGGGCATAAATTCCTTTATCCTCAGATTTTTCTTTTCCTTTCTCTTCTCTCCCCCTAAGCTTTCCTGCCCTCTAACCCATCAATTTCTCTTGCCGCTTGAGCCTTCACACTTCAACATTGAACTTGGAAATATAAATATATTATAACAGACAAGAGGATGGCCCTGATGATCTGTTAAAGTTCCTTTTTTAGTGCTCTATTTTAAATTCCGAAGCTTTCATAGAAACTCGAGGGTGAAATGGCCCTCTCGAGGTCATCAGTGCAGCTCCCTCCGTGTAAGAATGCCTCCCACCTTCTTCGAGTTGGTGTTAAGAGCCCCAAGGAACCTCTTCTTTCTCTGGACTTCTCTGGCACTGTGGACTATCTCACTGACCAAGTTGGGAAATGAAGCGCATATCAGATTGGAGAATTTTAAAAACTATACATTTGACTTTCTTCGTAACCTAGATGTTTTCTGTTTTTTTTTTTTTTTTAAATTTTGGCCATACCTCCTGTGGCATGTGGGATTTTAGGTCCCCAGCCAGGGATCGAACCTGCACCACCTGCATTGGAAGACGGAGTCTTAACCACTGGACTGCCGGGGGGAAGTCCCCCTAACCTAGATTTCTAATGTATAAATCATTGCTTTAGTGAGCCACTCTTTTGAAAGAGATCTATGTTAAATGTCTAGGTATTATTTTGAGGGGGAGTGGGGCTTCCGGTGGATGAGAATTTTAGAAAGTCAGAATCCACTGAGACCAGGCAATTTAATAAACATTAATTGAGGACTTCTGTTGAGACATTTGCAGACTTGGATGCCTCAGAGGACAAGGCTAATAACATAAATCTATGGATTGAGCCTTATATAAGGCAATAGGGATGGTGTGAGACCCGAAGCAGTCAAGACCTGTGCTGGCCAATCATAACAGGTGTTCCTGCCTCAGGCATTCAGTTGGCACACCCTTAAGTCTCTTTGCATGATATCTGCTGGATCTTGTGGGAGATTCACAAGTGAACACCTACGATTCCTGACCTCACAGAGGTACAAGAGTAATAAAAATCATTATTATTCTAATGACAGCAACCATTATAGAGTGGCTGCTAGGTCCCAGGCACCATGCCACTGTTATTCAGTCCTTATACTAATCCCGGAGCGGTGATCATATTCAACTTTATTTTAAAGATGGGCAAGTGGAGGCCCGTTGAAGATCAGTTACTTGCTCATGGTCTCTCCTCTAATAAATGTTGGAGCCTAGGTTAAAATTGAAATCCTCCAACTTGTTAACCTCCAAAACCCATTACTCTTCAGGTGTATCTCAAGCTATCTTCTGTGAGATGTTAATAGATACATTTCTTAAAAAAAGGACAATCGATTCTATAGTCAAATAATGGAGAACAAAATTATTTTATTTATTATTTTTTTTTTTCTTTTGCGGTACGTGGGCCTCTCACTGTTGTGGCCTCTCCCGTTGCGGAGCACAGGCTTCAGACGTGCAGGTTCAGCGGCCATGGCTCACGGGCCCAGCCGCTCCGCGGCATGTGGGATCTTCCCGGACCGGGGTGCGAACCCGTGTCCCCTGCATCGGCAAGCGGACTCTCAACCACTGCGCCACCAGGGAAGCCCTGGAGAACAAAATTTGAGTTACAGGAAGTTAAACCTCAGACATTACTTACTTTTTTTGTAGTCTTTAATATTACTGTGTATTGTGAATCCCCTGAAGTGGGTATATTTTACAGTGTTTCCCAAGCTAATGGGAACTTTACAGATGATCTCGAGCCCTAGTGTTCTACAGGACAACCTTTGGGAAATTCTTATCTATAACACCCAGACCCCTCACTGAGATAAGGGTTGTCATTAAGGCGTAAAGTATTTTGGGGGTGCAAAGATACCAATTTGCAATCAGAGAATGCATCAAAGGGAAGGTAGCATTTGGGATTGAGTATCGAAAGTGGATAATATTTTCACAAATGATAATATTTACATAGCTGATATTGAGGGTTAGAAAATATTCCAGGAGAAATTATTTCAGTCAGGGGGAACAGTGCAAACGTACACGTAGAGACAGGAATGGGCAGTGGTGTATTTGGGGGATGCAGAAGACAAGTGTCATTTTGGTGTTTATCATGTCTTAATCTTATTGTTAATTATACTTTAGAATATTGGTCGTATTTCTCCAAGTATTAGAAAAGCTCACTTTCAGATTTCAAGTCAGATGACAGAGGATGTCATCTTCACTCATATGATTAAAATTATTAATTCACTGAGCAACTATTTACTGACTGCTTATTAATATATTCCAGGCCCTGTTTGGGGTGCCTAGGCTACAGCTGTAAATAAGGTATACAGGGTTCCTGTTCTCAGACAATGCGCAGACAAAAGCAATATAAACGTAAACATGGCAACAAGAAAATGTCAACTGGTGATAAGTGCTATGCAGAGAGATAAAATAGGCTGGGGTGATAAAGAGTGCATTAATGGCTATTTTAGAAGAGCAAGAAGACATTTGAAGACGCAGACATTTGAAGATCATGGGGAAAACATATTAGGCAGAAAGAACAGCTGGTGCAATATATCCCTAAGGGAGCAACGAACTTGAGCTTATTGGGGAATAGAGACGAGGCTAATGTGGTTGCAGCATTGGCAAGGAGCCAAGTGGTAAGAAGGGTTCAGAGGGATTGAGAAGAACCAGACCACAGATTAAAGAGTTAGAATTTTTTCTAAGTGGGTTGGTTTAACTATTGGCGATACGAAAGAAAGGGCCATAAAAAACCAAAACAAACAAAAAAACGCCCCAGAAAACGGGCACTTTTCTGGCGGTCCGGTGGTTAAGACTGCGCACTTCCAGTGCTTCCACTGCAGGGGGCGCGGGTTCAATCCCGTTTCGGGGAACTAAGATCCCACAGGCTGTGTGGCACGGCCAAAAAAAAAAAAGTGGTGGGCGGTGCTTAACCAAGTGTGTGTGGTGTGTGTGTGTGTGTATGTTTGTGTACATGTAATCTCTCTGACTGCTTTGTGGAGAGTAAATTGCAAGGAGAGAGTAGAAATGGGTGGGGAGGGCAGTTAGGAAGTGATTGCAGTAGTCTAGGAAGGACTAGCTTGGATTAGGGGAGGTAGTGGTGATGGAGAGTAGACATTTTTACATATAGATTTTAAAGGATGTGCTAATGAAATTGATGTAGGGGGTAGATGGAAGGAAATTAGGTGCAGGTTGGTGGTATTTGCTAATGAGGAAGACTGAGGGAGATGCAGGTCTGGGTGGAAAATCAGAAGTTTTATTTTGGACACATTCAGTTGGAAATGCCTATTGGACATTCAAGTGGAGGGGTCAGATAAGTAATTGAATAGGTGAGTCTTGATTTCAAGAGTGAGAGGTCTGTGCCAGAGATATAGGGCTATATTATTCCACATTCTTCCATTAACAGAGTTGAGAAGGTCTACCCAGTTAAAATGCCGTTTAAAAGGTAAAAAAACCCAAATACATAAATAAAAGTATTTGTTTATAAAAAGTTAAAAGTCAATGCAGTAAGTAAATTACTATAGTGTAGCATGGATTTGGGGCACAACCAGTTTTCTCATCATTTATTAAGTACCAGTAGAAAAGCAGGAAAACATTAAATTTTAGTATGTAATACCTGGAAGGTCTCCTGGAATTCAAATACCAGTATCCTCTGCAATGTACTGGACAGTGTCTTTCCACCAGAGGCCTTATTGCACGGTACTGGAATGGCACTCTGTTGCCTCCCAGGGTGGGTGATTCTAGGTTTATAATAGGTTCTTCCTTTTCTTCAGTAGATAATTTCCCACTTGTAATCTTCCCTCCATTTTTACCAAATGCTACAAATTGAGACTTAGAAGACGGTCAGGTCTTCACTCTTTATGACAGCCCCTTATATATTTTGAGATAGTTGCATCTTTCGTGTTTTCTAGGTTAAGCATCTCCTGTACATCGAGTTGCTTTTCAGGTGGCATGACTTTAATCTCTCTGCCTGTTCTGGTTACTCTTGTTTCCAGAGCATTTTTTCTGCATCTCTCTCCAAGCATGGCACCTGGCATTCCTGCGTTTCCCTAAGTACGATGGCTATGTTCCAACAAGACTGAATGGAGATAGCTTTGGCTTTCATTTTCGGGCACCCTACTTCTGTTGATGGGAACCAATCCAAGGCCCCTATGCTTTTTTCTTTTTTAAATAAAATAAACCTTTATTTTTACAATAGTTTCAGATTGTAAAGTTGAAAGAGGGTGCAGCGTTCCCATGTTCTCTCTAACCAGTTTCTCCTATTGTTAACATTTCATATTATTGTGACATTCAGCACAACTGATAAACCAACGTTGGTACGCTGCTTTTAACTAAACTCTGTACTTCATTTGGATTTCCTTAGTTTCTAAGGAAAATATACTTTTTCTGTTCTGGGATCCCATCCAGGATACACATTACATTTGGTTGTCATGTTTCATTAGCTTCTGAATTGTAAGAGCTTTTCAGATTTTCCTTGCTTTCTGTGACCTTGACTGTCAGGTATTTTGTAGAATGTCCCTCAATTTGTGTTTTTCTGATATTTTTCTTTTGGTTGGACTGGGGTTATGGGTTTTGGGGAGGAAGATCCTAACGGTGAAGTGCCATTCTCATCATACCATGTCAAGGGCACGTGCTGTCAACCTGATTTATCACTGATGACACTGACCTTGATCACCTGGCTAAGGTTTCCCATTGTAAATTTATTTTTTTCTCCCTCTTCATACTGTGGTCTTTGGAAGAACAGCCTGCAGTCACAAGAGGTAAGGAGTTAAACTCCACCTCTTTGAGGTGGAGTTTGCACATAAATTATTTGGAATTCTATATGGGAGATTTGTCTCTTTCCCCCATTTATTTATCTATTCAGTCATTTATATATTTATGAGTGTGGACTCATAGATATTTATTTGATACTCTGGATTATAATCCAATAGTACGTTATCTATTTTGTTGCATAAATTGCTCCAGCTTTGGCCACTAGGGGCTTTATCAGGTTGCTCCTATGTGTCTTTGACATACCGCCATTATTTTGTTCTCGCTTGTGCTTAAAAATCTGTGCTACTGCTAACACATGAATCTCCAATCTTATATTGTGCCGTTGTTTTGGGGGGTGGATTATGGGTATAAAAACAGGTCTTACGATTGTCCTTATTAAATTTCATCTTCTTGGAGTCTCCCATTATTACCATCATCTCTTGCTGACTATAGCAGTAGCCTCTTACCTGGTCTCTGAACTTCCATTCTAACCACGCCTACCTGTACTATATTTGATTTTCTTTAATAGCAGCCAGAGTGGTTTTTTCTAAACAAACCAATT
Source organism: Neophocaena asiaeorientalis asiaeorientalis (assembly GCF_003031525.2). Classification (NCBI taxonomy): domain Eukaryota; kingdom Metazoa; phylum Chordata; class Mammalia; order Artiodactyla; family Phocoenidae; genus Neophocaena; species Neophocaena asiaeorientalis. Next base: position 18,951,559 of record NW_020176571.1, on the reverse strand, counting down.
ATGTCACTCTTCCCTGTATCAGTGCATAATTACATGATCTGACTCTTGCTTATCTCTCTGATCTCAGTTCTTAACCTTTCTGTCTCTCACTTGGTCTATTTTAGCCACATGACTATGATTTCTGTTCCTTAGAAATGTCAAGCTTGTCCACGTGAGGCTTGACTAACATTGGGCCTCTGCCTGGAATGTTCTTTCCTTATACCTTCAAATGGCTGATTTTTCCTTGCTATTCAGACCTTAGTTCCAATGCCACCTTGTCAGGGAGGCCTTTTCTTGAATTGCTTCAGCCTTTCGTTGTTATATTGCTATGTTTTATTTATCTCACAGCAATCGTCATAATGGGATATTTTCTTCATAGTTTATTCGCTTCTTTGTTATCTTCTGCTTCTCCCACCATGAGAATGTTCATAGCTGTATCTCCAGTGCATAAAGCAGTTCCTGGAACATAGGAGCTGCTCAATAAATATTTGTTAAATGTTGATTGCTAAAGGCCCTGCTACTTCTTCTGAGTAACGCTTATATCTGGGGTCTCCATAATCTGTTAGCCCTTGTGTTGTGATTACCTTTGTTACTTCATATTATTTTTATAGGCTTGTATTGTGCAATACTGATTAAGATCTTACAGTAACTCTTCAGATAACATGTTGTGCCTGTTATAGTGAATTTACTCCGTAGAAAATAAAGCTAACCCTGTTCCCATTAACACTTACTTCTATCCTGGAAAGCCAAGTCCTCCCTATGTGCCCCCATTCCTCTGCGGATCACCAGACCAAGATAAAAGAGTTAGAGGCAGAACTTGGAGCCACCAAAACTTTTCCTGACAACTAATGTCAATTAAGGTAGAAGTTCTCTCTGCATATGTTCGATCGACATTTTATAATGTCACCTTTTCATTTTATTATCCAGCTTATATCTCTGTCTTGACCTCACCAAAATCAGCATGAAGTCAGTATCTTTTTTTTTTTTTTTTTTTTTTTTTTTTTTTTGCGGTATGCGGGCCTCTCACTGTTGTGGCCTCTCCCGTTGCAGAGCACAGGCTCCAGACGCGCAGGCTCAGCAGCCATGGCTCACGGGCCCAGCCGCTCCGTGGCATGTGGGATCTTCCCGGACCGGGACACGAACCCGTGGCCCCTGCATCGGCAGGCGGACTCTCAACCACCGCGCCACCAGGGAAGCCCTGAAGTCAGTATCTTAACTGAAACCCAGATACGATATATCTGACATGTTCTTTGTGTGACCACTTTAACCCCTTCTGACTGCTTATAATCCCTATTTCCTGGTCTTATGCTCAAAAACCGTCTCATTAATAATCCATTTGAGAGTCTTTCTTTGGATCTACACAAAACTCAATAGTCTGTTGCTGTGAAATACACTTTTTCCTTTTACCACTTTTTTTTACTCTCCTTGGACTCATACACAATTACATAATTAAAAAATTGAACAAGATTCTCAAGCAAACATAATGTTTTACCATGATAAGGAGTAAATTAATTAGACCTGTCTGATATGGCCATGCAGATTTGGCCACCATATAGCCTACATGGGCTATATGGCATCTTACGGTCACTATAAAATGACTAATTGACAATTCCTCATGTAATTCAATGATTCATAATCATTTTAACTAACTTAAAGATAAGCGCTTCATAACAATGTGAGCCCTTGTGACTTGCTTCCCGTTATAATGAGAATTGTATTAGAAACTTAACATTAGTCCATGGAGGTAGCCCATAGCAGTAGAATCAGTTGCTACTTTTCAATCTTGGTTCTTTCAGATGGTAGGAAACATATCACGCACCATTTACTCTTGCTGTGGTGTTGTTTTTGGTCAGCTTCCTTTGGGAACACACTCCGGAGACCCTGATATTTGCAATTACAAAGTTTACCGTTGTGCGCTCTTGAGAACAATACCTATGAGGAGTGAGGGAAGCAGGATGGGCAGATGGAGAGGTTGAATTGAGATGCAGTTGCACCAAGGGCCTCTGCCGATCCTGCGGGGGAGCTTTAGGGCTGTGATGGCCCTTCCAAATGGTCTGGAATTGAAGTCGGGGGCTGTCCTTTGTACTTCTTCACTTAGCAGTCATTAGATGTTTGCTGCTCCGGGGAGGAGTGTAGCCTTTGGCAAGGTAGCTCCCTTCAGTTTAGGCAGTGCCCAGAGAGGGGCTCAGCTGTGAGCTCTTAGCATTGAGTACTGCTGGCAGCTGGGGCAGTGAGTGCTTCCCTACTGAAGGGAAGATCTTCGGCTGTGTGGACAGTACACGACAGCATCTCCTACAGGTGAATTCAAATAGATTTCATGTTCCGTTCCTAACTTCCTATTTCTGTGCCATTTGCATTCACCCTCAAGTTACTACACTCCTGTTCTTGCCCAAGGTTCTGTATCTTCCCTGAGTATCTCCTTCTTTAGTTTTCTCATATAGAGTGGGGATAAAAATATACACATACGTATACACACACAACTACAGTGGCTTGACATACAGTTCAAAGCTGAATATGATGCTAGTTTCTTCTAGTCAGACGTACGAAATGCATCTTCAACTGGTCTAAGGCCGTAACAATTAGGTTTCATAGACCCCGATTCCTCCCTTTGAAACAGAATAGTTCCCTTTTCTTGCATCCTGTAGGCATTTCAGGCAGGATGTAACACAGAAATATAAAATGTGTTTAGAGAACTTTCAAAAATCAGCAACCCCCTATGCAGGACCAGCTCAGCCCCTCCCACCTCCTTCACATCAGCCTCCTTGTTAAACGCCTGTTTAAAGACTGCAGGTTTCTGGAAGCTTCTCAGACTTCTGAATATTAGCATGTAATGGAATAATAATCTAAGGATTTACTGACCAAGTCCTTTATTCATAGTTGACAAGAAAGCAGTGCATTTTTGCAGCTGTTATACGTAGTAGTATGCTAGAATGGGTGTTGAAAAAGCTACATTTCCTTGTTCCTTCAAAACAGTTTTTCCTGCAAGGGAAACTCAAGTCTCAACCTGTTCCATCCATCGATAATGCACAATAACATCTGATTCGAGTCAGTACTGATTATTGTACAGCTTGGTCTGCCAGGTGGTATTATCCTTCCTCCAGCTAACCAGTCTCTGCTTCGTTATCAAACATCTCTAAAACTCTGACAACTCATTCTTGTTCTAACATCTTACATGTGTGGAACAAAACAAGCAGACACTTGACTGATGTCAAGAATGTGAGTTCCTTTTTTTCTTTGTAGGAACCTGGTTTATGTAAAGGAGTGAACTGTCTCTCTAAGATATGACAGAATCGAATTGATTTGGTGTGCTGAACAGTTTACATTTATTGGCCGGTACCAGGAATCCAATCAGTGGTTTTCAGCAGGGTATGACGGAAATCACTGAATTCATGTAGCATCTTAGGTGTTCACTGAAAGCAAGTGAAGTCATGGTAACCATCTTACGATAACCTCATTTCAATCTTTACCTCCTGGGCCCATCTTTTCATTTTAGGTTTTGAGGTTTACGAGATGTTTTAAAATTTAAAAGTTTTGATAAACGGCAAGGTCTAACTGTATAGCACAGGGAATGATATTCACTATCCTATGATAAACCATAATGGAAAAGAATATGAAAAAGAATGTATATATATATGTATAAATGAATCACTTCACTGTACAGCAGAAATTAACACAACATTGTAAATAACTATACTTCAATAAAATAAATTTTTAAAAAATATAAAAGTTTTAAAAACTTACACATTATAACTTCTTCTGGAAAGAAGTGGTTAGCATATGATGTCTCAGATCATGTCATGTTGCAGAAAACACCCGTGTCTTCCTATGTGCCTTAGAATAAGCACTAATGTCCTTACAATGCCTGTGATGCCCTGATCTTTCTGGTTCCCTGGTTACCTCTTTAACACATTATGAGCTCTCCCATCTCTAGCTCCCTCCCCACCAACCACACTAGCTTCCTGCATATTTGTCTAAGCTATTGGGACAGCTCCCACCTCAGGAACTTTGAATTTGCTCTTTTGTCATACACGCCTCAGTTAAATCAGTGGTTTGCTCTCTTACCTCCTTCAAGTCTCATCAGATGTAACCTCCTTATTGTCTCCTCTTATGACTTTTAAACTCTGATACAGCAGACTCCTTTCCTGAACACCATCTCTTTTGTTTGCTTTGTGTTTTCTCCTTGGTATGTACCATCTTCCAGTATACCATATGTTTATCTGTTGTGTTTATTGTCTTCTCTGCTCACTAGAATATAATGTTCACGGGTACAGGAAGTTTTGTGTGCTCTGTCCACCCACGAATTGCTAGTGCCTAAAATAATGCCTGAAGCTAAATAAATTTTTTGTGGCAAGAATGAGTACAAGTAAGATAAAAGCATGTAATCTACATTGAAACACACCTAACAAGACATCAGATATAGACTGAACTATGATTGAGGTAGGATTGTATTCTGACAGTATAAAAAATGTGTCTCTTTTCCAGATCTCAGCAGCTCAAATAGTTTTTCAGAGGTACCTTCAGAAAGTGTATCCTTAAAGTGTTTACCTTCCTCTGTTAGCCGCCTTTCTTTTACTTCTTGCTTTGCCTGTCACTGCATATTGTCCACTTTTCATACCTTGTTGAGACTTAACGTGTTTACTGAAATTCTACTGTTTTAAGCTTCCCACCTCCTTAAATCCACAAAGCACTTCAAGAAAGGATTTCCATGTATTATATTTTGTTCAGAAAACCTTATCTCAGGCAGCCATATTTGCCCATTTTCTTTTTTATTGCAAAAAATTTTTTATCATCAATATATATGCAGAGTGTTATTCCAATAGACTGGGTTAGTATCTCTCCATGAAACCACACACAATAAAACGGTTTCCTAAAAAAAGTTAACAATGCATAAAGTGCTGACACAGTGCTTCAGAACACTTAATTATTTCTTTTCCCCCCATTGTTTATCATTGTTTTGTCAACTTTCCATATCACTACCCACAATGCTTTGGGTTCGGTTTTCTTTGAACATTCCTTTCCTCTGAACTTACCGTGAACTTGTGCCTGTAGCATGCCGCCACAGAATGCCACAGCCACTTTATAAAGGGGGAAAAATCAACACTTTTGTTGTACAAGGTGCTAAAGGAAGCTCAGATAATATAAAATAGTAAATTTACTTGTCCCGTTGCTATTTTAGGCTGAAGTATGATGCTTGCTTTAAAAGACTCTTAGTGTAATAATTTGCACATACTTGAGTAGAATCAGGAATTAAGTTTGTGTAGGGGGGAGGACGAGGGAAAAGAATTATGTTTCATAAGATTAGGTGGACTGTAGGAGGAGAATGATTGCATAAATACCAAATATGACACAAGAGAGGACGGACACATTTATCACACATGCAGTGCGGGATGATGTAGAGGATTATTTGTTTTATACAGAAGGACGGGAGGAGGGATTTTTTTTTTCCATTTCTGATTATTTCTCTGCTTACAGGGTTATGTTAGGAAATTATTGTTCCTTCTTTCAGAGTGTCGTGAGAGGGTCTCTGGACTGGGAAAGAAATCCTGGATTCTTATCCCAGCCCTACTGGTGGATAAAAGTGAATGGGAATGGCCTACAATACGAGTTCTTGCCTGACTTACCTCCTCAGGTGATTACTTGGTGAAAGGGGGAATCCATGAGCTCTGTTTGTGGGATGTGGCCCAAGTCATAGCAAAGTCATGTTTTTTTTAGAAAACCAGGATATTCAGTAATTTTCCCTATATAACAGGCTGTTACATTTGACTGGCCGTGTTGCATCAGAGCTGCCGCAGAGCTCCAAAGGACCAAGAGTAATGTGGATCAATCTGTCGATTAAGGATTTGCTAGGAGATTGACAAATCTCCGTTTTGTTTGTTTGTTTGTTTGACCTCTCGGTGAGTGAGAGGCGGAGGAAGGGAGACTATAATAAGGTTGATCAAGAGTGTGGTAGTAGAATCCTGTGGAGAGAATGAAGAGTGCTGAGGTGTTTCTCTCGTCCTCTCCTCCTCTTCCCCTCCCCTCAAAAAAAAAAAATGTGATTGTGGACGGGAAGTCAGAGAACCCCTCAGGGAGCTTGGTGGGTGGCGCCTGGCCTCTGGGGACGTGGGTTCTGGTACTTGTCATAAGCGTGTAAAAGTCAGAAGGCAAGAGACCACCGCAAAGAGACAGGGATGTAGTGGAAATAAGCCCCATTTCCACAACCAGCAGGAAAAAGTGTGGTGGTTTCCTGGAGGGTTATGTGGATCCTGTAGAAGGGAGCCAGTGGTAACCTCTCCCGCCACTGCCTCCCTCCTCTCACCCATGCCCACACTGAAGCATTTCCTGTCAGGAGGAAGACAGTCTCAGCAGAAAGAGACTAGAGTCTCATAATCTGATGTAGAAGTTGAGGGCGTTCTTCAGTCAGAATTTATGGCATTGCCAGTGCCCAAGAATCACAGTCTGAGGACCTCAGGGAGGCGAATCTCTGCAGAACCCAAAAGCACACACGCTGCAAGAAAGAACTAGGTCTGGGGCCGGGGGAGGGATAAATCAGGAGCTTGGGATGAACACATGGACACTACTATATATAAGACAGATAACCAACAAGGACCTACTGTATAGCACAGGGAACTACCCAATATTCTGGGATAACCTATATGAGAAAAGAATCTAAAAAAGAATGAATATATGTATAACTGACTTACTTTGCTGTGCACCTGAAACTAATACAACATTATAAACCAACTAGACTCCAGTAAAATTAAAATATACATAAAAAGGAAAGAACCAGGTCTGAACATTGGCCAGTGGCAGAATATGACTGTCTCAGCTGAGAAAGACCTTTTCTACCTCTTACTTCTTCCCCTTCCCCTCATCCTCTACTCAGTCAGCTGTCAAAATTGGACTCGGATTTGTACGGACTAAAACGTCAGATTGTCCCCGACTAGGATGTTGGCTTATTCAGTAAACGTTTATTGAACGGGTACGTGGAAGGTATTGTGCTGGCATATGCATTTCCTGATCTCAAGGCATATGTCTACCAATGAGTTTTTCCCTATTCTTATCCTTAATGCAGTTTTAGTCTTCTCAAAAAAAAAAATTGGCAATTGCATTGCTAGATCATTTCCAGGTCTGTAAACATAGTTTATAATATGAATACCCCACTTTCACTTGAGTGAACAAGTTGAGAAGGAGATTGAGCTCAGAAGATGGGGGCAAGAATAAGCATGCTTAGGACAGTCTCATTAGATAGGTGGAGGGAAAAAAAGAGCAGCAAATCAGATAACTATATATTATTCATTATGATCTCATTCAGTTGCTGAGTTGTTTAATTTTAGCTCGATGTTATGAAGTTAAAGACCTTGTTTTGCTCGTTTGCGTCTTTAGTATTGATAAATATTTATTGGACAGGTACTATGTATAAGGCATTGTGATAGACGTATGTCTTTCCTGCCCTCAAGACATGTATAATCTAGTAGCGTAGAGAGATTTCATTACCACAGATAACTGCAATATTCAGAAGCATAAGATTGGTTGAGATGTGAATGGTATTAAGAATCTTTGACTGCAAATGATAAAGATTCAGTTTGAAATAACTTAGCCAAAGAGAAGATTTATTGGCTCGTATAACTGGAAAATGCAGAGAATGACACTCACTACAGGCATAGCTAGTACTTTCCCTTTTCCCGTTACTACTCTGCTCTGCTCGTCCCTGTATTAGCTTCATGCACAGGCAGCTTTCTTCTTACAGAAGCAGCTCTAGGCTATGCCACTCTTTATTCTTTTTCTTTTTAAAATATCTTTATTAGAGTATAATTGCTTTACAATGGTGTGTTCGTTTCCGCTGTATAACAAAGTGAATCAGCTATACATATACGTACATCCCCATATCTCCTCCCTCTTGTGTCTCCCTCCCACCCTCCCTATCCCACCCCTCTAGGTGGACACAAAGCACCGAGCTGATCTCCCTGTGCTGTGCGGCTGCTTCCCACTAGCTGTCTATTTTACATTGGATAGTGTATATATGTCCACTATGCCACTCTTTTAACTAGTATCTCCAAAGAAAAGAGTGCATGCTTTTTTTTTGTTTTTCCCTGATCATCCCAGGAGGTTTCTTGTGACTGACGCACTTTGGATTCTGTGAGTTGCTCACTGTGGCCAGGGAGATGAAGCCACCCTTGGTTGAAAGCTGCCCTCTTTGTGAGTGGAGGTGGAAGGGGTGTTCTTTCACCAGGAGAGAGCGTGGAGAAAGTATGCAGGCAAAACCCACATCTCCCATTAGCTGGCTGAGGGACAGTGCTGAGAAGGGAGGGGTCTCTCTGATGATTGCAGAAGATATACAAGAAGCTGTGATTTCAGTAGAGGGTTTGGTGGGACGTGGAGGACAGCTTCTCTCTCAGACAGAGAAGCCAAACCATGGCATTTACAAAGCTCAAAACAATTCAAACAAGGCCCTGTGACTCTCTTTCTATATACATCTTAGCGCCTTGAAGGTAATCCATTCTCTATAATATTTTCCTCAGTTTCTGTGTTTCCCTTCCCTCCCACTATGGTCACTGGTCCACTCATGCCATGTCATTTCTACTCCTGGCAAAGGTCACTCATGACTTCTTTTTTTTTTGCCGTATGCGGGCCTCTCACTGTTGTGGCCTCTCCCGTTGCAGAGCACAGGCTCCGGACGCGCAGGCTCAGCGGCCATGGCTCACGGGCCCAACCGCTCCGCGGCATGTTGGATCTTTCCAGACCGGGACACGAACCCGTGTCCCCTGCATCGGCAGGCGGACTCTCAACCACTGCGCCAACAGGGAAGCCCCACTCATGACTTCTTAATCTGCAAATCCTGTGGCCTCGTTGCAGCACTATCTGACTTGTTATCTCTGACACTGTGATTCATATCTTTCTCCTGGAAAATTTCCCCTCTCTTGACTTCTGAGACACTGCTCTCTCCTGGTTCTTTTCTCTCCCCGCTAGGCATTCTTTCTGAGTCACTGGTGTTGGCCCCTGTATTTCTGACCTCTCCTAGGTGTCTCTCTTCCCATCATACATGTTCTTTTCTGGTCAGTCCCATTCATTCTTACGGCATCTACAACCACCTCTGTTCTCATCTGTACCTATAGCCCTGCCAGAGTTATAATTCCTCACCGCGTATCCCAAACTCCGTGATCCATGAAGATCACAAATTGAACATGTACCCTATGATATTTTTGTATCTATCCTGTTCTTACTATTCTCACTGCTGCCACTCCAAATTTTAATTTATAATTCGTATCTTGCCAACAATTAAGAAAGATTTAATGTTGTTTCAAGCCCTGCTTAGGCCTCAGTACCATATTCTAGCTGTTATCTCTGGATAATTCCATACTGTCAGTGACATTGGACATCGTAGACTATGCCCTTGTCCACATTTAATGTGTAAGAAACTAGGGTTTCAGATTTAGTTTGAGTTTTTTAGACAGGAAACAACACAGATTAGTAATGAGAGAGGTAAACTTTGGAGATACTAGTTAAAAGAGTGGCATAGTGGACATATATACACTATCCAATGTAAAATAGACAGCTAGTGGGAAGCAGCCGCACAGCACAGGGAGATCAGCTCGGTGCTTTGTGTCCACCTAGAGGGGCGGGATAGGGAGGGTGGGGGAAGTATATAGAGAAAGAGGCATACAGCCTGGTCTGCATAATTCACAGAGAAGGTCTAATGCAGGCAGAACTACAGAGAGGTTACGGAGGTTCAGGAAGATGATGAGGTGCACTGCTACATTTTTAAGCCTGTGGCTACAAAATGAGCTTTAGTTCCCACTGCTGTCATTTCCCTCCCTCAGTTTTCTTTGCGTGATTATCCTTCCATTTGAAACATCCAAGGATTCAGTTGAAGACCACGTTGCTACCTCTAGGCAAATGTCCATCCTTAGCACTCTGTAGTGACCAAATCAAGATAAACATAGTTCATCTTTAGTCAAGCAGGTGCTCTGATCAAATTAACTTCTGCTATTTTCGTCAAAAAGAATATCACTTGTTGACTGCTTCAGAAAACATGTTTCAAAGGTCCATCTAACATTACCTTTTCTTCAGTCCAAGTGATAACAATTTTAGCAATATTTTGTAGAAATATTTCACTGTGGCCAGCTTGTTTGAATAGACAATAAGCCATACGAATGTATACTACAAACCAAACAGTGTATCTTTTGGTGCTGAAAGATGAGTTTGAAATATTTCACCTGTGTGAAGATCATTAGAAGCTGATGAATGTTGAATATTAAAAAAACATTATAAATCTGTCCAAGATATTAAAAATATTTAGTGTTAGTGTTGTTTTATCATCTATTTTGCTTAAGAGAAAGGCATAAGCATTATTTTGACCATCTGAGAATAATCGCCTTGATTCTCATCCCTCTTTTACTTAAACAGTAAGTCATAAAATCCTATCAGGGCATAATATTTTATGACCTGACATTCTGTCTTCATGGAGATTGGTTTTCATTTTATTTTAACTTTTGAAGCATGAATATAGTCCCTGTTTTAATAAAATAAAATAAATAAGAATAAAATGTTTTGTTACAAAATACACGATCATTGTAGAAGATTTAGAGAGCACTGGTGAGCAAAAAAGAAGCGAATAAAATTTTATTCACAAGTAACTACTGTTAAATGCATCTAGACCTTCCAAGATTTTATTTAGGAATATAAAACTTTCTGGTTTTTTAAAAAAGAATAATTGAATCAGACTCTTAACTTTTACTGGAGGCTTCTCGTGTGACAGGCACTGTGCTCAGTGCTTAACATATATCATTTGACTCCTACCACAATTCCATGAGCTTCCTAGCAGTATCCAACTCTAATGGACAAGGACCTGAAGCACACAGTGGTTTATTATTTTGTCCAACTCACAGCACTAGTGAGTGGCAGAACCAGAATTCAAATCCAGATCTTTGGACTCCAGCCTGTGTTGAAAACCACAACACTGTACGGTGAGGGCGTTTAGAATATAAATAGTAAGCTGTCACACTGAACGGGCTTACTCACTCAGTGTGCTAAACCTGCTAATCTTTGACATTCCCAAGGTGTGGTAGCATCGTCATAAGGCTTGAGGAAACCTGACGCAGAGTGGAAAGAGTAGAATGCTTTTCCTCTGGTAATTCATGGAGAAGATCCTGAAGTCCTATTAGAAAAGCACTATAAAGTACATTTTCCGTTTCTTCTCTCTGATTGGGTACAGTCACCAAAGCCCATACACCTCTCTGACTAATTTTCAAGGGGTACCGTAATCATCAAGAAATGCATTATCAACTACCAAGTCGCTCACCTTAATTCCTGCCTTTCTAGCCAGCCAGCAGCAGCTTGTGTAGAATACTTGAATTTTACTTCCCTGTTAAAGATATAAACTCCCATCTTGGGTACCAAGCAATGGATGGAACTTACATAAGAAATGTAGAGAGTGATGGAGACTGTAGCATCAGTAGGCTATTTAATAGATTTAGCAACAGAGCTGCCTCTAACTTACCATGATTCTCAGTGAACTTGTTGCTGAGATGGGAAGCATACAAGCCTCATAGTCAGAATGGCCTGACGTCAAACCCCAGTTTTACCACTTACTAGCTCTATGATCTTGGATATATTGCTTAATCTCTCTGACCCTCTGTTTTATCATCTGAGATACAGATTTATAGTTAGAGATAGGTAGATGTACACTGTCTGGTCTACAGTAGATAACCAACGAGTCTGAAGTCTTTCTTAAAAATTACTAAGACAGCATTCTGCTTTGTACCTGTTCTTCTATGGGATGGGGAGCACGTATTGACCATCTCTTCTTTAGTGAAGCCGAATTTGGTTAAATTCCTATATAGAAAAGGATAACTTAATTATACAATTTTCAAGCATAAGGAGAATTCAGATATAATCCAGTTCAGCACTCTGATTTTAAAGATGAGTAGATCTGAGACTCAGAACTGGGAAATAAGCTGATTGGTGGCAGAACCAAGACTCCATCATCTTGTCCAATATCACGGTGTAAATAGTAAAGTTACGATGATGGCTGACAAAGGAGATAAAATTTACAAAGTTTTATTTTGTGAGTGTTCCTTGGAAATAAGGTATGTGCAAGACTGATCTCTATACTCCAAATGAAATTTTGAGTCTTAGAAATGTAGTTGCTAGTGCATCAACAAGGAGAACACAATAAAGTCAGAGATGGTCCTTTAGCAGTCCCCAACCTTTTTGGCACCAGGGACCGGTTTCATGGAAGACAGTTTTTCCACTGACGGGGTGGGGGGTTGGGAGCGGGTGATTCAGGCGGTAATGAGAGCGATGGGGGGTGATGGCGAACCGGCCACTAACCTCCTGCTGTGCGGCCCACTTCTTAACAGGCCGTCACTCACTTTCTGCTGTGCGGCCCAATTCCCAACAGGCCGGGGACTGATAGCAGTCCGAGACCCAGGAGTTGGGGACCCCTGTTTTAACTCCTAGGACTGGGATCTTTGTAATGAAGCACAGGTGTCTTCAGCAAAAGACCATTACTGTATGTATGTGTATCTGATATCTTTTTTTCTGCTTTACCTCATAGAGTGAATATTCATTTTAATTTTATTGATACTCTTAGGTTTAATGAATTTTACATATTAAATACACAAATACTCATAAATATCATACACATACTTTTAGAATTTCCTTAAATATAATTTTGTTGTGGTTAAATTTTTATACTAGTTTTTGAAAGCATACCTTCTTAGTGGTAATAAAAGTGTGGATTTACCACTTTTCATAACTGTATTTTGAAAGCTTTATAGTCCTTTAGAGACAGATTCTCTGGAAGCCCTGCCAGTCAGAAAACACCCAAGATTAATAACAGGGATGATTTGTTGATGTTGACATCTTGCAAAAATTATGCATTAGGTTTTCTTTAAAGAGGCATAACATGTATTTCCCATATTCAATTCTTTAACTTTTAGCTCATGTTTCAAATAGACTATTGGTGTATACTTAAATTGTTCCTCCAAGATTTCCAAAAATTATTTGACGAATGATGATAATGTAAATTTTAGAGTAAAGCACATGGGAAAAAATGCTGTTAATGGATTTGGCTTTTTGGAATAACATTGCTGTTTTTAAAAAATATTTGAATTTCATATCCGTGAAAATTAGATAACTAGTAATTTTAGTTTCACTTGACCTCACTCGTGGAATAGGTGAAAATGCCAATGGCAGATACAGGGTATGAGTCTCATTACCACACTGGTCTCCTTTGTTGAGTTGCCGTTTGTCAAACCGTGAACATATATATGTAATGTGCTGCACTGGGATATATTCTGATGATCCTTTAGCATTTTTTCTTTGTTTAATAAAAAAAATAATTTAGAAGTTGACTGACAGAGAAACATTTGTGTATTTACCTGCTGCAGACATTGTTAAAGAACACACTGGATGATTTACAAAACATGCCTTTTTATAAAGATGGTCACGAACCCATGTCCCCTGCATCGGCAGGCAGACTCTCAACCACTGCACCACCAGGGAAGCCCAAGACTTGAATTTTGAAATGGAGAGATTTGTGCCCATGTTCAGATATATATATTTTTTTGTTCCAAGAAAATAGCTAGATGAGAAGGCAACACCTAGCGAATAAAGCATTGTAATTCCTTTTATAGAAGCTCTTCTTGTGTGCCTCTTCTCCACCCCATCCCTATTGAGAAATGTTGAAACCAGTTAATTTATCTTTGAGTTTTTACGAAGTGTCAGCGACTATTCTAATAATAAAAATAAGTAGCGTCTTTTGATTTTTCACTACACGGCATGTACTATTCCAGCAACCTTACCCATGCTAACTCTATTCCTCAAAACCACACAAATAAGGCACAGAAAGTTATTTATCTTGTCCAACGTCACACAGCTAGTAGATGGTAGCATCAGTATTTGAACCCAGGCAGTCTGGCTCCACCACCCCACACTATTAACCAGTTCACTGTACTGCTTCCAGGTTGCAAAAGACGGTTAGAAAGATGGCTTTTATACTTATAAGACCAATGGCATTATGAGCAAGTTAGCTTCTTAAAGGAAGGATTTAAATAAACTTTTACTTTTTTCCCAAGTCTACTTGCTCCTTACCACTAAAGGATTGCTCTCCTGTCCTGTCATGTATAGTTGCCACATTGATTTTAAAAATGGACTTGGAAAAGACAGAAGAATCCATGTCTTGGAAATTTTCAGTAAAAGAGAAATTAAAAGAATTTAAACTTTCCCGTGCTGTTCAGCTTGGTCAGGACGGTCAGTACTCTATGTTCCTGTGTAAAAGCAGGTATTTGCCTCTTCTGAGAAGAGCTGTCAGTGAAGTTAACAGAGGATTTGTGTTGAGTTGTGTGATATGGAGAGTTACAATAAATAATTAGCATTGTCACAGCTTCCCCCCCCCACACACACACACAATAGCTGAAAGGTTAATTTTAACTTTCTCAAAAAAAAAAAAAATTATCAGCACACAGCTCTGCTGTTTGTTTTTCAGCCTGTGTTCAAAATCTCTAGTCAGCAGCAAAGCCCTGAAAAAAATCAATATTTAGGCTCCCTGACTCCTGTTAGGGGTGTAAGGGCAGGGTTTTCTACTTTTTAAATTTGCTCCCTGATGTTTCCTTGCCCTAGCTTTTCTTGAGATAGGAGAAGGAGGAAAGTTGTATCAACCCCCTGTGGATAATTCCACCATCGTGGATTTCTGCCTGTTAGTCTTTTACTGTTACACACATTCACACCTCATGTATTTTGCTCTAAAAGCAGAACATCTGAGATGATTCTGTGGTTGAAAAAGATCTCAAAGAGATGGAAGATGGATTTAATGTTGCCATTTTTAGATAATGCTGTAAATAGAATGGCAGCTGTCCTCGGATGCATAGCAGATATATAGTACATATGCTGAATAGAAACAGATAAAAGATTGCACTCAATTAATCCTCGCGAAAAGTAGCATTTTAGCCATGGACTCAGTCATTGAGTTTTTAAGTGCACTTATTCTACACCCTCATGTGATAAAATCCCATTCTTTGAAGGTGGCTCAGGAAGGGAAAAATTTGCTATTATCCTCAACTAGATTTAAAGCAGTCTATAAGATTTTAGTTATTTGCCCTCCCTCCCCACCCCCCCCTTTTTTTAATCCTGTAAGCAATTCAAATCTACAAACATTTCTGAAACACCTGTTATGTATAAGGTACTCCTGGTGTGGTGAGGGGAACAAGACATGAGCTATTTCTTGTATAGAAAAGGCCTAAGTAGAAATTTGTCATGCAAGATAGAATGTGATAATTGCTATAAGTCAATTTTGACAGGTATCTTTAGTTCAATAACTAATAATCTTTAGTTGAATATTTATAAAACAACACCTCTGTTTCAGGTGTATTGCTAATAGGTACTGTGGATACCAAGTTGAATTAATGAACCCAGTCCTCAAGGAGACTTCCTCAAGGGAGTTGGCATTTAAACTAAAAATTACATCCAATAATTGAATATAGAATTTAAATGTTCAGAAGTAGCAGACTCTCCCAGAAGGTGCTGGGGAGTAGAACAGGGCTTCACAGCAGAGGTACTGAGTAATCAAGATTTTGAGGCATGAATAAGAGTTTAGTAAATAAATCATGAGGGATAAAGGCAGTAGAAGGGGAGGCATTACAGA
The DNA here is from genome assembly GCF_003031525.2 of Neophocaena asiaeorientalis asiaeorientalis. Classification (NCBI taxonomy): domain Eukaryota; kingdom Metazoa; phylum Chordata; class Mammalia; order Artiodactyla; family Phocoenidae; genus Neophocaena; species Neophocaena asiaeorientalis. Next base: position 18,935,955 of record NW_020176571.1, on the reverse strand, counting down.
AAAAGGGAGTATCACGCCCAAAGCTAAGGTGGCCTGAGACTGAATGGTCTGGGGTCGCCCTCATCCTGTACAATCTCTCTGCCCTGTGGAAGGGTGTCTGGAGTATTCAGTAACGACAGGTTATGAAAGTCCGGGCCAAAAGCAAAGTAGATTGTCCATGTAAACTTTGTTTTCATGACAGCAACTTACCTGCTTTCCCTTTAAGATGGACCAGGTTTTGAGTGGTCTGATTCCTGACTCTGGAACTCATTACGTTGTGATCTTGAGCACTTTTCTACATCCTTTAGACCTCAGCTTTTCAACAGTAAATGGAGGTTCTGATATTTCGTATAAAACAGTACATTGTCTTATACCTGGTATGTAATGATGACTTTAATTATTGCTCTTTGTTTTTTTTTTTTTTTTTGTGGTACGCGGGCCTCTCACCGCTGTGGCCTCTCCCACCGCGGAGCACAGGCTCCGGACGTGCAGGCTCAGTGGCTACGGCTCACGGGCCCAGCCGCTCTGCGGCATGTGGGATCTTCCCGGACCGGGGCACGAACCCGTGTCCCCTGCATCGGCAGGCGGACTCTCAACCACTGCGCCACCAGCGAAGCCCGCTCTTTGGTTTTTTGATTGACCATCTGTTGGTGGTGCTGCTTGCCAGGGATCAAGACATAACTGCATTCAGTCAATGCAGTGTAGCTGTCGTTCTTCCCAGAAGTCTGGAATTTCAGTGACGTGGGAGAGGACACAGACCTGGAATGGGAATTTGCAGACCTGAATTCTGGTTCTACCTTAGCCACAAGCTGAGACTGGTGATCTTGACTCAGAATGTGCCCTGTGAGTTTACTCTTCTCTGAGGTGGCGGGGTAGGTGGGTGGGTGTGCAGTAAATGTCTGTCTGACTCATGTCCTTGTTGTTATGAGTAGTTTCTGAGGAGCAGTCCAGTGACTTGAAAGAGATCAGCCACACAACCTAATTCCAGTAAAACTTTACTCAGTCAGAAATGTGATTTTACATTTTCTCTTGGAGGGGAAAACTTGTCTACAGCAACCAAACTCCTTTTAAAGAATGGTGGTTTCCCCATCGTTGTAAAAAATGACAAAATGCAGTTAAACTTCATTAAACATGCGGGAGGGTGTTTGGCCAGCCTTGCTCTTTCTTTCAGAAATGGAGAATGGGAAGAGGGGGTGTGGTTTGCTGGCCTGGATGTGTGGTGGTAAGGTTGTGGTTAGGTGAGCTTTCAAGAGCACGTCAGCCCGTTGAGCTTCTGCGTATCAGAACATATAGGACATACCCATGACTATGTTCATGGTTGCTGAAGTTTACATCTTGAGAAAACCTGGTTGGTACTGACAGGGAATATAGTGCTTGTTTCTATGGACTAGTTGTTATACTCGTGAATAACAAGTGTTCATTCACAAAGTACAGAGAGATTAACATCCTGAAGAATATGTCGTCGGTAGGGCCACAGTCAAGGAGTGTTAACTCCAGATTCCAAACCACAGCCCTTGGATATGATTTCCTCTCTTGACAAAATCTAACTGCTATTTTCACTGTACATTAATTTTGATATCATTTTGAAGTAATAGCATGTATGGCTCTGTAGTCTCTTAATGTACACAGTCCTCTCTCTTTCCTCTATTTTCCTTGCTTTGTTTCCACCATTAATCTAATAACCAGCCACTTATTGTACTGATTATCTTGTCATTGAAACCGTAAAAGCCTATGGCAGGTAAACCTATGGCAGGCAGATGGTCGCCCCAGTATGTCAGCTGTCTCGGATGTGGGGGTTTTTTTTGGAGGGGGTGGGTACTACAATGTGTTCTGGAAAAAAAAACACACAAAAAAGAGCCCAGATCATACAATTTGAAATTTAACAGAATGTATTTGCTAACACTTTCTAAGTTTCCTTAAGACCAAAATTCATTATGGAAGCATCTTTTGTGGCGTATGAAGTGAAAGAGAAAGGGGGAAACTACGGTGTTGGAAAGAGTGCGGAGGTTGTTACAGTAGATTTTCGATAGCAGTGTTTGTGGCTTTGGCCTTTTGGTGGGTGTACTCTTGGTTGGGGTGAGGGGGGGTGGGGTGGGGTTGGGAGGGGAAGGCAGGATACTTCCAAGCTATTGGTCGCTTCTGCTTGTTCTCATAGCAGCCTGAGGGGAAAAGTGCTTGTTTAAACACTAATATATTCCGTAAAACCCAACAATTATGGCAAGGTTTTTAAAAAAGAAAATTACATTCAAGATGAATGAGGGTATATTGAAATAATTATGTTTTAAGGTGTGTAACATTAAAAGATATTGAATACAATATTGACTGTTTTGTGGAAATAGCAATAATGAGATTCCTTTCACCTAATCTTACAATAATTGGGTTATTACTATGCAAATGAAGGTATTACTTTAAAAAAGTAAGGAAGCAAGACAGATCCTTGAGGCTGTCCTTTATCTATTCTTAAAGCTGTGCTGTCAGTTCTCCTTAGACTGAAGATCCTTTTCTAAACAATTTGGAGATGTTCATTTCGCTCCATGCCCCTGAAATTCCACTATAATGTTTTTTAGCTGCCACAGGTAGCAGATCGGTGGCTGGTGATCTTATATTTTTTTTTTTAGCTCTTTGTGGAACCCAAATGAACAATTAAAGTGTATAATTATTGCCCACTGTCTTTTTTTTTTTTTAATGAAATGTTGTGAATTTTCCTGTCCAAGATTCTTGCTGGGGCCCTTATCTCCACTTTCCATGCAGCTCTATCATTATTGTGTAGTGTCAGGTGGTACCTAGGCCTCTCAAAATCCACCAGGTCATTTTGGGCTAGCAGACCTCTTAGGACACCTTTGTGGCTGAGGAAGTGAGTCCATTAGTCCTCAGTCATCCTCAAATCAATGGTCTGTCCATTGCTATCACCACGATGTCCATTTAAGCTTCTATGGCACCCATCAAATGAATAGAAATATTTGGGACAGTTGCCATTTTGGTTCATGACCCAGGTAAATACCTATGTGTTCAGTGGGGGAATGGTATTTCAAACTGTTGCTTGCTGAGGCTTTGGGTAAAAGGCGATTATATTTCCTGAGAATGTTGCACGATTTTTACACCCTGCTTGTTATGTGAAATGCTCTCTGTATAACCAAAGATACAAAGTTCCGTATTAAAAGTTCTCTAGTACTCCCACCTAGGGAAAGCACCACACAAAAGTCTTGGACTGAGCCTTACTGAAATCTCACAATGGACTTTTTGTAGTTTTAATGCTCTTCAGTAGTATATACTAGATTAATCAGAACAAGTAGATTTGAGGAAATCATGAAAGAAAAATTTCATTTACCAAGTACTTTTGGTTCCAAGGATTAGGAGGTCAAGAAAATGTAAGCCTTATCAGTTTATTTCAGAATCAGTTGAGACGTGAGACACTTTATAAAATGTCATCAACAACCGCTCTTTACCATATGTTCTTCTGTAGTTCTTAAGGTAGAAGAACTAGGCTCAGAGTGGCTACTGCCCGTTATATTCCTGCCATTCTCTGTTCAGTAGAGAAAACTTAGAATAAATTCATAAAATATAGGTAACATTTTCAAACAATTCACAGTCCTGAAAATATTAAATCCTTACATTTTTACAATTCAGCTAATTTGCTTGGCTTCAATAAATCATTGTATGTGGGTAATTTTTATTAGATTCCCCTGAAAAGGCTATTTAGGAAAGATGCAGAATTCTAGCACATCATTTGGGTTAGAATAAGTTATGCCGCCGTTATAAACAACCCTAAAATCTCATTTACAAGATCTGTTATGATTTTAGGTGATTCTGCAGGTCAGTTATCTACCATATGCTGGCTTAGCTTTTGAAACTTCAGTTTTATGACACCTTTATATATACCTGCTTGCATGAACTCTCAGGCCAGGGAGGACTGAAGAGTTGAGCACTGCCAATTAAATGCCTTATTCCAGAATGATAAACATCACTTCTCATATTTCTTTGCTAGAACTAATCATATAGTCATTCCTAATGTCATTGGGATGGAAAGTATAGAGGAGAACTAGATATTGATCAATACTGTACACTGATCACATCCAGTATTTATATATTCCACTTTTCGAGAATACCTTTGAAATATGAAATGCCACTCTTGATGTATGGGTGAAACTTATAGCAAGGAGTATAATGAACGATTTTCATTAAAAGCAATATACATTTTGCCCCTATTCATTGATGCACCCATTTGTCTAGACTTCCATAGACCTTATTATTCTTGGGTTTGATGGGACAGGTTTTACCTTGACTAAGGTCACTGTGCAGTCAACCTTTGCAGTTAGGATTATAGTGAGCTTTTAAATTGTAGCTGTGACCAACCTGCAATAATGATAAACATTACAGAAGAATGCCCTTTGTCCAGGTTTGATGAGGGTTGGTGGCATAAAATGCAGCTAACAGTTTCTTAGGTTGGAAATGGGGTTATTTGATTTGCGAAAGAAAGAAACCTTGGAATCAGTACATTCTTCCTCTCATTCTGATAGGATCTACAAAGAAAAGAGAGAACACTTTAGTATGATGAATGCCCCATTATCTTTTTTTTTAATAAGCTTTTTTCTATGTCTGTGAGTCTTTTTTGTTTTATAATTAGATTCATTTGTATTATTTTTATTTTTATTTTATTTTATTTTTGGCCGCGCCACAGGGCATGTGGAATCTTAGTTCCCCAATCAGGGATCAAACCTGCGCCCACTGCATTGGAAGCATGGAGTCTTAACCACTGGACTGCCAGGGAATTCTCTGCCCCATCATCTTTGTAAACAAGGCAGAATATTTGGAGCTAATAGGTGTTTAGCAACAATAAACGTTTGTATCTTATTTAACTTTTTGGGGGTAGCAAACAAGAAGAGAACAGGAGTGTGTTTGACCTGAAGGTGGGGAATGTTTTACTACTTAGGTGGAACAGCTTTCTGTCATCCTCAGAAGGTAACCAAGTAATTTCTTTTAAATATCATCGTGAACTCAAGAATTTAAGCATATTTGATGAGCTTGATCAATTGCAATTCTCACCCTTTTTGAAACTCAGATTGTCTCATTTTTGACCAACGGAAACCACTTCGAACTGGCTTCTGAGTACTTTTGACATAACTGTTGTCATCTTTGATAGCTTCCTTGCTATCTGGTGTGTCAAGATGTTCTGCATTTTGTACATATACTGCCCCCATCTACTTCTCTAAGCAGTCTTGTGTTTTGAGCACTAGGTATGTTCATTTCTACTGATTTGGTCATTATTTATAGGCCTAAACAGACAGTGCTATTTTATGCACTTAGAATATATGTGAGGTCTATCAGAAGTTTTACTAATATTTTTAGAGAGCCATATTTCAACCATGGAAGAGTATCATCTTCTAGCTACCAATCACAACATATACATTTAAAATGTTTCTGATCTTATTATTTCTTTGGCTTAATACTTTGGGCAGAGTCTTCTTTCACAAGTCTGTATTCATATTTGGCTCTCCTTTGGGTAGTGGTGATCAAATCTGCTACAAGTTACTGTTTCTGCAGCCTCCTATACATAGAGTTCTGCTTTCATTATTTTAGCTTAATTGCTTCATCTCGATCACCATTTACCAATATTTATCTGCTGCTGTAATTTTCTCAGAAGTTGTCATATACATTATATTACTTATATATTTCTGTAGTTAAGCATTTAAAATTATTTTTTAAGTGAGGGAGTGAAAAAAATAAGGGAGTAAACATGATCATTTTGCTGAGCTAATATAGCCCATATCATAGTTGGCTTAAACGGTTAATTGTAGTCCTGGAAACTGCAGCCCACAACATTGTTTGGCAATGAAATATAGAAAGTTACAGAGTTTATGACATTCGCTTGTTCAGAAAACCCTTTACGGGCTGGGCCTCATCATAAGGAACTCTTCACTAATATGACCAGGGAATAAAATGCCCCTACTCTTAGCAGCTGTGTAGGAGGAAAGAGGAAGGGTAGAGTTGTAAAATCTAAAGTTTTGGGGTTTATTAGAACCTTGGTTATGTATAATTTTCTTGCCCTCATTTGATAAGAATGCCTGGACCAATCTTGGTGACTCTGACAACTAACTACTCCATCTTTTCAGAGGATGGTGTTCTGCCCATCTGAAATGGATCACCTGGATTTGTGCTTTCAGATACATACAGAACCTCCCTTCCTCCTATTTACCTGTCCTGCTTCCACTTTTTCAAGTCTTCTGGAGGCTCTAAGACTAACCAGAGGGCCATGAGATTAGATATATTATTGGATCACAGCCATTTGTGAATGATACACAAGTGTCATGGAGTATTTTTAAAGAAATTAGGGTAGTTTTAAAAAAAAAGCCCAACGAAATTTAATAATAAGAAAGATGGTATCTCACATAGACATTAGAGGTAGGGCAGATTATTGGGCTGAATTTGTCCATTGCTTTCAGCATCTTATCTCTGCAATTGCCTGAGCTCTGACCTCCTCTGTACGTCAGCTTTATTTTCAAAGCCAATTGCATCTGCAGTTCCAGCTCTGACAACCATAGAGTTTGAGAAAGTGACCATCTCTTTCAGTGGTTCTCTCTTAAAAGTGAGGAAATGTTTTCCCAGAAGCAAATGTCACTTATGTTTCACTGCCCCACGTTGTGTCGTATGTCCATTCCTGGATTCAAACCATGTTTCCAGGGGAATGCCATTCACAGACTAGTATAGGCGTGGGTTCACCAAACCATCAATGGAAAGGAGGATGGGATTACCATGATTGCCTTAAATTTGCAGGACCCGCTGCAGAAGTTGGGCTCAATCCTTCGTACTGCACTGCTCTTACATGCTGAGGAAGGGATATTGAGGAGAAAACCACATTATCTGTTACATTATGCCTTAGGGCTTATTTGTTCATTTGTATGTTCATTTGTTTGGCTGTAGCATGTGAGTAAAATAATGAGCAATTACTGTTGGAGTAAGAAAAAGGAGGGCTTCCCTGGTGGTGCAGTGGTTAAGAATCCGCCTGTCAATTCAGGGGACGTGGGTTCGAGCCCTGGTCCGGGAAGATCCCACATGCCAGGAAGCAACTAAGCCCGTGTGCCACAGCTGCTGAGGTCTGTGAGCCACAACTACTGAAGCCTGTGTGCCTAGAGCCCATGCTCTGCAACAGGAGAAGCCACCGCAGTGAGAGGCCTGCGCGCTGCAGCTAGGAGTGGCCCCCGCTTACTGCAACCAGAGAAAGCCCGTGCACAGCAATGAAGACCCAATGCAGCCAAAAATAAAAGAATAAATGACATAAATTAAAAAAAAAAAAGAAAGAAAAGAAAAGAGGAAAAAACCCAATCTGATATAATGTATCCAAAGAGGTGTGATTTGCTGGTAAAAATCTTTCCAAAAATCCCACTGATTTTTATTATTTTAAAAATTTCACTGAGTGTGGATTACATGAGCAACCTAATGTTATCCCTTTGTACCTCTAGACGAGCTCAGTGAAAACCAACTTCTGTGAAGTATGATTAAACTTGCCCTTAAGAGCTGTCATCTGCACTGAGTTTTTTATTAAGCCATCTTTCCATGGCTTCTCCTCCCAAGCCCTCTGTTATAGGTCAGAGTGTCCTGGGCTCTAGCAACCCATGTCCCCCATATTTTTCTAGATCCATGCCTAGAATATTGTCTGTTCTTCCCTCCAACTTTCCAGATCTTTCCTGTTCCTCAAAACTCAGCTCAAAACTATGTCTATGAAGCCTTTTGGTGACCAGGCCAGTCTGAGGTTCTTTTTTCTCTTTCCTCTGAATACTTTAAGTATTATTTTCTACTCAGGTCAAATCATCTGCTGTCTTTGAAGTAGTTAGGTCACAGCTTCTTTATTAATATGTTTTAATGACTTTGTTTTTTACCCATCATCTGACAAAGTAGGTTACAGATACTGCTCAACAATAGAGTTATTTAGTTTGACTGAGTATTCAGAGTTGGGTTGAACTGCTTATGACACTAATATCAGAACCAGGAGTTTCGTCTTATTCATAGAGGAGGCCTGAATACTGTTTTCACTCTGGACTTTCAGTTTGGGCTAAGAGCTGTAGGGTGAAACAAAGTTTACCAGCCTAATCGACAGATTGGTATGTAGTTCTTCTGTCTTTATCCATTCAGTCTTTAATATATGAGCTGAAGGGATAATTTGGGATTACTCTCTGTTTTCAGAATTTAGAATTTAGTATATTCTCAGAATTTTGCTTCTAATCAGGAATAATGTCTTTGTGTTGTAAAAAGTATTAAAATATTATGTGTTATCCAAACTAGATGTCAGTTATTTTATAGTATATGTTTGATCCTTGATGGTACTGTGGCTGGAAAGGAAAACAAGTCCTCTTATGTAGAAATGTGGCCTATTAACAATGAAAAATGTATTTATAGGTTGTTTTTCTATTAACAGTTCATAGTCTGTCTATATTGAACGTATTTGGTCTGTTCACCTACTGAGTTTTCACTGGTAAAAGTATAACTTCACCTTTAGTCCGTGAACATTAGCATAGGGGTTGACCCATTTAACTTTTTCATCTTAAAAATCACAAAGGCTTTTCAAAATTAGCAGGGGGCATTTACACAGCAAACTAGTGGAAAATGTTATGAGCTTTCTTTAGCTGGTTTGGTTTTAGCTGCCACTCTGGAGCTTTTACACTTCTTTCCCTTTCCTACCCCATCTCCAGGAGGTAAACAAAGAAACAATTTGCATCAACTATAGAAATGCCTCTGAGATCACTGCTCTAAGAGTGCTGGGGATTTGGAGTAGAAATCCTGAAAAAGAGAAAAAGGCAAGGGTAAAAGCTCTGTTGACAAGGGAGTTTCATAGGCATGTGGTGAGAGCACAACATTGGACGTGTGAATACAAATTCTGCAAGTTTCCTCTCCTCTTGTGAAAAAAAGTCTAGGCGTGTAGAAGTTCTGTCTGGTTAAAGAGTTAGACACAGTGGCAGCTGTATAGCTTAGTTTTTCTTTCTGATTCAAATACTTCCCTGTTGGAGTGTTTAGCACCTCCAGTTCTTCTTGTCCTGCTCCTCAGCACATGTGGCACCACTGGTTGGGAGGAAGGCTGATGGCTGGCTCTGTACACGATGCTGAACGGTGCTTTATCATTTGGCCAGTCCGCTGGGCTTGAATGGAAGGGAATTTGAGTTCTCACTTTGGTGCAGACCATTAGCACATTCATCATCTGCTGGCATCAGGTCAAGGAACACCCAAGTCAGCTCGTGAACCAAGTTTTTCCCTGGAGTAAACATAATACATATATTTGGCTAGGAGTTCAGCTGTTAAAAGATGATTTTTTTTTTCTCGGTGGGATCAGGTATTTGTTCATATTTAGATAGCATCTAAGTGGAGGCAATTTAGACATTTAATCAAAGCAAAAATCTATTCTAAAAAAATAGGAAGACCTCATCATAGATTCACAGATCTGTGTATTTGTGTGCTCAAGGATAATAATAATACTGGGAGACGTTTCAGAGAAAAGAGATGAGTAGAAATAAAAAAATTTCATGAATTTGAGCCCAAGTAAACGAAACTCTATTATTTAATTATAGTAGCTGACTGTGAATATAAATGGGAGATGTAGAGCAAGAATTTTTTCCAAAGTTTGTATCATAGAAGATTTTATGACTAAAAGAGGAAATCTGTCACTAAGAGCTACCAACTAGAGGTTTGATCTTTCATAAAATAAATTGGGGAGTATAAAAAATATTTGGGAATTGAGGACTGTCCCTTTCGTATATGCTCAAGGATTTTTACATCTAAAGTGAATAAAAACTGCATAATGTGGGAAATATGTCAGTGTCCTTCACATTTGTCCCTCTGTGATAGCATGGTTGGGTGGGAAAAAACTCACTGATACACAATGGAAAAGGACATGCTAGCTTTTACAGTTTCATGTTGAGAACTTCTTGTGGGCCAGTGCCTACAATAATATCCATGGTCGGGCCATTTATTTGCTACCAGTTGCTACTTTTGGCACGTGGGTACATTTAAACCCCAGAGTCTTGGTTAAATTCCAATGTAGATGGGTGATGATATTCCATCTGCCATGTTCTCTTTTTGCCTTCCTTAAGGAAATGAAGCATAACTGCATTCCCAAGCAGACTGTTCCTATACTACAGACAAAAATTAATATTTTTATTCCTGAATGTGTGGTTCAGTGTCATCAGACCTCAGTTCTAGGCTCAACTCTGTCACTGACTCACTCATGACCATGTGCGAGTTAATTTCATCTCTCTGAAATGAATTTTCTATAAAAGGTGAACAAGAGCCTCGGTAATTGTTAAGCCTACTGACAATTGTAACAGATTATGAATGGTTGTTAGTCCACATTCTTGATAAATGAAATAAGAGGAAAATTTTGTTCAGACTTCAAAAAGTTTTCAGATTTCTATTCACTTTAATGTATTAGAAAACATTCTCTTAAACATTATCTTTAAAGTTGTCTATCCAAAAAAGTATACATCAAATGACAGAAATATTGGTGTTTCAAATGAGTGATGTATTGTTTTCCCCCTGTCTAATTCCAATTCACATATCAGTTATCGTTTTAGTGGAGGTATGAATGTGTATGTAGTTCTAAGTGGGGAAAAACAGGAGCATTGGGGGAGGAAACAGGACAGTATCTCACATAGCTACATTTATTCTGATGTTTAGATTTACCAAATCCCACATTTTTGCAGAAATATTCAGTAGGACATGATTCATGACACCTTTCATTCAAACTGATAATATGATGACACCATTGGACTGTGATAAATTATGTAATTTGATGTCATACCTAAAGCAACCACTAAAAAAGCTGTACAAAGAGACATTACAGATAAATCAAAATTGAATTATAAAAAATGTTGAAGGAAGGAAAGAAAAAGAAAACAGAGAAATGAAAAACAGACAACAAAAAATAAAATTACTCGCTTCAAGCCTAACATATGAATAATTACATTAAATGTAAATGGTCTAAATACAGCAATTAAAAGACAGATTGTTAGAGTGTATTAAAAAATAGCACCCAACTACAATGCTGTATCTTTATAAATTCTCTTTGAATATAATGATGTTGGCAGGTTGAAAGTAAAGAATGGATAAAAATGTATCAGGCAAACATTAATAAAAAGTAAACAGGGGTTGCTATATTAATATCAGATACAGTAGACTTTGGAGCAAAGAAAATTACTAGTGACAGAGGAGGATATTATATAATGATAAAAGAGTTGCTCCATCAAAAAGATATAGCAATACTAAATGTGTGTACACTAAATTACTGAGTTGCAAAAAATGAAATATTTGAAAAAAGAAAGACACATTTATAAATATAGTTGAAGACTTCAACACCCCTACCTCATCAATTGATAGAAAACTAGATAGAAAATCAGCAAGAATATAGAAAACCTAACATCAGTAACCAACAGACTCTAATTGGTACTCACAGAACACTCCACCCCACAGCAACAGAACACATATTCTTTTAATGTAACCATGGAACATATAACATGATAGACCATATCCTGGGTCAGAAAGCAAATCTCAACAAATTTGAAAGAATTAAAATCATAAAGAATGTATTCTTTGACTACCATGGAATCAAATTAGAAATCAACAATGGATAACATGTAAATCTCTGAACACTTGGAAATTCAGTAACATACATTATATATATGTATGGGTCACAAAATAAGTCTCAAGGAACATAAAAAATACATTGAACGGAATGAAAATAAAAAATACAACATCAAAATTTGTGGGTCACAAGTAAAGAAGTGCTGAGAGGCTTGTTTGTAGCATTAAATGCATACATTAGAAAAAAGTAAAAGTCTCTAATCAATAATCTTCCCTCACACTTCAAGAATCTAGAAAAAGAAGAACTGAATATACCCAAAGCAAGCAAAAGGAAGGAAATAATGTTAAGAACAAAAGTTAATAAAATTGAAAACAGAAAAATAATCAACAAAAAAAGCCTAGTTATTTGAAAAGAGTGATAAAGTAGACAAACCTCTAGCAAGACTGACAAAGAAAAAACAGATAAGACACAGATTACCAGTGTGAAGAATGAAAAAAAGTGTATCACTGCAGATCCTGCAGACACTAAAGGGATAATAGGGGATACTAGAAACAATTCTACACGCATAAATGACAACTTAGATGAAATGGACCAACTCCTCAAATGACACAAACTACCACAACTCACTCACTATTAAATAGATAATTTGAATAGCCCTATAACTATTAAGGAAATTGAACAATGTTAACATTTAAAAAAAAAAACCCACTCCACTCCCAGATGGCTTCACTAGAGAATTCTAACAAACATTTAAAGAAGTAACATCAGTTCTACACAATCATTTTCAGGAACGCATTCATTTTATGAAAGTGGTGTTAGCCAGATACCAAAACCTGATAAAGTACAGAAAAGAAAACTAGACATAAATATCCCTCATGAACACAGACACAAAGATCCTTAACAAAATATTAGCAAATAGAATTCAGCAATATATAAAATAACATATATTCCACGACCAAGTAGGGTTTATTCCAGGGATCAAGGTTCGTTCAGTACTTGCAAAACTGTTGCACAATTCACCATGTTAACAGGCTAAAGAAGAAATATCACATGATCCTATCAATTCATGCCGAAAAAGCACTTGACAAAATTCAACACCCATTTAGGATAAAAATTCTCAGAAAAATAAGAACAGAGAACTTCCTCAACTTGATATAAAGCATCTGAAAAAAACTGCATAAATTCTGTAACAACATTACTCTTAATGATGAAAGACAATTAGTTCTCTTCAGATCAGGAACAAGGTCAAGAATGTTTGCACTCACCAATTTTATTTAATATCGTGCTAGAATTTCCAGCCAGTACAAAAAGACAAGAGAAGGAAATTAAAAGCATAGAGATCAGAATCGAAGAAATAAAACTGTCCCTATTTGCAGGTGACATGATTGTTTATGTAGAAAATCCCAGGGAACTTAAAAAAAAAAAACCCTTCCAAGATTAATAGGTGAGTTCAGCAAAGTAGTAGGATATAAGATAAATATACAAAAATCAACTATATTCCTATATAATAACAGTGAACAACTGAACACCAAAGATTAAAACACAATACCATTTATAATCACTCAAAAATTTAAATGCTTAGGTATAAATCTAACAAAACATGTGTAGGACTTGTATGCTGAAAGCCACACAGTACTGATGGAAATTCTAAATAATGGATTGGAAGACTCACCATAACAAACATATCAATTCTCTCTAAACTGATACACAAGTTTAACACAATTTCTATCAAAATTCCAGTAAGATTTTTTTTGTAGATATAGACCACATTATTCTAAAAATTTTATAGAAAGGCAAATGAATCAGAATAGTTAGAAGAATTTTTAAATAGAAGAATGAATTGGGAAGAATTAATATACCCAATTTCAGGATTTATCATATAGCTACCGTAATCAAGACTATGTGATCTTGGCAGAGGGATACAAATATATATCAGTAGAATACAACGGAGAACCCAGAAATTGGCCCACACAGATGTAAACTGATTTTTTTTTTCTTATTTTATTTTTTTAAATTTTTTTGCGGTATGCGGGCCTCTCACTGTTGTGGCCTCTCCCGTTGCAGAGCACAGGCTCCGGACGCGCAGGCCCAGCGGCCATGGCTCACGGGCCCAGCCGCTCCGCGGCATGTGGGATCTTCCCGGACCGGGGCACGAACCCGCGTCCCCTGCATCGGCAGGTGGACTCTCAACCACTGCGCCACAAGGGAAGCCCTAAACTGATTTTTGACAAAGGTGCAAAACCAATTCAATGGAGGAAACATAGCCTTCTCAACAAATGGCACTGGAGCAGTTGAACATCCATAAACAAAAAAATGAACCTTGACCTAAGTCTTACAACTTATACAAAAATTAACTCAAAGTGTATAGAGAACTTAGATGTAAAATTTAAAAATAAAATCTTTATGAAAAAAATGGAAAATCTTGTTATAAAGCAGAAACTAACACACCATTGTAAAGCAATTATACTCCAATAAAGATGTTAAAAAAAGAAAAAAAGGAAAATCTTCAGGACCCAGGGCTAGGCAAAGCATTGTTAGACTTTATATCAAAAGCATGATTCATAAAATAAAAAATTGATAAATCAGACTTGAGCAAAATTGAAAACTTTTGCTCCATGAAAGACCCTGTTAAGAAGCTGAAAAGACCAGCTACAGACTGGGAGAAAATATTTGCAAACTATATATTTGGACTTGTATTAAGGATTGGTATTAAGAGTGTAATCTTTCAAAACTCTAAAATAAAAAATGAAACAATCCAATCAGAAAATAAACAAAAAACATGAAGAAACATTTCATGGGAAAGGATATATACAGATATCATCTAAGCACATGAAAAGATGTTTGACATCATTAACCATTAGCGAAAAGCAGAATGGGCTACAATAAGAAATAGTGACAACACTAAATGCTGGCAAGAATTGCAGAAACTGGCTCATTCATGCATTGCTAATGGGGTTGTAAAATGGTACAACCATTTTGCAAAACAGTTTGACAGGTTTTTAAAGAAAACTTTACATACAACCACCATAAAACCCAGCAGTTGCTCTCCTGGGCATTTATCTCAGAGAAAGGAAAACTTATGCTCACACAAAAACATGTATACAAATGTTTATAGCAGCTTTACTTATAATAACCTCAAACTAGAAAGAAAGCAGTGCCCTTCAATGAGCGAATAGTTAAATGATCCAGACCATAGAACACTATTCAGCAATATGACTGAACGAACTATTGATACACCAACCTGGATGAATGTCCAGAGAATTGTGTTGCTCATATAATTTTGTTTGTATAATATTCTTGAAATAACAAAATTATAGAATTTGTACATTAGTGGTTTCCAGGGTTTAAGAAGGAGATAGGATGGGAGGGCTATAAAAAGGCAAACTGAGGGACTCTTATGGTGATGGAAATGTTCTGCATCTTAACTCTCAGTGTCAGTATCTTGGTTTTGATATTGTACTATAACTTTGCAAGATGTTACCATTGGGGGAAACAGGGTAAAAGATACAGGGGATTTCTCTGTATTACTTCTGACAAATGCATGAAAATCTACAATGATGTCAAACTAAAATATTTGATTAAAGAAAAACACAACCTTCTAATGGCTTCTAGTTTAAAATTCAGAGCCTTTCCTTGGCCTTTTCCAACATCATTCATGTCCTACTTGTCTCCGCCTGACGTATCATGCTGCAGCCACAGTGGCCTTTTTGCTGTTCCTGCACATGCTCAGCAGGCTCTCACCACAGGACCTTTGTGCTTGCTATTCCCTTGGCCTGGAAAGTTCCTCCATCTGGCTTTCTCTCTTTATCCTCCTCTCTGCTCATAAGTCACCTTATTGGAGACGATTTTTCCTTGAATAGTCTCTCTAAAGTAGCACCCCTGTCACAATCTATTCCCTTACTTGGATTTCTTTGTCTTCTCTCATTAGAAACAGGTTTGATGCTTTTAAAAATTCCAAGTTTTTAGGATAGGAACCTTAAGTTCCCTACTATGCCTACTCTTTTCTATGTTTTCTTCTGGGATTTGGAGCATTTGGTTTTCAAAATCAAACCAAACAAGCTGATTCATTTTATTTTCTTTCCTTCTGCTGATGCTTCTGTAACTTTCTAGATGGAATTTAAGAGTTCTGTGGTAGTCGATGTTGTGTATTCTGTCAGGTTCAGTTTATCACAATCTTCTGGCATTTCCCCAAACAGCTAAGATTTGAGGGTCAACTTCCTCACACCGTGAATCTGCCCCTAAGTGACTTAGCTCTAATTCTCTTCTAGGCTTGTTAATCAGTTCACAGTGTAAAGACACACTTTAAGAGGATCCTTGGAAGTCTTGGACAAGCTTCCCCACATGTGGCAGGTATGTGTCTACACACTGAGTGTGCAAGAAATGTAACTTGCACATTTCTATAGTTAAATCTATTCTTCTATAGTTAAATCTAAATTCTGTTTATTCTTCTATAGTTAAATCTAAATTATATTTTAACCCTTCATTTAACCATGTGGACTCAATCTGAGGTTGCATCCTAATTCTAGGTAAGGTTTTGAGGGTGAGGGGTGACATATCTGCTCCTAGGCTGTCATCTCTCTATGAGTCGTGTTTGTCCTCTCATCCTTTGTCAGTACTTGTGAGCCATTGCTGAGGCACACTTTGGTCTTCCTTCGAGGGTCTTCTCTCCTTCTCTTGGCTTCTTCCAGATACTTCCTGGGCACATGAGGGTGTGCTCCCGCTAAACTGGAAGAAACTCTCTGGGGTGGCATAAAGCTCTTTGCTCCTTGCATGCCACTCTGAAGCACGTGGTCCTTGTTCTTTTGCTTCCGAGGCATGCTATTGTGGGAGGTCCTTGGCAAATCTGGTCAGGTCCATCTACCTGGACATATCACTTGGTCGTTTCCAAGGTCCAGACTCCATCCAAGAAAGAAAATCCTTTCCACCCTCCATTATCTCCCACCAACATATTTGGGATTTCTCTCTGTAACAGTACTTCAAACAAGCACAACTTAGGAAATCGTTTACTTTTTTTCTTGTTGTTTCTTTAAAATGAACTGGGGAATGGGGGTGGGTATTCCCATGCCTCTGGATGAAATTTAGGTCTCACGTAGGCTCCATACCTAATAGGGATTACCCTTAGATTAAAAAAAATTTCTATCCACACTTTAAATCACAGACATTCAGAAATTAGAATGTCCAATCTCAGACCATAATTGTAGCTTCAAAGTGCATTTAATATCAGATCATCTCTCCTCCTCTCTCTGAGGCCCATTTTGTGGATTGGGCTATTGCAGTGGGAGAGGGTGTGCTGTTTTCTTTCTCTATCTGTCACCTCCTCCCCCATTTGCTAGCTGCTATTGCTAAATCCTTAGGGGTTGGAACATGGGAAGGAAAGGAAAAAGAGTGGCTTAGGGTTGTTTCTTACATCAACTGGTACTATGGTAAGCTGGCTCCAGCTTTCTGGGCCTGGCAGATGTTTAAAACTGATAGTCACTTGGCCACTTTGGGGGGACTTTGGTTGCTTCCCTTGCTGGACCCATTTGTCTTCAACTCTCCTGACTTGGACAAGGCTTCTCCTTCAGCTGTCCACTTCCCACACAGCTCCTAGTTTTCAGCTAATCCATCCCACAGGAACTCCTATTTAGTGTATCAGGAATACTTCGCAATGGTCATCTTGGGCTTCAGTCTGGTTCTCTCATCCCTGGCCCACACCAGCTTCATGAAAACATGCATCTCATGAACCTCCAAGGGCAGGAGGGGTTGAGGGTACTTCTAAAATTCCAGAGCTGCTCCTAGCCTGACCCTCTTGTCCTCCCGATTTCCAAGGTGGGAGCCAGTCTGCAGTCCATTGGGTTTCCCAAAGTCCCGCCTGTCTAGATTATTCCTTTGAAGCCTCTCTAAAGATTTGAGAGAGAAAATAGTCCCTTCCATCCCTCTTGCTTGGGGTGAGGTGGGACTTGCCATAGGGCAGCAGCTCAATCCAAGAACCATTTCACAATGCTTTTCCTCTCCTCTATCCTTTTGATCCTTTACATTCTCTGGTTGGCTTTTAGAACCATCCAACCAGTTCTTACGATTTTTTTTTTTTTAATCTGGATTTTGATCTAGCCCTTTACTTTGGGATTTCATGCCTGTTCAATGAAGGTGCCTCTGTTGAATCTTGCAGTCTAGTATCTGGTCATTCTAGCCCCACTAGGAAGAGTTTAGGGTGGTGGGGAGAGGGTAAAGTTTCAGCCACCCACCCCCAACTTGGCTTCTAGATTCACTAATTTCCGTACATGCCTTGACTACCTTATTCTCCACTCAGAGGTGTCTAAATCTGCTCTTAGCTTAGTGAATAAATAGGAGGGTCTCTTCTAAGTCTGTTTCCAATGCATGAGAATCATTCTAATTTCTCAGAGCGTCTTAGGCTTTTGAAACTCGAAAACCAATAATTGACATTCCTCCTTCCCCCATGCTTCCCTGCTCTGCCAACAATTTTCTTAAGAAAATTGAGTGTAGAGTATAGCAACTTGGCTGACTGAATGGAGAAAGAAGCAAGAGTCAGAGAAATGAAATAAAATACTTCAAATATTATACCTTATATGATAAAAAATATTGCCTACCCTCTTTTGAGTATCTATGATGTGATTTTTAACCCTTATAATGGCGCTGCATCCTTTATATTAAGGATTTGACATTTGAGGAGGAAACCAGGTGTATTAGTTTGCTAGGGCTGCTGTAACAAAGTACTACAAATGGGGTGGCTTAAACAATAGAAATGTATTGTCTCACAGCTCCGTAGGATAGGAGTCTGAAATCAAGGTATTGGCAGGGTTGGTTCTTTCTGAGGGCTGTGAAGGAAGGATCTGCTCTGGGCCCCTCTCCTTGGCTTGTGGATGGCATCTTCTCCGTGTGTCTTCACACTATCTTTCCTCTCTGAGTGTCTGCTCTATGTTCAAGTTTCCCTTTTTTCTAAGAACACCAGTTATATAGGAATAGGGCCCACGCTAATGACCTCGTCTTAACATAACTAATTATATCTGCAATGACCCTATTTTTAAATGTTACACTCTGAGATACTGGGAGTTAGGACTTCAACATGTGAATTTGGGAATGGGACACAATTCAACCCATAACACCAGGGTTCAAAGAGGCTCAATAACTTGAACGTCACACAGACCTTGAAATGCCATTGTGGGGACTCCACACAATGATGGGGTGATTTTAAAGTTACGTTCTTTCTGCTGTACTGCACTTCATCTCAGGTGACTCTTCCATGCAGCCCTGTGCAATGAGGAGAATGCTGTTATTCCTTTAAACAACCAAACCAGACTGGCTGGGACATGGATCCACACTGCAAAGGAGTTCAGACTTAGACATAGATCGTACTATCACAAGAACTCAGAATAACGTCTTAACACAAAGGAGGAACAGGAACATGTTTGTGGAGACGTTCAATCTAATACCATCATACCATAGGCTAGAAAATGAAGTTATACCTGAACTAGAGGTGTATAGATTATGAAGAATTCGACTGGCTCTGAAACTACTAAAGTGGTGTCAATGTGAGTTCGGTGATGTTATTACTATGGCCTGTGGTTTGCATTTTGGGTGTTCTTGACCTGTATTCATATCTAAATATGCTGTGTGTATGTACACGGTCTACTCTATGTAGAGCATATTTAAACAATGTATAATAAAACAAAATATTTAAAGAATGCAAAAGAAAAAGAATAAAATGTTTGCTATAAAATTCCTGCAGGCATTTACTGGATAGTGATAATGATAGTTTTACTAAAAAAAAGGATGAAATATGTTCAGCTTCAATGAGGATTATATTTAGGCGAATTATCAGATTATTTTGGATATTTTCTTCATAAAAGCAATTCTTTAGTGCATCCTATGTGGAAGATAGAAATTGTAATAGTGATTTGGAAACGTGGCTTCATGCATATGAACATAATTTGAGTCTTGTAGTATTTAGCACTGTTCTATTCCAGACGGCAAAACATTTTTATTATTCCTTTCAGTTAGTGCATGAAATATAGACCTATGGAAATAAGTCCATTATAAGCTTTTCCTTGCCAAAACTCTAATAGATGCTCACTTACCGAGAAATATGTGTACTGAGAAATATTTAAGAAAAATACACTTTAATGAAGCTGCACTAATGATATTTATTTAGCTAATTGTGTACAGGAATCTAAACATGATTTCAAGTAAAGTACACTGTTGGCCCTGTAAATAAACCTGGCACAGGTATGCAGAATTTTAAGAGAATTAGATAGCAGATCTAATGAAAATTAGAGTAAGCCTCAAAGAAATATTTTATTATAAATTAGATTTCCCATTACAAAACAAATACAGCCACACAGCAAAAATATTTTAAAATAAGGGTAAAAAATTACTAACAATACCAATGGCCAAAAGCAATAACAGCAGTCTTTTGATATATTTACTTCTCTTCCTTTTTCATTCATTTGTTCAGCTAAGGATTACTGAGCACTTAATGCAGGCACTTGGGAGATAAAGGTGGCTAGGACAGGGTTTCTGCCTTGAAGGAGATTTTAATTTATCAGGGGAAACACACCACGGATGAGTCCTTATAATAGGTCATAAGTATAATACTGGAGGAGAGTGGGCCAAAGAACTTGCTATCAACTCTATTGTCAGGTCCGGGAAGACTTTAACATGTAAGTTGGGACAGAAACATTAGAAGAAATCTGTTAGCCAGAAAAGAGAAGAAAATACACTTCAGTTAGAGGAAAGAACATCTGCTGAAATAACATCAGAAGGAACTGTAAATATTGTAGCACGTCTGGAACCACAGAAAATGAGGTTGGAGAAGTAGGTGGAGGTGATATCATGGAAGGATTTGTACCAATTGTACTACTGGCAAGAAAGATTTTCAAGTAGGGAAGGGATATGTTTAGAATTTCATTTTAGAAAAATTGTTTATCAGCAATATGATTGGATGGACAGCTTAAAAACTGCGACCCTCAGGAGCTAAGGGTTTGGTAAGGAGTGAGATATACCAAGAAGCTGAAATAAAGCCTAAATAAAAACCACTTGGCCTGCGTGGGCCTCTAGCAATATTTTGGGGGAGACTGTAAAACGTGTTCTTGTGGTCCTGTGTTTTTATAAAATTTGCCAAGAGTATGAGTTTTTAACTTCAGTTTGTTATGAGTGCGTCCTCTTTCTATAATATTTACTACCCCTCTGTTATGCTTCTCTTAATGTTGGCTAGCATTGGTAACACACATTTTGTATCCACAATTTTACCTTCTTTTTCTTTAAAGAGCCCCCAAATTGTATAAGCTTAGGCCTCACTTTTCAGATCTAGTCCCAAGATGATATTGACCAAGATTGTAGCTGTAGAGATGAAGTAGAAAAAGATGTGGAAGACTAAGGGGGAGGAATTATTGGCTCTGTTGGTGTGAGGGAAAGGATAGTGCCAAGATTTCTCCCTTCTATAACTTGATGAATAGTAAGGCTGTTAACAGAAAAAAAAAAAAAATGCTAGAGTCAGGTCACTGTTGAAAGTAACAGTTTATTGAACATCTTTATGTGTATGTATGTTTTCACATTTTTGGATTTACAAAAGTTGATTTACTATATCAAAGTGTGTAAGTATTTTAATGCATTTTGTTATCTGTTACCAAATTGCTTTCCAGATAGACTGTGCCATTTAATACTGCTATAGTTAGTGTAGACATGGGTTTTCTTGTCTACACTTCCACTAGCATTGAACATTATAATTTTAATTTTTTTAAACTAAATTATTGGGTAAAATCAGTACCTCCTTTTCATTTTTCTGTAAGGTGAGATAAATGTGATCTGTTATTGTGAGCTCTCCATAGGAATCTGTTTTTCAGGGGTAGTGAGTTAAATGTGATCTGTTATTGTGAGCTCTCCATAGGAATCTGTTTTTCAGGGGTAGTGATTGTGGTTTTTTCCTGGTAGCGATTTAGGAAGCATTAGGAGGTAGTCATGAGTCTTTCATGAGAGCAGTCATTACTATACACTCTAAATGCATGCATACATATCTATATTATAAAAGCTAGAAATATATGAGGCTAAAACAATTTTGTAGATTAGATTGTTTTAGACCAGGTGTCAGCAAACTTTTTCTTATAAGGACCAGATAGTAAATATTTTAGGCTTTGTAGGCTAGTAGGCAAAATTGAGGATATTATGTAAGTACTTCAAGAGAGGAAAAAAATTTCCGCAAAATTTTTATTGACATAGTTCAAAATATAATAGTAATAATTGAGGAAATTTTTTTTTTGAGGAAATTTTTAATAATAGAAGTCTTAAAATGAGAAATAATTGAATTCTTTTTTGGGAGGGGAGACATTTCACTTAATTGTAGTTTAGTGTTAATGTTCTCTATCATCATATTGATTATAAATGTTCATTCATTAAACCATTCTTATTTCATAGGTAGTGAGCTGGATTTGGATCACAGGCCATACTCCTGGTTTAGACAATGACATTTATGTCATTTTCCTGTTAAAATATTTGGTTTGATAATAAGTTTCATTTCTGTTGCATACTTTATTTGAACCTCTGGCAATCTACAGCTTGCAAAACACTCATCAAAATGCATGCGCGTGTGTGTGTGTGTCTGTGTGTTACATGTATGTGATGTGGGCCATTTTATTCTTTATAGCCAATGGAATTTAGGATATATTTGGGGTAGCAATACTATTACAATGAAGCATTTTGTCTGTTTAGATTAAGAGACCAGAGAAGTGAAACAGGAAACTAGACTTGGCAGGTACAAATTTGGTCTGTTGGTATATGTATTGGAATGATTTTGAATGTTCCCTATTGTTGACTTTGAGTTGACTATAATTGGTTCTGTTCATTAACGTCTACTTCTAACCATTGAGGGTTTGTGCTTTGGCTTTAGCTTTGCTCTTGCTCAGCTACTTTCTAAAAAGTCTTATTTCTTCTTCTCCCTCCCTCAGAAACTTGATGTCTTGAAGTATTTTTTTATAATTCACATTTCATTTGCTAAGAATTGTTGTGGCAGCACCACCCAGTTCCTATGGTTTCAAGAAAGTAAAGGAGGAGGAAGGAAGAAAAGAAACAAAATAGAAAGACATGAAAATTTAAAAAGCTAATAAGCAGATCCTTTCACCCACTTTAGAGATTGGGATATCCACCTCCAAAGTTTCAACTGGAATTTGATTCCTAAATCTAAGACCAATTTTCCCTTAAACTCTTAATGAGTAGTTTGAGGAGTCAGTAAAAACTTCGGTAAGTTTAGTTACTTTCACAAATATGCTGAGTTATGGATTGGATTTAAGAACTGACAGTTGGACTCCAAGTTTATGTTTTATCTTTTTAGTCAATATGAGTGCACAGAATTAGAATCTTTCTAATGCATATTCAAAGATAATTCAAATGGATGAACTCAATATGAAAACCACATATTAAAAAATATAGAAAACTTTTCTTACATTATGAGTGCATAGAATATTTTGATTTAATACTTTGTTTAGTGGAGAAATATGCTGTACCTATTTATACAACACACACAAGCTTTGTGTAATTTTTAGAGATAATGTATTATTAGATTACAATTTGTATGTTTCTGAGAGTCAGCACAGGAGAAAATTCCACCAAAATTAAATTTTGGAATTACTTTCTTCTCTTATTTATTTCCATAGGCTCTTTGGAAAACAAGGTTCCAAATGTGTATTTCCACAGTCTTCCTGCCAGTGGCTACCTCAGCACGCTCTTCTCAACAATTATCTTGTATTTTAGCTGCTGAAATATGTGACAGTTTAAACATTTTTGTTTAATTCCACATTTTCTTTATACTTTAGCTGCAGAAGGGCTTTGATTTTTTAGAAGATGGTTGCTAACAGTTTTATAATTCCAAAAACAAAATTTGCTCCAAACATTCTTTTGTATGGTTTCTGAATTCTTCAATTATTGTTAATTACCAATTGTACTCACTGTGTCTTAAAATAAGATCCTTTTAATAGATATTTATAATCACAATTATTGACAAACATCTGATATTTACTATTTAAAAAACATTTGTTCCACCAGAAAAGAAGTAAATTATTTCACCAGAGGCAAAACTAAGCTTCAGGGCCCTTCACTCCTATGAGTTCTTTCCCAAGTTCAGAGACCCTGTAGGCAATGTGTTCAAATAATCATATATTTTGTAAAATTTGCAATCTAAGCTATTTTAACTGCAATCATTTATGACCAGTGCCTTCACTGTAACCTCCCTCCATTCCTTTTCTGTTTTGCAGTGGCATTGGAGAGGTCATGGCTTTGTTTTGGTGGAGGTGGTGGGGAGTCACGCTGGGGATACAGTGATTTTAAATTAAGTGGGATATAGGTATGTTCTTTGCAAACTTCCACGTGTAGTGGTGGAGCTATTGATGATGTTCCACTTTGCCAATTTACTAGAGCCTTGTGACACGCAGGTGAGGAACCGGAGGCCGTATTGTCCTGTGGACACGTCCCTGCAGTGCTGATACCTAACGCAACTAGTTTTGAAACATACAGAGCCAGAAGCTACTCTGTGGAAAACTTCCTTGTTATTAGATGTATAATGTTATAAATAGAGGCTATGGTTTGTATCAGTGCCCAGTCACAATAGAGGTTCTCTCCTGTTAGGAATTTAATGACTAATGCAGTTCATGCTATTATTAATGCATCATGTAATTTTTTCTTTTTTGATGAATATTACATAAATAGAATTTCTCAAATATCTGTGTGTTTAGGGCAGAAACTTGTAGCAGTAATGCAGGCAGCAAGTATCTTGTGTTGTGCAGTTGCATGTTTTCTGAATCCCAATTGTGAATAGTTAAAAAAACAATCTGAGTAAACATACTAGATAAAAGAATGGGTTATCTTCCCATTTTCTCTATAGAAAGTGATATTTACAAAGAGGCAATCAGAGTATGTAGTCAACAACTGTAGGGGAAAAGCATTAGAGAGGTGTGGTTGGGGAGCTAGTTAAGATGAATATTATGGTTTTTTCCCAGATTTTGTGATGTTTGTGATATTTCTCAGCATTTTAAAGTGATAATTTGTTGGGATTTTCCCACTGTAAATAAATATTCACTTTCATGTTAAATTAAACATTTTAATTTGTATTCTCTTCTGAAATTGTATAAGCTCTCAGTCCCCACAAAACCTGGATCCACAGAAGAGTTATTAAATATTTAGATACCATGAAGTTAAGGGTTACTTTTAGCCCAGCATAGAGCCTACTATGTATTTGTCACTCACTGTGTTTTTGGAGTTGAATGAGTCTCCATAATAACAATTAGTTATTTTTGTTCAGTGATGACTGGTACTTTATATGGACATTAAGTAATATCTATAATATTGTAGCTATGTAAGTTGTAGCAAAGTTGTTGTAAGTTGTAGCAAAGAAGAGTTTCTACCTTCTCAGGGTCTTGAAGTGATGAAATCATTCATCTATAGAGCATTTTTTTTATGGGTGAAAAACTTAACCAGGAATTTGATATATGAAAATAATATTTACTTTATCATTTCCTGCAACCACCTTTTCTGGTGTAACTTGTCAAAAAAAAAAAGGAAGGATGGAGGTGGGGGCGAGAAAGAGAGCGAGAGAGATGGGGAGAGAGAGAAGGAAAGAGAAAGCCGACTTTTTGGTGGGATTGGATTATATTGTCATGGTAGGAGAGTCTCTGAACAGGTGCTTCAAATTCCAAAATATGGCCAGAACACAATTAGCACTCCCAGGAAAGTAGCAAAGTACTATGAAGGCTCTCTATACCTAAGTCCTTCCAAATAGTAAGTTTCAAACAATAATTTACGTAGCTAGTGCATTGTTTTGGGACAGTGGTGTCTACCTGTGTTTTCAACAGCTCCTCGTCTCAGGGCAGTAGTTAACATGTTTCAAGGAGTTAAGCCCAACCTCTTCCTTTGGTAAACACATTAATTACATTTTAAAAGTTTAGCTGACTCACAAAAACCCGGTGTCCTAAGTATCTTTGTGTTCACCCATCTTCCAGCTGTACCTGAAAATTGAGGCAGACTCTGCACACACCTTGAAAGCATCCATTTTGAGCACACAAATGAACAGGAGTTCACAGAGATGCATCCAGGGATGACTGTGCCTACATTGTTTACCTGATTACTTCTAGGTGTGTTGATGGATGACTTAAAAAGCGTTAGCCGGAGGATGCGTGAGCGAGCGGGGGCCGCTGCATGCCGGCACCAACATGGTTAACTAGACTTGCCACCATGAACAATGGAAACCAGGCAGCTCTAAATGAAATGAGCTGAATATTTCACTCGGCCACTCAGCCGCCTGCTCCAGTTGCCTCCTTTACTAAAATAAGAGCTTAATCTAAAGTGACAACAACATCAGTTTCTGTGTGCTCCAGTCACACTGAACATGACTTCCTTAACATAAACACTATTTACATGGACCGTCTGGATGTAGCAGGGAATCAGGAGCGTGCCCAGCTAAGACACAGGGTACAATGAAGGACGAGAAGCAGGCAGCTGAGAATTAACATCAGCAAATGAAAGCCTGACCCTCAGAGGTCATGTCCCTGATACGTTTTAAAATGAGAGAGCATTGCACCAGTAACCTTAGCCTTTGTAAAGACTATGCCTTTTAAAATAAAATAGCACCTTTTCGGTTTAGACACTTAACCAAATGCATTATGTCTGACCCATTTTCCAACTTAGGTGACACGAGAGGATGGATCCCTTGCTGCAATTACGAGAATCTTCCAAACAATTGCAGTCAGTAACCTCCCTTCCCAGACTCCTTCTCATAGCAGCCTGTACTTCTTTGAGATAAAGAGGGCATTTCGTTCAGTGAGGGCAGGCCAGACCCAGAAGGCAGGGGAGTGGGAGAGAAGATGTGACCTTTGAACTGAAGGTTTGATGTCAGTGCTAACGGTACCCAGGAAATCCCTGTTTGAAAGTGGTTTTCAGCTTGAGAGTTCTGGAAGATTAGAAGCAGGAGTGTGACAAGGTACCAGCAGAGATGACAAGGTACCAGCCCTGCTTTTGTCAGGGTCCACAAAATAACACAAGTTACTTCTCTCCAGCACCCTGGAATAGGTAATGAAAGAGATAGCAGTCCTGAATATGCATCATTGATGGTTTATTTCCATAAGGAGGATGCTATAGTATTATTTCACCATGCTAGCCATCCTCTGGGAATTTTAAGGGTCACAAAATGTAGAAATATTTAACCTAATTCCTATTAGAATTACTGACAGTTAGTGGAGTTCAGTGGTTTTCCTACCAGCTTCATAGATAAGGGAAGTCAGGCACAGAGGACTTGCTCGTACACCTGAAGTCACACAGGAAATCAGAGAGCAAAAGGGAAAGAATTTTTTTTTTTTGCCAATTATTTCTACTTTCTTTAAGTCACCATTAATACTCTTGTTTCTAAAATGGCTCTTCTCTTAAAATTTCCTTTGATTAAGCCTTATAGAAGGCTGATACCAGATATTGATTGGTGGCTTCTGGATTCCAAAGACCTGATGCTGCTGACAAAATAGTAGCTCTTTTTAAAAAAAAGTCTAGTTCTGTGTTTTCTGTTCTCATCCTCCAGCCTCTGTGCCTGAGTGAATACCCCTGCAGTCCCCACCCCTGTGGTGGTACATTTTATTTATTTATTTGTTTGTTTATTTATTTATTTTTACTGGTGAAGACACTGTTTTCTTTTTTTCTTAAATTAAATTTATTTATTTATTAATTTTTGTCTGTGTTGGGTCTTCGTTTCTGTGCGAGGGCTTTCTCCAGTTGCGGCGAGCAGGGGCCACACTCTTCATCACGGTGCGCGGGCCTCTCACTATTGAGACCTCTCTTGTTGCGGAGCACAGGCTCCAGCCGTGCAGGCTCAGTAGTTGTGGCTCACGGGCCTAGTTGCTCCGCGGCATGTGGGATCTTCCCAGACCAGGGCTCGAACCCGCATCCCCCACATTAGCAGGCAGATTCTCAACCACTGCGCCACCCCGGAAGCCCCGGTGGTACATTTTAGATAAAGCTCTTATTCACTGAAGAAGAAAGGGCCTGATCATTTAAAACAAGTTTCTTTTTAAGGAAAGGTATAGTGAGTAACAGGAAGAAAAACGGGAGAATCATCAATATCTAGCTGGCCTTAGTAGAACACTCATTAATCAATAGGCATTTATTGAGAATCTGTGAGATCATCAAGCTTTATTTTAGGGGAGGGAAAATTATCTCTGGCCTCTGGAAGCCCACCATCTAGTGAAAACGCTTGTCATAATTTGGGAAAAAAAATACTTTAGACTTCTGTAGAAAGCCAGTAAGAATATTGTGGTTGCAAAAAAATAAAAATACTTTTTTTGTTGTTTGCCGTAATGCACATATACTGTGTTTTCATCTTCATTTTTAACTTCAGGGAAATGTGAACAAGAGGACACCCTTTTGCTCACACCTTAATGAGCACTGATCAGCTCTTTCAGGTACTCGCCGTTCCAGATGTGTCCCCAAAAGAATTGCACATGTCTTCTCACAGTCTGATGGGGATACTGCCACTTGTACAAATATTAGTTGTATAGCTTGGTGAGTGCCTTAATAAGGTAGGTACCTGATGCTTGAGAGCAGAGGAGAGGTGGGAATAACCACACCTGCTCTGGGAGACTCTTAAAATGACAAGGACCTTGACATCTGTCTCCAGTAGTTGCCACTTCTTCAGCTTGGTCTGGACAGTCAACAGATGTCAGCCAGGAATGGCAACGCCAGTGGGAGTGGCGTTCCTGCACAAATAAGGCTTGGGAAGCAGGCTCTGCACAGATGATTGAAATCAATAGAATTTGCTGAAGGCGAGTGAGAAGCTCATCTGTACCTAGCACTTCTCTGTCTTGTGTCTTGGCTTCTCTCAGCTGCAGTAAGGGTCTTGATGACTTTCTCTTTTTCTTTCTCGGGTGAGTATAGACTTGCCTTCTCTTGGGATGTCTTTACCCTTTGTTGCCACTTGGTACAAACGGGCATGATTCACCAGAGAGAGATGCAGGGTTTCTATTGTTGTAAGTGTTAAAACACACTTTGAAGAATTTCAGGGCCCTCATGAGAAAATGCTTGAAATAGACTCAGGCAGTATGCTGTGTCTCCCATTTTCTTCCAGTCACCTTTCCCCTAATTAATTAATGGTGGTCAGAGTCTCAGTTCTGAAATACTATTGTGTTTCATTAACTAAACCACTCATAGTTTTATGTTTTCCTAATGCAGGATGTTTTAAGAATATTTTGGACCTAGAGACTGTCATACAGAGCAAAGTAAGTCAGAAAGAGAAAAACAAATATCGTATATTAACACATATATGTGGAACCTAGAAAAATGGTACAGATGAACTGGTTTGCAAGGCAGGGATAGAGACACAGATGTAGAGAACAAACGTATGGACACCAAGTGGGGAAAGGGGGGCGTGGGATGAGTTGGGAGATTGGGATTGACATATATACATTAATATGTATAAAATAGATAACTAATAAGAACCTGCTGTATAAAAATAAATAAATAAAACAAAATTTAAAAAAAAGTTATTTAGGAAAAAAAAAGAATATTTTGCCATCCTTAACTTCATGTAAGTGCCTGGAAACCATTGCCTGTAAACTTAATCATAAAAGCCCTTTCTTTCCTCCTTTGCTATTTTCATTTGAAACTTTTAGGGAAAGATGTATTTGTTATATTGTATATGTTGTATTTGGTCCTATCTCTTCTTTCTTCTTTGAAGATGAGAGAAAAAATTTCTCTTATGCTACAATAGAAAATAGAATTGTATCATAATTTTATGAAGAATAGAAGATTTTTGCCATTTTAAAATATAATTTCCACATTGAATACTAGTTTTCGTGAAAAAGATCATGTTTTAAAACATAATCCAGATATAAGATTATGTATCTCACAAGTTTCTGTTTAATCACTAATGTCTTTATTGGAAGTTTTACAGTTAATTACTAGCACAAGCATGAACTTTTCACATCTCAAAATGCAAACAGTTATTGGGGGAGGGACAGGGGCTAGTGGTAGACTCAGTAGGGGACTCCCAAGCTGTTTATCTTCCAAGCCCTTACAACACCGTTTCCTATAATATTGGTTGTCATTCTGTTATCTTTGACCCTGCTTGGCCTATAAATGTGTCCCATGAGCAAGACCACAACCCAAAAAGTCAGCATCGTGATTTTGCAGCAGCCGTTGCCGCAGAAGGTAAATGCCGTGCAGATATTGATGAGTTTGCTAATTTGTTTAGTAGACAGAATTTAGAATGGGGAACAGGATTTGTCTGCTAGCTGTCATCATCCATCAGCCCCAGGCAGTGGGTTTGCATTTTGCTAGCTTCTAATTTTGCTTTATTTTTCCTTAGCTTCAATCTACTTTGTTCATTTATTATAACTGGGAAAGTGGTGGCTGAGATAGGGAAAAAGATACTCACGGCCCACGTTCGAGATTGAAGGCTCTCATATGCTGCGGTTCCCTGATCGCAGCAGATTCAGACTGGACCTGTTGGTCTTTTGATTGATGGAGGTGGTGAATGAAGACCATGCTGTCGTGTGGGGTTCCTGTAGCCCATGTGACTGGAAGACTTGCCAAAGCTGCCCTCAGCCCTGCGTGTTTCTCCTGGTTTCCAGAATTTATATTGTTACATCCGTTCCTTGGGGGTTCTCATTCAGTTTACGTAAAAAATTTGTTTTGAGTGCTATGTGTTGGTTAGTGTTGTAGATGGCCAAGTACATATTGTTGAACAAAACAGTAAAAGCCACTCTCTGAAAGTGCTTAGGTTCTAGGGGTGAAGATAGAAATAAACAAATAAATGTACAATACTTGGAGAAAGTGATAAACTGAATGAAGGGAATACAGTAGAGTAAGGAGTAGAGCTGGAAGTGCTATTTTATTTTATTTTATTAAATTTTCATTGGAGTATAGTTGATGTACAATGTTGTGTTAGTTTCAGGTGTACAGCAAAGTGAATCAGTTATACATATACATATATCCCCTCTTTTTTTAGATTCTTTTCCCATATAGGCCATTACAGAGTACTGAGTGGAGTTCCCTGTGCTATATAGTAGGTTCTTATTAGTTATCTATTTTATATGTAGTGGTGGGTATATGTCAATCCCAATCTCCCAATTTATCCCTCCCCCCCGTCTTATCCCCTGGTAACCATAGGTTTGTTTTCAACATCTGTGACTCTACTTCTGTTTTGTAAATAAGTTCATTTGTACCCTTCTTTTAGATTCCACATATAAACGATATCATATGATATTTGTCTTTCTCTGCCTGACTTATTTCACTCAGTATGACAATCTCTAGGTCCATCCATGTTGCTGCAAATGGCATTATTTCATTTTCTTTTATAGCTGAGTAGTATTCCATTGTATATATGTCCAGCATCTTTTTTTTTTTTTTTTTCCAGCATCTTCTTTATCCATTCCTCTGTTGTTAAACATTTAGGTTGTGGAAGTGCTATTTTAGATAGTGAGCACAGGGAAAGTTCTCTGAGGAGATGATACCTGAGACCTGAGGGATGACAAGTCACGTGAAGATCTATGGGGAGACTTTAGGCAGAGGAGATGGCAAAGGGAAGAACCCAGCAGAAACACTGAACTTGTTAAGTTCTGGGAACAGCAAGAAAGCCAGTGTAGCTAAAGCAGGTGGTGGGTGATGAGGGTGGGAGAGAGCATTAGGGAGATGAAACTGGAAAGGAAGGCAGGGTCAAATCCTTTGGATTTTATTCTAAATGTGATGAGAAGCCGATTGTAAGTGAGGGAGTGACTTGGTCAGATGCACATTTTTAAAAACTTACTTTGGCTACTGTGTGCAGAGTCAGCTGCAGGCTCACAGAGATGGAAGCAGAGAGATCAGTGGGGAGACCACCACAGTAGTTCAGTTAGAGGTGATTCTGGCTTGTACTAGAGAGACAGTAGTGGAGTTCGTGAGAAGTAACCAAGTGGTATAGATTTCCTGTAATTTGAATAGCTCTGGCTGATGGTTTGGATGTGGGGAGCTGGGGATGCAGAAGGGAGAACAGTCAAGGGTGATACATATTTTGATGTTTTGATTTCAAGTATTGAATGGTCAGAGCACCCATAATTAACTCATAGCTATTGAGGAGGGAGGTGGTAGACGTTATTTTTGAAAACCCATTGTTGGTAAAATTTGAAAACATGTGGAAGACAAGAAGTGTCAGAAGACTCAAGAGGGGTAAATGTTACCCTGAATTTAAAGTGGAAGAAAAGTTTATATTTTTTAAGTGTTATATTTTAAGGATTTCAGTAAAATCCTAGATTGCATTATAATGTCACTTGTTTCTGAGCACTTAGAAGGAAAACGGTGTTCACAAGAAGCCAGTATGGGTTCTCTAAGAGCCAATCATATAAAATTAACTTAATGCTTCTCAATAGAGCTACCCTATTATCAGTTATCATCTTTTATAAAATGTAGTTTCATAATATATTATAGAATTTTGAGAAGTTAGGAAGGAAATTGGTTTGGTTGACAGTTTGGTAATATGGATTAATATTGAAGAACCATATGTAAAGGGTACAGATTAGTATATGTTATCAATCTAAAGAGATGTCTGTAGTCAGGTACCACTCATTCTATTCATTGGCTTATCCTCTTTGTTATTTTTATTAAGAACTTTGATGAAGTAAGAAAGAGAGGAAACTAACACTTTGATTGCCTTTTTTTGGCAAAGACATATTTGGCACTTTAACCCATTTTATCTCATTTGGTGCTCAGGACCAAGTGACTCAGAAGTCAGTGAGAGGCTCAGTGTTGGCCAAAACTTAAAGAGGTGAAATTTAATAGTGTTAAAGTAATTCTCCATGTAATTTTTAAATCAAGCAGTCAATTACAACTATGGGATATCTGAACTGATAGTCCATTGTCAAGATATTCCGGTTGATTTTATGTTCCATATAAGCCAACAGTAGGACATAGCTGCTCAAACAAGATATAATGACGTCTTTAACAACACTGATAGAAGAAATATAATGTCCATAACCAATGAGATAATCGCATGGTAAAACGTATACTGGTCAGTTCACTTATGTCACTTATGGGTAAAATCATTTGAAGGACGTTGATAATTTAATGTCTAAAGCTGGTAAATTAGGGGGATAAATAATCTGGAAACTAATAGTTCATATAAAGAGGAGTTGTTTAGCCTGAAAAAAAAACTTGGAAAGGATTCAGAACAATCTTCAAAAATATGGAAAAGGATTAGCCTTTGTGTCATTCAGGGTCTGTCAGGAAACAGATGGTGGACTTAAATGAAATGACTGGAGGAGAATTTAATAAAGGTAGTCCTTATAAGGATATAAAACAGGGTATAAGGACTTCCCCGGTGGTGCATTGGTTCAGAATCTGCCTGCCGATGCAGGGGACATGAGTTTGATCCCTGGTCCGGGAAGATCCCACATGCTGCGGAGCAACTAAGCCTGTGCACCACAACTACTGAGCCTGCGCTCTAGAGCCCACGAACCACAACTACTGAGCCCTCGTGCCACAACTACTGAAG
This sequence comes from Neophocaena asiaeorientalis asiaeorientalis, assembly GCF_003031525.2. NCBI lineage: Eukaryota > Metazoa > Chordata > Mammalia > Artiodactyla > Phocoenidae > Neophocaena > Neophocaena asiaeorientalis. The sequence goes on along the minus strand of NW_020176571.1, from coordinate 18,902,932 downwards.
CCCACATGCCTAGAGCCCGTGCTCCGCAACAGGAGAAACCACCACAATGAGAAGGCCGCTCACTGCAATGAAGAGTAGCCCCTGCTTGCCACAATTGTAGAAAGCCCGTGCGCAGCAATGAAGACCCAACACAGCCAAAAATAAATAAATAAATCGATAAATTTATTTAAAAAGAAGGAAAAAATAACAGGGTTTTAAAAAAACCAAAACCACAATAAGATACCACTTCACATGCACCAGGACGGCTACTATGAAAAATACAGATAATAACAAGCGTTGGTGAGGATATGGAGAAATTGGAACCCTCATACATCACTGAAGGGAATGTAAAATGGGTAGCTGCTTAGAAGATTCTGGCATTTTCTCAAAAGGTTGAGTTACCATATGACTCAGCAACTCCATTCCTTAGGTTAATTCATGAGAAATGCAAACGTATGTTCACATGACGATGTGTACACAGTGTTCACTGCAGAATTATTCATAATAGCCAAAAAGTGGAGACAACCCAAATATCCATCAACTAATGAATGAACAAATAAAACATGGTATATTCATACAATGGAATATTATTTGACAATAAAAAGAAGTGAAGTATTGATACATGCTTCAACATGGATGAACTTTGAAAACATAAAGCTAAAAGAAAAAAAACCCAGTCACAAGAGAGTACATACTGATTCCATTTATATGAAATGTCCAGATAGCCAGATCTACAAAAGCAGAAAGTAGATTTAGTGACTGCCTTAGCGCTGAGGGGTTGGGAAGAAATGTGTGTGTAGGGGGGTGACTACTAATGAGTGTGGGGCCTCTTTTTAGAGTGATGAAAATGTTCCAACATTACCTGTGGTGCTGGTAGCACAGCTTTAAGAATATGTTAAAGACCATTGACTTGTACACTTAAAATGGGTGAATTATATGGCATGTAAATTCTATGCAATAAAGCTGTTATTGAAAAGGACTGACTGATACTCTGGGAGTAGTAATAGCAGGGTGTCGATAACATCTCTAGGCCCGAGGGACCAGCAGAGGGGAGCTCTATGGAGAGGCCCACCTGAGTGGAGATACACCTCTAGACTCTGCAAGTCACCTGCAAGGAGAGAGCTGAAGAAATACGTATCCTGACCTCACGCTTGTCTTACTCTCTGATCTCTTGCTCGTGAGTCTCATTTCAAAAGCCAACCAGGAGCTTAGCAGAAGGTAGTCTCTTGATGTGATTCATAGAAATCAGTATTTCAGGGCACAGAGCTGGGTGCATCTGGGTATGAAAAACACAAGTTATTCTGTGTAGAACTTGAGAACTGAGACCAGTAGAGGAAAGTTAAAGTTGGCCCAAATCCGAGATGATGATAGTGACATAGCAAAGACGATTCCAGTTTTAAGTGAAGGATTGCATTAATTACCTCTGAAGGTTTCCTTGCAATTCCAAATTTCTGTCTTTAACCACTGGCATTTTGGCACTGATTGTATTATCATTTGGCAGCGGTGATCTTGGAAGTTTAAGGCTTGGGCATTGTCTAATAGAACATAGAGTAGGTGCATTTTGATGAGAGTGAGAAAGCAAAGGGAATAGTATAATTGTGGGCTGTTCACCTTGAGTTCAACCTCACTGAACAAATGAATTGGACTCTAATATGGTTAGAGACAGTCTGGGGAAAGTGGCAGAAGAAAAAGAAAAGCTTGTCATCAAAGATGTAGGATTTGGAGAAATAAACTTTGCCTACTTAATTTCACTGATTATGTATGTTAGCCCTATTTTCCTTTTTAGTTTAAAATGACAGTAAAAAGATGGCACTTTAATATTCTTTCTAAGGGAATTAGAGTCGGCTTTCATGACGTATGAAAGATGTCAAAGAAGTGTGTTTGTCTTCCCCTGTGTGTTTCACCAGGACCTCTTCTAGATTTATAGGGTGAGTGATAGAGCACCCATGTAACCCACATCTGACTGTGTGCTCACCCAGAAGCATGCTTTGTGCCGCTTCTTACTCCTTTTGCAGAGATGGCATCTACAGCGATAGGATGAACAAGATATGAGAAGAGTGGAAGGTTACTAGAATGACCACGGTAATGGATGCTGTAGTCAGCAACCCCGTGGTTTGCAGGCTACTTACACTGATGATTTTAGAGAAGGTATTTGATGAGTTTTATGCTTTTCTCAAGTTGATACTTGGGTCCAAGTTTTACATCTACTACATTAAATATATAGCAGTATAATCATTTACATGGTCCAGTGCCAAAATACTGCATCAAAGATGCTCATTTACAACTGTGGACAATATCCAAATAAACCACTGATATACCCTCTGCCAACTTAAATGGACGGAGGATTTGGAAGAACTGCTCAAGACTGTGGAAGTATATTTTTCTATTTATTTCAGTTTATTTCTGGACATCCAGTTTATATCTGATAAACGGTTGATTAAAGATTTATTGTTTTTTAAGAAATTACCTTATTCCCCCTCCCCCAATATTTTGTACTGTAAACCTTACTGTTTATTAAAAGCCAAGAGTTTTAGATTACTTGTTCTTTATTTCTACAATAAATATTTCTATTTTAATTTTTGTTAACTGGCAACTCCAATTATTGTCAGTTCACTGTAATGGATGGCATTTCACTGGTATGGGACCTTTGCTTTGGTACAGGACATTTGGTATAGGATTATTGTTCAGATAGGCATTTCCTAGTTAAATTACAAGTACACAGGAGTACAACTTTCCCAGTTGTCTCCAGTACCGTATATTTATGTATGTTGTTTTAGTCTTCGCTGTTGCTTTTTGGTTTCACATTGAAGGGGAAGAAATTTCTCTATAAATTTTTGTCAGGAGACATCTGGCTTTAGTGTAAGGAATATTTATGAATAAAGTAGGATTGACATTAGGATTAAATGATTTAATACATACAAAACAATATGCAGGACCTGGTATATAGTATGAAACTAATACACAATGCCTACCACTTAGTAGGGCTTAATAAAAGATAGCTATGATGATGATACTAGTTGTAAAGTACCTTACAATTATCAAAGTCAACTTTCCCTAATGATTTTGGGGGAAAGTCAGGTAATTTAGCAAATACCTTGAAACATTTAATCTTTTAAATTCATTTTTAAAATTCTACATGCATCTTAAAGATAAAACATGAAACTTCAAAAGTGCTCAGCGTGAGGTCTCACCAGCAGTCCCCCAGAAGCATGTGTGTACATTTCCTTGTCATTCCTTAAGAAAAAAGTACATATCCACGGATGGTACTACGTATTTGTTCTTCTGGATTATCTAAACACTAGTCATATATCAAATCGGACCACCAAACCGAGGCTATTACTTTGGTATTTGTTACATACATTGACAGTATGAATTTAGCTGCCTGTGGTTTGTCAGTAAATGATGAACTTTAAGGAATTATCTCTATTAAAATCAAATGGCTATATACAGATTTCTGTATTTTTTGACAGACAGTTATTAAAAATACTGCAAATTCTGCCATAGCTTGTATTTATTTATTTGGTTATTTATTATTTTTAACTTTTTATTTTATATAGGAGTATAGTTGATTTACCATGTTGTGTTAGTTTTAGGTGTACAGCAAAGTGATTCAGTTATATACATATCTATACATGTATCTATTCTTTTTCAAATGCTTTTTCCCATTTAGGTTGTTACAGAATATTGAGCAGAGTTCCCTGTGCTATATAGTAGGTCCTGTCGGTTATTCATTTTAAATATAGCAGTGTGTCATAGCTTTTAAATAAAGACTCATTTGAAAGCAACCACTTTTAGTGGTCAGAGCTAGGACAATTTTGTCTGAGAATGTAAGTTCCTTTTACATTGTAACCTCTCTCCTGAGCTCCACACACACCCACCCAAATGGCTCCTTGGCCACTCCACTTGGCACATGAAAATGAGCTCTGGATGTGCGCCTCACACCTGCTCCCCTTGAAGTCTTCCCTGGCGCAGGGAAAGGAAGATCCGTTCTTCCCATTGCTCAGACCCCAAACCTTTCATCACCCGTGACTCCTCTCTTTCACTTATAGTCCATCTAATCCCTGGGTAAAATTCTATCAGCCCTACCTTCAAAATATTTCCAGGACCTGACCACCTCTTCTCATCTCCACCTTCCAGTCTGGTCCAAGCCACTGCATTTCTGTTTGTGGCCAAAGTCTCCTAATTGGGCTCCTCACTTTATTCCCCTTCAGTCTGTTTTCACATGACAGCCAGGGTGAGCCTTGAATGGGTGAAGCACAATAGTCAGGTTATGTCCTTCTCTGTCCAGGACACGCCAATGGCTTTCTTCCTTAGGGAAGTCCTTACTGTGACCCTCAGAGAGCAGAGGCAGTCCCCATCCTCTCTCCTTGCCGGCTTGTCCTTCTACTACTATCCTCCCTCCCTCCCTCTGCCCATTGCTCTTTCTCTAACAAGCTGGGCCCTGCCCCTCGTAGGACCTTTGCACCCCTGCAAGGTTCCCTCTGCCGGCAGCGCTCTTGCTGTGCATACTGATAAATACTGAGTGACTCATTCCAACACTTTCTTTAGGTCTTGACCCAGATGGCTCCTCCTGGGTGAGGCCCTTCCTTCTCCTCTAAAATTTCAACTAGTTCTCTAAACACTCTCTGTCGTCCCTTGCTTTAATTTTTCTCCTTAGCACTTCTGTAACTAACATAGTAATGTTATCTATTCATTTATCTTGTTTATTTTTTATCTTCCTGCCTAGAATATTAGCTGCACTAGGGCAAGGAGCTTGGTCTGTTTTGTTTACTGCTCTGACTCTAGAGCCCAAGATAGTTCCTGGCAAATGGAGACATTCAATAAATATATGTTGAATAAATGAATAATTCAAGGTTGATTTTGGCTGGTGCTCTGTATTTATGGCTAGAGAAGGCATAAAAAATGCACATTGTTTTCTTCTTGAATTCCATGTAGGCAGCTTTAGGGTTAAAGTCAAGTTATTGTTAAATTATTTTTTTTTCATTTCTACTCTCCCTGAAGTATTCATCTGCTTTGATAACTTCTATCATAGCCCTATTAATTAAACAAAAGTCTTTCGAATTTATTTATCCAACTTTTTTGAACACCAAACTGTTTGCAGGTCACTGTAGGAGGCTCTTAAGAGACATGATCCACCTTTTCAAGGACACTTCAATTTAGTTAGTAAGGCAGGACTAGCAAGCAGCAGATAGAAGTGCTATTTTCAAATATAAGAGAGGGCTGTTTAAGAGGGATTCACAGAATCCCAGTCGAGATTTTTCAGAAAAATATGTCCTCATTCCACCCACAGACTATAAGTTGGGGTACATGACAGTTGTACTAAAAAAGATTGTCCACGTGAATTCATTAACTGACACAACCACTCATTAAGAACCATAGATTTAATAGTCGTGTGTGTATGTATTGTGCTTACAAACAGACCAACACACCTGACACCTTATTTATGAGGACTTGCCTAGTAAATACACTCTTACTGTAATTGAAAGTTCCCTAAATTGAAGGCAGATTCCCGAATCTATCAACTTTGGGGTAACAATCTATATTAATATTTAAAGTAAACACATTTAATATACTTGTTTCCTCTTTATGAAACAAGATGCTTTCATTGCTTGTCCAAGACAAGCACCTGAAAATCAACTTTTGATTTTTAGTTTGTCAACAAATAAAGCTGCCGCTTGATCTTCAGCAGTGTCTGGCTTTTGGGGCATTAGTTGTGGCCAGACTGCCGTTTTGCCATTTGTAGCTGAATGGGCATTTATGTACTTCCCAGGATACAGTTCTCACACCGGTAATGCATGCCTTCCGGAGGCCGGATTGCTTTTGTGCATTTAATCTGTGATTGCCATCTCAAGTAAAAATCACACTAGTGCAAAGTCTGAAGGCTCATTTTTCACAACCTGTTGCATACTGCCCTATGGATGTCCCCCCTTGGATGTTTTACTTGTTTCAAACTTTGGTGGAAACTTCAGGGACTTTCCTTCTGATGAGTTCCCTACTACTGAACAGACTTAGAAGTGCAAAACTCTTACTGTGTTTTCCTCGTTCATCTCTATATTTGGGTAAAGCTGGGTATATAAACCATGCAGTGTGAACAATTTGATATCATTATCATTTGGGCCGTAGCCGTCACATTCTTCGGTTTGCCTCAGTTTACTCTTGTGTGTGTTCTGCTTTCTTTTTAAAAAAAATTTCTCGAGGGTAAGTGTTGATCCAGAATATTCTTAAAAACAAAGTCATCACGAGTCTCAGTTTGGGAATGGGGTTTATCTCCAGCTTCTGTGAGAGCTAGATGCACACTAATTTACTAGTGCTGGAACCAAATGGGTTGAAAATCCGTGTTTTCCCACCAGATGGATTATTTTAAAGTATCACAAAACGTCTGAGGTTTTTTACGTTACGAATGTGCTTCTTCGCACACGTCAAGAAATGAGTACCATGTTTTGACAGTAACTCCTTTATGAAATTATATGCTGCACACGTGGAGTAAAATCCAAGCCATTCTCAAGGGAGCGGGCTTATGAATCTGGATGAGGTCACACCTCTTTAAAGATGCAGTTTGATAATCCGACCTCAAAACAAAGGAATTCTGTTAATCCTCTCACAAAAGTGCAAATTGCTAATCAGATCCCTGGGCTGGGCTGGCAGCTTGGTAGACAATGAGCTTGGCAGAAGAGCGATTTTGGGCGGATAGATAGCTGGGAAGCTTGGGATACCAACTTTGCCCCTGTGTTAGCCCAGTTGGGCCCGTTGTTTCGAAACAATGACGTATGTCAATGGAGGTGGTTCTCGCCGTCATTGTGTTCTCCCGCTTTTCTCCTTCCATGTTAATGATGATGCAAATCAATCTTCCTGTCTCTCATTTCACTTCACTGGTGTATAGGCTACTGTGCCCCAATATTCTTTTCACTTGGATGCATGTGTCTTTTGAATTTCATTACACATTCCTCTACAAGCCCAGAGGGTTTTCCTCCCTTCCCATAAATAGTGTGGTGGTATTTGAAAAAGAAAGAAATAAATCCTAATCCAACTGAAAACAAGAATTTTCTTCTGGAAGGTGAAATTGGATTCTTTTTCCGTAGGCAGCTTAAGAAAAAAAAGCTGGAATTGGTTGGGTAAAGGAATACAAGGAATACAAGGAAGGCAAATTGGGGGGAGGCAGGAGTTTGGATGGGCCTCAGGAACACTTGGGACCAGGGAGTCATACTCTGTCAGGGCTCGATACCCCTCTCTCCTGTGTCCATGTCACTCTGGATGTCACCTTTTTCTTGCTGCAATAGAGATTTCTCCGTATTGGAGGAAACGGCACCATTGATGACAGCACAGGAATTCTATAGCTTGCTGTTTTTTCCATTTTACTTAAATAAACTATCTCTGGGAAGAACTCTGATTGGCTCCTCTTAGATCAGGTGTTTGTCCTGGACTAATCAACCCTGAGTATATAACCGTGTATTTGTCAGAGTGTAGAAGGTGCTTGCTATTTGTCTTTTCCTCTGTCTTCTTTGGACTTAATGAAATATGTAACCAGCCTGAGAAACCCTAAAACCTGACGACTGTTTTAGCACGTGGAGTGATTTTGCACAGGTCGATACCGCTCTTCTCACTCTCACTGTATTTGGCCCTTTTGGCATTTACAACTTTCACCCAAACATGACTAAGAGTTAATTTGAAAGTGAAAAATACAACTTCTGCATTCTAAAAGGGACTTTCATTAAGAGAGCGCACTATTTTGAATACTTCCAGCTAGTTGTGTGTCTCCTGTTAAGAGAGCGTTTGTGAATTATTTGGGTGCAGTGTGTCTGTTGAGGAGTGAAAATCACAGCTTTGGCTGTGGAGCCATCTTCCAGTAGGTAGGAACAGGGTGCTTCTACTACAGTACAGGATGGGCTGCTGTTGGCATATTGGTTTTCAGTCAGAGGAATGATGCGGAACTCCACAAATCTACATCTGGAAGAGGAGAAGTGAGTCAAAGGTAGAGGTTTGGGGTAGAGGCTGCCGCCGGTGCAGCCATGCTACCCACAGCCGAAGCTTTCTGAAGGAGAGCACTGTCTTTTTAAAAGCAATAGGGGGTGAGGATTGAGGGAGTGCTCACAGCGGTAAGTATAACACAGCTGTGCTCTGTTTATGCTTTGGCTACAATAAAAAAGCTATAAAATGTGAGATGTCATAGCTCCACTTTGCGTTATTTATACTATTTCCTCTGAGCTCTGTCACACTGCGCGTTCATCTGCTAGGTTGCGGCAAGAATGGAGATTAAAATATCACAGCTCAAAATAGGAGTCAAGCGGAAGGAGATTCATCATAGCCCTATTAAAAATATGTAAATATGGGAATGAAGTCATTTTAAAGCCGTACAGCACTCCTCCTTTATGAGTTAAGATCCCTTGAGCAAGTGGTGGGCTATGCAAGGGACAGAGCTAGGGGACTTGTGCGCCATTTCTTCCACCCTTGGAAATTCTTTTAAGATTAAAGACTGTTGGAATTGCAAATTACACGTGTTTTCCTGTAATCATGCCTGTTAATAATGGCAGGAAGTCTGATGCAAAACAAGAAAACAAAGATTTGGTGATTAAAGGTTTTATATATTGTTCACTAGGTTAGAATGATGAAAATTAAGATCAGAAATCTCCTTTTTGGCCTGTGCTCTTAGTGAAACCTTGCGAAGCCTCCAGAAGTTTCCCTCTATAGGAAAGTTCTGAGAAGGAAACTGAGACTTGGAGACGTGACCTGGCTTTCTAGAATCCAGTTGTGAACGATAAAGCTAAGTCTGGAAGCTGAGTCCTCCCTAAAACTTGGCTAGTAAATTACTTCTTCTAGCATTTCCTGTATCTCTAGTCCTGACAGACATTTACTCCCAGTTGTCTATATGGTGTGCTTGGGAGGGTTAAGGAATAGATCTTTTAGATGGAAAGAGTGGGCTATCTCAAATGGTATTGACACGACTCTTCCGCTCTAGTCTTTGTGCCGCTGGATGACCGTTGATGTTTTGGCTTCCCCTTTTTTCCCCCCAAATGTGCTACTGTAGTAATAATAAAGACCAACACTTAAGTAACTGACTGGGTACCAGGGATGGTTCTGCGTGTTTTTTATGTATTAATTACTTAAATTCTCACAACAACCCTATACAGTAGGTATTATTACTCACATTTTACAAATGTGGAAACTGAGACATTAGATCGCACTGCTGGCGAGTGAAAGCAGGAATTCACACTGAGCATCACAGCCAGTACTGTCAGCCACTATTGCCTTTCCCAGAGGATTAGGTACACACTCGAAAGAGCCCTGGACTGAAAAAGAGGAGATCTGGATTTCAGGCACAGTCCTGCCATTTCCCTAGTCAACCGATTTTCCTCACCTGTAGAATGAATGAAGAAATGATCACGTCCTTTGCGATTTCAACTTGGCACGCATCTGGATACTACCACCTCATGAAAATAAAGTTTTTGAGCAATACGTTTTCTGCATTCTTATTTAACTTTGGTTCCAGAAATGGTTATGTTAAGCGTTTCTAATATACAGTGATCCTAGAGTTTCTTCTGTCTTGCACTTTTCACTGTAGTTTGGTTGAGTTCTTTTGGTTGCAACTAAAAGGAGTTTCATAGGTAATGAAAGACTTTCTAGCTTTGTGACCTTGAGCACATTTCCTAATCTCGTGTGCCAATTTTCTCATCTGTAAAATGAGTATAATAAAAGTACCTGTCCCATAGAGCTGTTGTAAGAATTAAGCCAGATATTACACGTAAAGCAGTTGGCATGGTGTCTGCTCATAGGAACTACTACAGAATATCAGCGTTGGTTATGATTACCGTTGACCACTCCCGTCTCATTGAGCGTTTCTGTCTCTCGTTCCTCATGCTACCAGTTCTACTGGTAGGAGAACTGGTAGCAAATCAGCTAATGTTGTTTGTGATTGCATTCCTTAGAAATTAGAAATTCTAATTCTAATTAGAATTAGAAAGGTTGATAAGATACCATCAGAGGTTACCATCTATTTGTGGTAGAAATATTAGATCAGGGTGGAACTTTGGGAATTGTGTAGGCTACGCTTTAACGTGATGAATAAAGTACACTGAAAGATCAGGTGACTTGTTCCAGGACACTCAGCCAGCAGGTAGAGCGTGGAGGTAAAGCCTACAGATCCAAACTGCAGTTGGCAAAACAGTGCTGCTATCTATGGAGTTATTAAATGGAACATGTGAAAATTCTTGAAATTTGTAAAAGGAACCACAACACATATCTTAAGGGTTTAAAGTCGTCAAATTACCCTAGTATCTCAGATTTATAGCAATTTGAGATTTTCGATCATGTGTCTTTTGAGCAGTCTTCACAAGAGGACGCTAGGAAAGATGCTTGAGGCTGGCAGGGGAGTACAAGTGGTCATCTTCCTTATTGACTCTTAAAAAATTCGTGTTCTTGGTCTCTTTTGTATGTTGAGTGAGGTAACATGTAACTTTCAACAGTATGGGAAGAAGTGGATCTGATTTGCTTTGAGAAGGTATAAAGGTATAAAGAAAAAAAGATTTTTATAGCAATTTGAGTAATTTAAATAGGAAAATAATCTGATAAGATATTGTAATAATTTTGAGGACACATCTAATTGGGTCGAAACTTATCCACTTCTACTCTAATATACAAAGAAAATGGAGCTGTTTCCATAATGTATTCTTGCTCCTGAGTCCCTACCCTACTGTGCAGATTGAAAGATAATAAAAAGTAAACTCCAAAGAGCACAAAATAACTCAGTATCTTTACTGTCAAATCACCTCTTTTTGTTTGTTTCTCTATTTCCCTGTCCAGGGTAGGGTTGGGTGAGAGGGGCACCTTGGGTGTAAAATGTAAGGAAGTATCCCTCTCAGGTGGCAACCCTGCACTTACTTGACCCTAAGAGGGATGACTGCTTCCATTTTGTGCCCTCCCCTGCCCCTGTCCCCACTAAAGAAACCAACCATGGGGAGTTTGTGTATCATTGAGGCTGGCAGGGTGGTGTGGAGTGTCACATGTGTGCATGCTGGCCCTGGGGTTGCCCTCTGTATCCTTCCTGGCATCTTCCCTCGGCCAGGGTCTCCACCTGTGGGCCCCTCTGTCCTTGCTGATGTAATTAGCCCCACCTGGATGTGAGCCTGAGCGGCTGCTGCTGGCCTACCATTGCCTTGAATACCATTGCCTTGAATTTGAGGTCCCTCTTCCTTTCCCCAGCCCAGGGCTTTCCCAGTCTTCCTCTGTGTTGTACGTATGTGTGTGTGTGTGTGTGTGTGTGTGTGTGTGTGTGTGTGTGTGTGTGTGTGTGTGTGTGTGTGTGTGTGTTGGGACTGGGGAGGATGGAACAGAATACAGACATTTTGAGGTTCCTTGCACATGCACACAACCTGTGAGGTATAGTAAACAGTTTTAACTCAATCTATCTGGGCACCTTCCTTCACCAGTTTTTTTTCATTTCTCCCTCACCAGTTTAGATGGGTGTAAGACTTTCAACAGGGATTCCCTGAGAGGCCTGTGACCTCTCCCATGCCCTGCCCAACAAGTAATGTCCATGAAAGAGGACTGTCAGCCCTTAGGTCCCTTTTATCCACCTGATATTCTCCTGCCCCACCTCCTTATTGGTTAAATACCAAGATAGGGAGAGAGCCTGGCCCCCGCCTCTGAGCTCTGCCTCTCTTCTTTCCCTAGACTTCTCCCCACTCCCTCCCTAGATACATGCGAGTTCCCATACTGGCTCTATCTGTTTAAGATTCACATTCTGCTTTTGCATTTTCACCGGGAGTATTTTGGAAATCTTGCAATCGCTCTTCACCCTCAAATTCTGTCATTCAAGATTGTTGTCTCACTAAGTAAGCTGATCAATAGCCCCTATGTTCTAACTAGTAGCTGATCTCCCACCTTGCATTCTGGAGGGTCTACTCTGGGCCGAACCTCCAGGAACTCATGATTGAGATAGAGGGTGCAAGGGGAAGGAGGAATTAGCATCCCAGTATACCTAAGATGTGTGGGGTAGCACAGGTTAGTCCTTACTGCCCAGCCTGGTTTCTACTGTCAATTTAGAATACTCTCCCTCCATCGTGTATATATCCTGTAGATTCTGCCCCACAGGAGGGATTAGGTCTAGTGTCAGCTTCTCCCAAGAGGACCTACCCATTCATAATCTCTTATTGACTAGGAATTTGGGGTACACATGCTTCCGGAGTTTTCTCCCATATTCTGCTTATGGAGGTTGCAGACATGCAAGCCATGGAATTTTAATACAAGGTGATCAATTTTATTATATGATTAGGTACAGTATTTTATGGGAGCACAGAGAAGGGGTGCCTCGTTATGCTTAAGAGGGTCAAAGAGGGCTTCCCAGAGGAGTGAAGCCCAAGTTAGGGATTGAAGATCAAAATAAAAAAAGGAAAACACACACACACACACACACACACACACACACACACACAAGATTAATCATAGTTTTCTAGTTGAACCAGATGGGGATGGGAAGGATATTTTTGAAAGGGCAAATCTCAGAGGAGAGCAGGACCTTATCTGTTTTACTTATCAGTGTGTCCCTATCACCTAGTATAGAACTTGGCACTTAAGTATTGAATGTATTAGTGAACTAATGACTTTATCTTGAAGACCATTGAAACTGGTCATTTCGAGTAGAGGTACAACATGACAAAATTTGTGTTTTATAAAAATAAACATGGCAGCATTGCAGTAATTGAGTAAAAAGGGAATGAGACAGGGAGCAATTGTAGTAGCATGTTCTACGAAGACTCTTAGGAGAGATTCTTTTTAAGTGACCCCCAATCTCACTTCAGGTACTTAGAGATTCTGTGTCTTCTGCACTGAACATATGGTAGTTTCCCACATATGCCTCAAGCAGGCATAGTCACTGCCTACTTCTACCCTTAAAATGGCCCAAGAAACTTTGGAGATAATTCACAGCATATTTAAGTGTTACCTTCTCAACACCTTCCATATAGGAGGCAGAGAGTCGAGTTTTCCAAATGATCTACTGAAGAGACAACAATTACATTTTTGTCTTAGTCCATATGGGTGCTATAACAAAAATACCATAAACTGGGTGGCTTAACACAACGGAAATTTATTTCTCATGCTTATGGAGGCTGGGAAGCCCATGATCAAGGCGCCAGCACATTCGGTGTCTGGTGAGAGCCTGCTTCCTAGATAGCTGTCTTTTCGCTGTAACCTCACTTGGTGGAAGGGGATAGGGAGCTCTCTGGGGTCTCTTTGATAAGATGACTAATCCCATTCATGAGGGCTCCACTCTCGTGAGCTAAGCACCTCCCAAAGACCCCACTTCCTAATATCATCACGTTGGGTATTAGGTTTCACCATATGAATTTTGGGAGGACGTCCGGTCTTTAGCATAGGGCATAGTACTGTTTTTTCTGTTTCTTGTTCAGAGTGGGTCCGTGACTTTTCAGTATTGGCAACGGTAACTGGTAACTGGGGGTCTCTATGGTTAGTGAAACCTGGCACATAACTGATATTGTTTTCAGAGTGAAAGACTGAAGAGAGGTCAGTAAAATACATCCAGAATCCTCAGTTCCTGTGTGTTATTAGCTTTCTGTAAGTATATATCAAGTTATCAAAAATGTAGTGTCTTAATACAAGTCCCATTTATTAGCTCACAGGTCAGGAGCCCAGCATGGTTTGACTAGGTTCTCTGCTCAAGGTGTCACAAGGCTGGAATCAAGATTGGCCAGGCTGGGTTCTTGCCTGTACACTCCTGGGGAAAAATCTGCTTCCAAACTTATTCTTATTGGTAGAATTCAGCTTTTTGTGTGTAGGACTGAAGTCCCGTTTCCTTGGGGCTATCTGCTAGGGGTCGCCCATGGCTCCTAGAGGCTGTGTGTACTCCTTGCCACACCTCTATCCTACAGTCCGCAGTGGTGTGTCAGATCCTTCTAATGCTTCAAATCTCCATCATCCTCAGTCTTTGACCTCTAGACCAAGATTTAAAAGGTTTATGTGATGAGGTTAGACCCATGCAGATAATCTTCCTGTTTTAAAGTCCACTGTGTTAAATAATATAATCTATTCATGGGGGTAAAACCCATCATATTCACAACTCTGGAGATTATGCTGAGGAGCCTGTTCACAAGCTGGGGGGAATTTGTGGACCATCTTAAAATTCTGCTTACCAAACTGATAGTTGTAAAAAAAATAGTTTGCTTTTTTTTTTAAACAAGGTTACAAACAGCCTCTTGCATACTTCATTTAGGAGATGCAGAAGAAGCATATGATTTAATTAATATTTTGTTTGAAAACCAATGTACCTCTTAAGTTAACTTTCTAATATCTGAACTTGACAGATCTACTATTACTAATCTTTAGAAATTTTACTTCTATGTGACTCATTTACTTCTAAATAGTACTGCTGTTCATATAACCAAAACAAAACATTTCTGAATCTATTACTGGAGGAGGATTTTATTGTTTGTACATGGGAAAATAAAACAACATATAGTATATACATAAACACCATCAGTTCAAAGTGATTTTCACTGTTAAGTGAGAGTTTTGTTACATTCCCTTGAGTGATAAGGTGAGATGTCTTTCAAAGCTTTGGGGCTTTCCAGATTTAGAGAAGGAAGGTGTGAGAGTTTAACCAACTGTACAGTCAGTCAGCTACAGAGTTTGAGGGAGCCAGTCCTCCACACAAGACCCCCCTTACTTTTTTTTTTTTTTTTTTTGCGCGGTACGCGGGCCTCTCACTGTTGTGGCCTCTCCTGTTGTGGAGCACAGGCTCCGGATGCGCAGGCTCAGCAGCCACGGCTCATGGGCCCAGCCGCTCTGCGGCACGTGGGCTCTTCCTGGACCAGGGCACGAACCCGTGTCCCCTGCATTGGCAGGCGGACTCCCAACCACTGCGCCACCAGGGAAGCCCCACACTCACTTTTGACACCAAATGTGTGTTTGAGGGATTTCCAAAACTGCCCTCAGGTTTGAAAATTTGCTAGAAGTAGTCACAGAACTCGGTGAAAGCTGTCATATTCATGGTTACAGTTTATTACAGGGAAAAGATCCTGATTAAAATCAGCCAAGGAAAGCAGTTATATAAGGTTGGGTCTGAGGCTAGAAGAACCAACCACAGAGCTTCCATCACCCTGCCCTATGGAGTCAGAACATGTTATTTTCCCAGTACTGACATGTGACGGTATGCACAGAGCATTGCCAACTAGAGAAGCTCATTGAGCCTTTGGTGGCCAGAGTTTTTACTGGGGCTTGATCACATACCACTGGCGTGGCTGACCGTTACTCTCTAGCCCCTCCTGGACGTCAGTGTTGGGCTGATACCTTTAGTCTCCAGGTAGTTTTGGAGGCAGAATTGATATTGCATGACTCAAGGCCCCTATCATAAAATCGCATTGTTAGACTATCTTGTGGCCAAAGCCCTCAGGCAAACAGAGACATTCCTGTCAGCCATGACGTTTTGAGGTCCTAGAGATTACCTCCCAGTAGCCAAAGGCAAAGGCCAGAGTAAGGTTAGCTCTTCAGAAGGGGAGGGAGGGAAAGAGGAAGGAATACAAATAGTGGTTATCATTTATTGAGGGCATACTGTGTGTATCAGGCAGTGTGCTAAAGCATTGTTTCCTTGGATCCTTTGAACATTATTAGAAAGTTACTAAAATTATCTTTATTTCGAAGGCAGTTCGATATTTAGAGAGATTAGTGGCTTATCCAAAACTATGTAAATAGCCGGTGGTGGAACCAGGATTTGAACATGTATCAGCCTGATTCCAAAGTACATGATCTCAAACACTGCACTGTATAGCCTCCACCAGAACCAAAGACAGTAAGAATATGTAATGTAATAAGCATTTAGAAACAGTTATTTTTGAGAATTGAGTTTTCAGGATAAAGTTGTCGTTCAAATGTATAAGAATATGCACTGCTACTTTAATAATATAGGATGTAGAGGAAGAGCGTTGGTAGATAGAATGGTTACTTTATTGAATTCTTACCTTGCAAGTGGATGCCAGACCGCACTGTCTTATTTAATTCATTCAAACACATTCATGAGTGTGCATTATATCTCAGGTGCTGTGCTGGCCATCGGAGACCCAAAGATGATGATAAATGTGTTCCTGCCTGCAAGGAGCTAGCGGTCCACTGGGGTATGTAAACTGCTTATTGTATTTTATTTTTAATATTATCTTTGTTTTAAGCAGAATATAGAACACTCAATATGTAAGAAATATTTTGCGTAGAAATTTTGCAAGCATCTGGAACAATTTTGGGCTGGAGGAGCTAATGCTAAAGAAAGTTGCAATTTGGAGATTGTTGTTCAAATAATTAAAGTCAGGTTCACTCTTTTGCAGATTCCGTAATAATAGGATAGATTAAAAAAGTAAAACTAAAAAAAAAAAAAAAAAGTAAAACTACTCTAGAAAAAGCCAAAGCACTGAGATTTTTGTGTTACCTAGGCAGTAAATGACGGCAGATGAAGGAGTAGGAAAGCCACCGGAATACATCACACATAGTAACAATGTACATTTCTTCTTCACACTTAGAACATTGACTACTCTGCTTTTTATCGGTTACTTTAGTGATGATCTTTCCTCTTCTCCTTCTTTGATTTCTCCAATTGAGCAAAGTCTATATTGGGATAAAATAAGACTTCTTATTTTGTTAATGTTAATTTTTGGCAAATATGTATTTTATTTAAGTAATTTTATTTAAATTGTAGTTTCTAATAGTCTGTGGTTACAATAAACCATGCAGTTTGCTGGGAGTAGTCCTGAAAAATTAAATACAGTAATTGCAGTAAACATAAATAAGAAATATTATATTCTAATGTTACTTTATATATTTTATAGGTTATTACAGAGGAATAGAATTAGAAAAAAAATAAATTTAAGTGAACTTGATGTCCAGTAGTTCATACTGATACTACACAACCATAATAACAATATATTTGGACATATTTATATTAATATGCCATCTAGATTAAGCATTATAACTGCTGAGAGTACAGCTGTGATCATTTAAAAATGTGAGCAGACCAGGAAAGAACATATCCTTTTTCTTGGCAATATGATTTTAATTTTTAAAAGCATTTAATTTCATAAACCATATCCATCATCTTTGCACAGACAAATGTTGTGGCAGTTTTTTGAATGAACCTCTTGGTTCCCTAAAGAAATTATGGATACACTATAAATTTACAAATGAAAGGTCATTTATCAGAGTTATAAATAAGAGTGGTTCCTGTGCTGATGCGCCTGCAAACTTAGAGTGGTTTAATATCTATCAGCTTTTGTGTACAGCTAGTACCGCAAAAGAATATAGATATTGTCATCGTCATACTTACACGGTGTCAACTTTGGCAAAGTGGTGAGAATGACGTGCAATATGTTTTGAATAGCATGGCATTTTCTTGAATTACTGCTGGCAAGAGAACATAAATCAACCTTAATAATGGATATTCCAAAGATGTTTATTAATCTATTCATTTCATCTAAAACACTCACTCTTGGCATTTATAGGGCCAGTTCAGAGGAAGTGGCAGGTGCTTCTAAACCCCAGAAGTTACTTTTAGGGGCCCCATAATTATGTCAGCTAAGTCTGGTTGGAATGGAGATCAAAACGCATGAAAATCCTTCCCTCCTAATCTATGCTACAGTTATTTGCTTAACTAAAATATATTTTCTTGTATGTGTGTAATCAAAATTTCAATTAGTTCCACCGTTGATGAAACTTACTACATGACTCTCTTTGAATCTTCAGTTTTTAAAATCTGTTCCCCTCCCTCCCTCTCTCTCTGTATCTCTCTCTGTCTGTCTCTCTCTGTCTCCTTCTCTCTCTGTCTCTTTTTTTCTCTCCCTGTCTCTCTCCTGGAAAATAATCCTACACTGTGTAAACTTTGACTGAAAAGGACTGGAAAACTGACCAAATTCCTGTGTACCAAAATAAGAAATAGCATATGGCACATCATTTTGACTATGCGTAATGAGATTAATGACAGACAGATAGGATGGACAGAGAAGTAAAGAATACAGAGAGGGGAATTTGTAGTAGGTAGGAAAGGTCAGAGAAAGCCAGTGAGCAGTTAAGCTGAAGAAGTCAGCTATGCAAATTTGTGGAGTAAGATGGTATGAATGTGCGCGCATGTACGTGTGTTATTTATTAAAACATAGAGTCTTGGCACAGAACTAACTCTGGATTAAAATAATGTAAACAAGACTCATTTTTTTCTCCATCTCTCGGCTTCCACTAATGCAGCTTCAGTCTCTGGCTTCATTTGGGAGCAAGACAGTGGCAGTGGCATTGCTTCAGCTATAATATCCTGTCAAGCTTCAGATCAAACAGGAAAAAGAGAGAATCTCTTTCCCAGAAGCCCTATCAAAGCCTGTTTGTATTAATTTGCTTTGATTAGATCACAGGATAATGCTGTGTGTCTCTCTTGGAGCAGGAGTGAGCTTCATCATTTTCCATGAACTAAGCATTAGGATTGTATCCCAGAGGAAAATGGGGTACTGTTAACAGAAAGAGGGTTCACGGATGCGAGGTAGCAAAGAAGATTGGCTGCAGGAAAAATTACAATGGGTATATACACATGACATTTTATATATAATTACAGAAACCTATAGATTTCATAGCAATCCATGGATTTTAGGTTAAGAAGCTCTAAAAGTGACATTGAATCAATGCCTTCTGGAACCAAAAAAAAAAAAAAAAAAAAAAAAA